>NW_019211454.1:40496236-40642117 GCF_002443255.2 Varroa destructor | reverse complement strand
GCTTGACTTTCGGGTCATTTAACTTAGACCAAGCTGTGCATTGACATATGTCCTATGCATAGGAAAGTATGAGGCGCCTTTTGTATATAAATGCGGTGCTTTTGTAAATGCGCTTGCCTGTTTGCTTTTAATTCACTTTCTTCTGTTTGTATCTACCTCCATTGACTAACATAGAGCCGACAGCTAGATATTGTCGGTCCGAAAGAGCGTCCTCGCACGTGGCGTTGGCCTCTGATATAGACCAGACGCCCAGTTTTTACATACGATGATCCAAGAAGAAACAGGCGTAAGCGATGAGACTGACTTTCTTCCCATTTATACCATATGCCTTTTGCCTTCGTAGGTCAGGCTCCAACAAAAAGCTAAAGGGGTAGTTGGTGGTATCGATCGATGCTGGCGTACTATCATAACGCGCGATTATTGCCTATTGAATATCAGATATAGATGTTTCTGAAACATTTCGGCTATAATATCTTAATATTTTCATGAAAGCCAGCGAGAGTCGACAGAAATTCGGACTTGGTGTGTACTTAAAGAAAGGAGAGGAAGAATTAGGGCCTACTTAAGAACGTGAGGTTACACGTAACGTTGGAAGGGCGGAAAAAACAAATTTTGGTTACCATCGCTGGTGAATGGTACCCGATCCGTGAATTTTGATTCCCAAAGCATGATATATACCCGGTTGATTACCTAAATTTGCTAAACGACCCAAGGCCTTGGAGATATTTCAGCGAAATGTAAGGTCAGTTCATTTACAAAAGCAAAGAACATAATACTTATTTCCAATGGCTTCTAGAACACAGATGCATATTAAATTCAAACACTGTTGAATTTATTACACGAACCAGTATGTCGTGATATCTATTGGTTGAATATTGTCTTTTCTAATTTTCCTTCGCGTCAAGACTAGCTAAGACAAAATGAGCCAATATTGTCATTTTAGCAGCGGTCTTATCGTACGGGTTTTGCGCTCAACGGGTAAATAAAGTCGCAACTTCTTCCCTGGAGCCGTCCGTCTTATTACTTCTTGAATGTTTGGGTTTTATGGGACGAACAGCAGAAAAGGATGTTACATTTTTGTATGGGATAACAGTTGCGATACAAGAGAATATTTACTAGCCAGTAGGAAGCCGCCTTCAGATCCTCCACGCATTTTCTCTCGTTGATACGCCGAACATCCGAGCGAGGTTAAAATATATTGAAATTCAAAAAAGTCTACCGGCAATTAACGTCAAACGAATAAAAAAAGAGCAACACCCATTCAATGCATTTAATCGAATTCCATCTGGCGTCGCTTCATAAGACAGCACTGTCTGTATAAAAAGTAAGCTTGCGAGTTTTGGTTCTTCGGGTTACTCGAGACAAGAAGTAAGAGTGATAAGAATAAGGTCAGCCAGCTATATAATAGAAACCGCTAAACTAGCACGATGAGTAAATACTGCACGCTCTTGAATAGACGCCGTCAGTTATGGCAAAATGAAACGACCTCCGCGTCGTGATGTTTCAATAATATGGCGACTTGGCATGATGACGTTGCCAAACATTGCACTGCCCTTCTAATATAATAACCATATAGGCTAAAGGGGGTTACACGGAATACTTGTATGATAGAAATATTAAGGGCTCATGTATTTGTCGCAACGATGTTTATTATTAATCAACCCTGGATAAATGAATTGAAATTTTCGTTTATTAGTTGTTTCTATTCATGTAATTGACAGATGCCAAGCGCTTGGTCCAATGTATAAGTTGAATGGGGCAATAAGGAGAAATTAACCGATATGACGGATTTACTATAAATAGCAGGCATTTACAATAGTGGAAGGATATTAAGACTAATATCGGAAATCTTCTAGTTATCCTTATTCTCAAAGATAGTGAAAATCTTCGAAAAATTGATTTACTATAAACCTTGTGATGGCTATATGTTTGTCTTGATATTGTATGTTTTTTGATTGAATTTTGAGTTTGAAACTTATATTTATAACAGCGCTATGCATTAACCGGCATAGTTTTTAATACAAAAAAAATTGTGTAGTAGTAAAGACCATATCCGTATCATTGCCCGTTTTTTGGTTAACAGCTGGGTTTAACTATTGACATATGTACAGAAAATCCTCGCAGTAAGCTAGATACTGAACCAGAAAGAACGTTTCTACTAAAGCGATTTTTAGCCACTAGTGCGTTTACTATTTGAACGGCCATATAATCAGTACCTACGTTAAGTATAAACTTTTCTATATACCCAAGGAGACTCTGTTTTTAATTGACGAGAAAAATTCTCTGACGAAAAAGGCATTATGTGAAGTTTCAAATCTTTGCATAGCATAAATAGATACATAAAAGTCAAACTAAATCTTTTTTTTTCCCTATAGAAATATATATTTCTTAACATAATAGATGGTCTTCAGAGGAAATCAAAACTTTTATATCGGAAACGTTTTTGGGGACTCCTTATTTCCATTTGGATAGTTTAAGTTGATCATTTCTTTTTATAAGTTAGAAATAAATATATTTTTACAACGGGAAAGCTTTTACATCGTATAAATTAATTTCATAGTTTAGCTGTTTTGAAGTTTGATCAGTGCGCGGCTACTGCCCACACGATTCCTGAATTCATATATCATGCAAAGGTAGCTGTTGTGTTATATGTTTAGTTGCATTTACTTGTCAGGGTCAATGGTCCAGGTAACCTCGAGATTAAATACCTGCCACAAGACATTCATGAATGACTGGTAGTAGTAGGTTAGCCACTTACAAGGCCGCATGATTTATAGCTTGTCATCTTCCTAGTTGTTTTGGCTCATAAACATGATGTGTGTATAAGGGAATTATTTTCGTAGGACGGGCAGCGCCCTCCGTCTAGGTGGCTGGCGTTCCAGGCAACTTTGAAACGGATACTTCTTCCTACACTGGGTAGAGGGCGCCAGTAGGTATGCTATCGGCTTTTATAATGGTAAGCGCACGTTCAAAGTTGTGTGTGCAAATTTCGGGAGGAATTTATTACATATAATCGATACATCTGATAGCCAGAGTTTGTCGTTTATAATAGATACTCTTTGCAATATAAGGTATATATTCAATTGATAGTATGAGTACATAGTGTTAAGTGCTGCGAAACCCCCTATAAACAAGTGCCTCAAAATTCTTTGTCTCCCTGAAGAAAGACGGTGGCTTGAAGGATTTCGTATCTCCTTAATAATCAAATCTGGTTTAGTTACAATTACCAGAACTCCCAAATATTGCCATATCCTATCTTATTCTCAGTTTACAGCCCAACTCCTAAATTGCATAAGTCAGATAGCCCTTCAGTAAGCTAAACCTTTTAACGTGTTAGTCGTCGATTGGAATAAATTGCTTACGCCTTATTCAAAAAACCATTCAGTAAGTTTTGCATGGTGCTCTTTTCTTTATCGATAAACATTAAGATCATAGTATAGGGCGCATACCTTCTAAACTCAAACAGGTTAAAGCGCGGCCTGCTGCCGCTACAGGAAAAGAACACTTCCAACGACTAAAAGGGTACATTTCGGCAGTCATGTTCGTCTGCCTAGTTATTTGGGTAAGTTTTTTTAAGTAATACAGCAATCGCCTGAGTTCAAGGCGCACCGCCCCAAGCAAATTGTTTGCTTTCTGCATTGCTAACACTAACTAAAAAAAACGTGCAAATATTTTTCCGAGCGAAAGGTGCGCGCAAAGAAAACGATACTTAAAGTTCCTGCAATGTAAAAATTATCGCCCTTTTTTTATTCGCCTTTGTTCGGACACTCCCACGTGTTCGCTTAAGGTTGAACCTTGCTTGATCAAAAAAGCCTTCTGCCCATTGAACACGCGCAGTTTCGTATTTGGCGAGACCGAAGGTAGGTCAACTCTGCATCCCCCATCAAGCATCGCCATCAACATACGCAGCGTTGAATTGGTATCCGGCATGTTTTTAAAATACGTCAAGGAAGCTCATCCGTCATTCGCTTTCCTGCGGCACCGCTAAAGCCAGCGACTCATCGATCAAATTGTGATGGCTGTCACAAAAAGGACACCTTTTAAAAAACAGCCTATGGCATTCCTGGCTGCCTGGTGGCATTGACCTGTTTTCGAGGTCAGCGCGGAAAGTAAGTAAGTATTGACCGACATCGCTTTTCAGCGTATGGCTGGCACCCACTTGACGAAAACACACCCATTCCGTTCTGCATACAGACGGGAGGAAGGTACTTAGTGGTCGATCTCGTATCGTCTAGAAGAGGCCTTCAGGCAGGCAAGCTTGGCGTTCCGGTGGAGCTTGACCTGAACTTTTTATACGCTTCAATTACATTAGTATTCAACGTGGGGCGTACAGTGCACTTCGGGCGAGGAAGAACATCTAAGACGGGAAGAACCGGTGGATCTGGTGGAGAGATAGAGACACAGATAAGGCCAGGTGCTACTCCTTATGGAGAAATAATTCATTCCTATTGCGTTTTCTCTAAGGAGGGATAATCTGTGAGCCAGAGAGCTGATCCTCTAATGGGGTCTCCCGTCTTCACGGCCGTTCTAGGTCGCTCTAATGCAGGTTTCGTCAGCCACACTCGGCTTTGCTACTCAGGCATGAATTAGCTACGAAACGTCAGTCGTATTCTGTAGTCCTACTTTAAGACGAACTGCCTGGTTACCTGGTGGCTGCTGGTTGGCTGATGCAAGTTGCTGTTCGTTTTCCTAGCACGCTGAATAGTTTTCCTTCGTTGATCAATTATTGTTGGGCAATCAGGGCGCGCCCTGTCAGCGATATGTACCAGCGTCAAAGGTGCGGCAATTATAGTAGAAACTCTCCCTCTACCCCGGAGTGACTTTTGGTGTTTGTGACAACGATCAAACGTTTAACAGTTTTCGTCTGTAGCTGCTACAGCAGCGTTGTGGAAAACAATACGTTGTGAAGAAAGAAAAGAGCGCAATGTTTAAAAATAAAGTGCGGCTATCTTTATGACTCTCATGTATGTTTCGCAACATTGGTGCGGATTTCTCTAGGCTATGTGCAGGCCTCTATTCTTATTGTAATATATATGAATAATTCTTTGTTATAGATAATTAGACGGGCTGAATTACAGAACGCTACGCGAAGGATAGTCGACGACGTGAAACACCACACTCTACTTTCTGGTACACATGTAAATATTGCTTCCTTTGTTTGTAAACTTGAAGACCGTGGAAATGGCTTCCGACCGGCCGCCAATGGTATTACTAGACAGTAGCAGACTAGCAAGCACATTGGCTCGCTTGAAACTTTTTAAGTAAAAAAGAAAAAGAAGTACAAAAAGAAAACTCGCCGACGTGGAGATGATCATAGCCACGCATCACATTGAGAGCCCGTTATTCTTTGTTAACGCTGCTTTTGCTGCTGTTGGCGGACATTTTCTGTACGCGTTAAGACCTTTTTAGCAGGGGCATCATCTGTATGGCCCGCTCTGCTTCTCTTCTGTTGATGATTTTAATGTCCCATTCAGGCCTACATGGCTCGTTGGTCTGAGTGCAGAGAAGCCATCCGTTCGGTCGACTCGAGAGACAAGACAGCCATCCGCGCCGGACCATCCGGACTGGCTAGCCTTGTTGAATGGCCGACTCAACGTCGGCAACTACGTTGACGCGAGATGGAGCTAGCTGCCTGGTTTGGAACCTGCCCAGCTTTGGCGGGGAACGAAGCCTCCAGAGGGAATGGGTGGATGCGTCGACAAGGATTCTCTTTTCGGTTGTCCCGTTACCCGTGTTGCGTACTCGTTTATACCCATGCCGCTTTGCCTCCTCCTTCCCTTCTTCTTCAGCTGGCCAAACGAATCTACGACCATGAGGAACAGGCAGGCGTTTCGTACAGAATAAGGCCCGCTCTTATTTTGTCAGAGCATGTCGAGGTCAGGCAGGCAACCAGAGAGCCAGGCCTTCATTGTGAGTACTAGCGAGAGCAGCGCGACGCTGAATGTAGCCGAATGGTTCCCTCTTCAGTCACCGTGAATATGTAAGTATGCTGAAAGCTCTTAAGGCAAGTCGGCTGGCCGTTCCGCTAGCCAGCTGGGTTAGTGCAGTTGTAACCCCATACTAACTGAGTAGGGATTGAAGGCACGCATGGATGTCATCCACTGAATACATTCACCCCTCCGTTACGGCCACCGCTTTTGCCCCGGCCCGCAGTTTCATATCCGCGAAAAAGACGAGAAGCAAGAAGGGTGACTCCATCTCCGTAAGCTTGAGTTACTCCTTCTCCTACGAGTGCCCAAACGAGCTATCTAAGTAACAACGTTCGCGTTTGCCCTTAATGTTGTCGCCCGTTAGATGCCTTAGTGGGATACCTTTGTTGCTAATTATCTAACCGGATACTTGCTTTCTATTATATCAGACAACAGCTGAGCTCGTATGAATTTGTTCTGGCATACACTAGGGCATCCTAACTTAAGAAAGTAGAATATTAGGCGTCAAATCGCACAGTCTTATTGACGCACCTTGTATATAGATACTTTGATATTACTGCCTTCTCTACAAGGTTTCAACTCAGTCCATAGCGAAATATTTCCCGGATTTCCTAAAATATTTCGTGCTGTATTTAGAATGTTACTATCAAAATACTAACGCTTGAACTCGATGCAAGCTATGACTGACGTGAATTACAGATATTTTAATACTAAGTAAATGTTAATAGGAGCAAAACGATTTAATCCTGTGTTAACATTCCTTTTTGAAACAACAACCGATTCTTCTAATTCAGTTTGAGATATGTGACTCGAGAGTATATCGGCTCAGTTCCACAACCTCCGTCGGATCATTTAGGTTATTCTGTCATGTTGGATATATAGGCCAGATTTACACATAAGGTTCGTTTTAAGGCTAAAGCTCTCCGACAGTGAGAACTGATCTTTGCTGATGGCTGTGTACCATTTGCTTGACGAAGAATCAACATTTCCCGTATCATCAGGGAATTTAAAGCAGCGTATCAGGACCATTTGAAAACCTTTGCGTCTTCCGCGCAACTAAAACGACTTTGCGAACATGAAGCCTTTAGAAAAGAGTGTCTGTTGCCTATTATAACTGAGTTTCAATTAATCAATTGTTCATTCTTCTTAAAAATGTACCTATTGGTGTCCTGCGCTCTCTTTTAGTGGGCAGTCCAGTGTAGATCAAAGAGGCGATGTCGTTCAACCAGAATACAGTGAACAACAATACGAAAGTATAAAACGAACGAGGGGGGCTACAATAATCGCTTCTTTTCATTTATGTTCTCGACTATACATAAGCAATAACATAGAAAGCGAAGTTCATTATTTTGCTCTGAACTCTGAAGCTCGTCTGATGATGCTTCGAATTGTCGAAATTGGTGATTAGATATACTGGCAGTTTTATATGAGCGCACCGCTCTGTGTTAGTAAGGTTGGTTTTGGTCTTCTAGGACAAAGGGTTTTTCTTCTGATGAATATCTTTAGAAGGCAATATTCTTACATGTCCTGCTTCGCTATGGACAGCTGACCCGTACTTGTGAGCTTTTACTTCCTTAAGTCAACTAGCTTGCCGATCTGTGCTTGGGAAGAACATACAGATACAATGGTAGGTATCAGCAGACCTTATCCGTATCCTAGGATGGATGCTCAAGTTTTATTCTTCTCCCGTGATTATTTCCATAGGCGAAGAAAACATTTTACGCACCGTAGTATTATTAGGGTCCATCCTAATCATATTTTATTAAGAATATTCGAAATCGCATTTGACAGTAAAACGCAAGTAATGGCCCTATCGTTGCGTCTAGCCTAATGCCCGTCAAGACCAAAGCAATGAGTACCGGCGTGTGTCTCTTCTAAGTTAACGTGACGATGTTCTGCGGGCCGCATCTCGAGGCTAGTTGGTATGAAAATGCGAAGTATTATCGGCTTTTTGTGGCTGGTTATTGATGGCATTTCTCATAAGACTTATTCCTGTTCTTATATTTTGAATATTCTCTTTACTTTTTACAGTTAAGAGAGATTTCTATTGGTTCGGTAACTGCACGGCATGTTCACATAACCACATAGTATATGCCTGGGGTATTTACACTGATGCCTTGAAACTCCACTATCGAGTCAAAAACGTAGCGTATCTATAATAGTAGACACACGGAGCCTGCTATTTCTCGTCCTAGTGTAATATAGAATATAGTAAGTTTCTAATCACGATTGTGAAAGTCTCTACTACCATGCCTTGTCCTTTTGCCATTTTGTTGCTTGTGAAATTCTTCGGCTATTCGCTGACTCTACATTATGCACTCAGGACTCCGCACCGCAACGAGCCATTTATGATCTTATGTTCTATTTACGGGACACTCAGGTACTCTTCGTTCTTGGCAACGAAGAGCACTCACCTAGAGCACCGTCGTTATTTTATTTATTCGCTCAGTTTGCACCAGCACCAGTCAAGGGTTGATACCATTGTGCGTACATACTGATGGTGGGTTACCTACCGTAGACTCATATTAATGTGGTCTTTGAGATCTTGGCCTGTTTGACTTCCGTTTCTTGTTACGCCTTGTGAGTACAACTACCGACTATTCAATTAGTGAATGTGGTGCCCGGTCCTGCCGTTCCTTGTTCCCGTCTAGTGTGCGTCGAGTGTATGCTAATGATAAAGTAATAACCAAGTATATAGAAGAAGTAGTACATACGAATACGCTATAACATCGGTTTTTTCGAAAAGGAATTTGTCCGCGTATGGACAAACCGCTTTTAGTAGTTCGGGTGCCGTGGCGCAGTTGCGCCTCGTCCCACAATTTACACTGGCAGCAGTGCGCCGTTATTGCTATTCTCTTATGACCCTGTGCTGAAGAATAAAGTGTTTCTCGGTCTACAGGCCGGGACCGCTTTTTTTTTTTTATTTTTTTTCTATTTTGCTGCTCATGGCGCTTACTTAGCTATACGGATGGCTGCAGATTGTATATTTACAGGCACAGAATCGCTATCGTAAATTCTCAACCCGCTTAGACTTTCATCTCCCAATGCCGCTGCTGGCCGTGAAAGCTGTTCGGCGCCTGCGTGAGATAGTGGCTTTCCTCTATTCATTTTTTCTCTCATAGTGTGCCATAAACGTCTACATATTCTGTGTTAGTGGATTCCTCTAAAACCTCTGAATCTTCACAGCAATCCTTTCAAGCATCACGTAGTTATAAGGACCCAACAAGGCGGATGTGTAGAAGTTTTAGGCAGCCCACGTAACACGCGAGGACAGAAAGCTCGAGAGGGACGCACCCACGCATGGAATCGTCTGGAGCTCTACTATCTCTGTTAGTTGAATACAGCGTCGGCAAATGTCGATTTCTTCGCTCACTGTGACTGCAGAGCAAGCTATTTCTTGAGGCGGGGCAGTGTTTCCCACAATCACGTTAAAGGGGGTAGGGCCTTACACTTCCGATCCTCCGATAACTACGACTTCAACAAGCGACAAGCTAGAGTTCCCCAGAAGCCACCACTTGATCACTTCCACAAGTTTTTAGCGGTCAACGCATATCTCTAAGAGGATATGCCTGCACACTTATCTTGCTTGAGAAGGGGAGAATGACCACCAAGAACAGGAACTGAAAAAAGGACATGGGGCGCTTAGAAACACGAACGAAGAAGCAAGACGTTTTGATTTAAGGGCAGGGCTATCTTGATAATATCTAACCGGAAATCTTCCATCCGATTGAACCAAGGCAAGCGAGTCACCACTCGAGAATAATTTGCGATTCAATAAAAAAGTAAATAAAAGGGATATAGCTGTCTGAAATTATTAAATGAAAGTACCGTGGTTGTCAATTTCATCGTTAAATTGTTTTAGAAAATAATAGTACCATTATCATGACCGTTCGTTTTTTTGCATGGTGCAGAATTTTAGCTGCAGTACATTCAGCTGACGAAAACGACCGGAACAGCTAATAAGACTGATTGGCAAGCATTGAAATTTTACGATGATCTAAACCTCAAACATTCCGACAAAGGAAAAGTGACCAAAAACAATAGATTGTATCTACTTTATCCAGGATGCGATTTTAACATCGGGGCAGTCGGTAAGACACGTTTGGCCAGGTGCAGCCTATATCAGTGTTGTTAGTTTTCTCTTTTCTTGCTCTGCCACTCTCTTCTTTCTATACCGTTGTATAAATTTGATTTTGATGAGAGGGTGCTAGAGAGCAGATTTTTTATCCACTATCCCAATAATTATTCCTTTTTCACAAAACCAAGGAGCTTTACGTGACCGGATAACACCACCTTTCTGCCGATCCCGTTGACTTCCATTGGCAATCTCTATTCTGCTCTTTCGAAGATTGGGCTGTTGCCTCTACCATTGCTTTCAAAACAGACGATTGCTGTCTTGTGGCTCTGTTTCTTACCACTACGGCCACCGGAAGCAGTATCGCCTCAACTTGCGTGGAGCACGTACGAGCGGCCTCGTCTCTTCGTCCGCCCCATCAAGCATCTATCTCTCTTCCATGTTGCAACTGCTCCCAATGGGGACATTCTGACTTTGTGTAGGGATGGGGCGCCACCCGAAATATCGGCTTGGATATGAGTTTCGATGACGTTCCGGCCGAAACAATCGCCAGAGGCATAAGAGAGGCAGCCAATGCGACTTCAGATGTGATGTATGTTTGATTGAAAACACGGCTAAGTGCGTACGAATGTGACTGAAAAACATAGGAAATCTATGCACATACTGTGTGTGACTTTGAGTTGATCGCACTTACAGATGGTACAAAAGCAACTAATATTTTGTTCTTTGCAGCAAGGTGTTTGCCTTAGGGACGGTGACTATGTGACAGTAAAAAGAAGCGCACAGATATAATTAGCAGCAATAGCACACGTTAGTAGGCATAGACGATCTATACGCTTCCAATATCAAGGACCTAACTTGAATTTAGTAAACATAAAACTAAATTTCGCTGTGCTTTTTTTGTGTACGCAATCTTGTTGCATTATAAAACCAACATTTTATGAGTTTTTTGTGCATACAGACACAAACCAGGATATAGCCGGCTGTTGATAATCCATTGCTCCGTTGAGCCCTATGCATAATTTAGCTGCAAGCCGAACCGCGCAGCTTAGTCCCGAGGTGGAGATTACACCTGTGGGGGCTTAGTGCAAGTTAGGTGGCTTTTTGGCTTCAGTAATTCGGATAGCTTGATCTTGTCGGCCAACTATATCCATTAAAGGCAGCTGATAGAAGCAAACCAATCTATAAACCAACAAGACGGTTTACCGATAAGTTCGTTGGCTTATACTAGCGTACAGTTAGGCTATATACGGTTTGTTACTGGGTAAATCATGAATACCGGCCATACTTCCACATCTAACTATCTAAAAATTCCCAGTAAACTCTGTACATTACATACAGATATTAGCTTCTAGGCTTTAACGTATCTTTCCGACAGAATGCGATATGGAAATTACTCATTTTGTGTCTTCGGAAAGTTTCGAAGTGTTCAACGCCACTCAACGCTGCAGTGCCTTTTTTAGCATAAAATTATATTTTCAGCTAAAAGTCAGAATAAGTTACTTTAACTCTAAAAAGTATACTAGTATATAGTAATATAGTCGTCACCAAACAAAACATATGCATGAGACGCCTGCCACGACATTGTTCCTATACATTTAGATTTGACAAATTGAAGTGCATGTTAATGAATGGAAGTAGCTCTTATTGTACAATGTACGCGCTGCTTAAAAATTTCATCGCGTGTGGTGGTGTACATACAGTTCACGGGATTTAGTATTTTGATCTCTCACGAAGACCCCAACGTACTGTTCACCAGTGCTGCAGCAAGATTACATCTTGCGCTAACGCGCTTTAGAGAATCTACTGTTCTTAAGCTGTTCCGCATTAAATTAATAAGCCCGCATCGGTTACGCGACTTCAATGGTCTTCTTTCTCCATTCCTGCAGTTCGTATTGTCCGTCATTTGTTGTTATTAACTAAATTACGGCGTCGCTGATGACAATGATGAACAAGACATGACGAGAACGGAACTCAGCTATTGTACAAGCTGCATTTTAAGACTTCACGAAACAGCAAGCGAGCTTTCCTGGCTGGCGGCTGGCGTCATCATAAAAAGGAAGCCTCACAGTGCGATGCTGCTTTTCCTTCGAGGAAGTGGGCTGCGAGACATAGGGGTAAGGGAAACCCATAAAGTAGGAGTTGGGACCGTTATGAAAGAGAGGTTTTAATGTCGACCTGACGGAGGACCGGCGTTTTGCTTCTTGTGAGCTGCGTAAACGGCAACGAGGAACAAGCAATGGAGACCTCTCTGGTAGTCACGTTCGCAAATAGGGAAAAAAGAAGCAGGCTGACTCGGAACCCGCTCACGGCGGCCTCCTTCCTTCCGGAGAAAAGAACACATCACGCTAGTGAAATACCACTCCCGCTTCCAAAGGTTCAGGTGGAAAACCTAAGGAGTTGAAAGGGGAGGCCCAATGGTGGGTCGCTGGACGACGAACATGACTAGTGCGGTTTTAGGAGGCTCATAGTCAAGCAGCTAGCGCGCCAGCACCACTACAGTTGTTAGAAAAAAAGAAGGCATCTGTGCACAGGAAAGGGTTACGCTTGTCGTAACCTCAGTTTGAATTGTCCTGTTTTTCCCGCTGCCTGCGTGCTTAGACAGTCCGTGTATTCCTGAGGAAATTTGCTTCCTTCTGCAAGTAACCGCGCATTGCTAGTTCTGTGCCTCTGTCTGACATGATTAAAAAGGAAGATAAAGCAGAAAATATTCGCGTCGTCCGAACTATATGCGTTAGCCACTGTAAATCTGCTACACTCACTAATTACAACCCATTTCATTTTCATTCAGTGACATTTAAAATTTTCTTGTTATTTGCTGCGGCATCTTGTTATTCATTAACCTGATACGTTTTTCTCTTCTGTTGTATGTAGAGGTTGCATACTCGAGTATATGTAGGTGTGGTGGATATGGACAAAGTAATGCTGTAACGATCTGCTTGTTTACCGCATCATTCACTAGCTTGCATTATCGTTTCCTTCTATCTTATGAGCAGAATAATACTTGTCGGAAGGCGATGCTTCGTGTGGGTACAACAGATGACTTATCGAAACTCGCCTAGATCTAAGAAGATCTGATTGGCGTACTTCGAATGAGTGGCCCGGCGGAAAGCCCAAAACAGGCCTTTGAGCAGTCTGGCTTGCCTATTTGACTGTATTGAACACGATGGCCGCTCCCCGGGGCACTAGCTGCCTAGCGGTTGTTGTCTATGCCTCATGCTTCTGGGCCGTCAACCGAGCAAGCCCCTTTCTATGGGATCCATCATGCCAGTCTACTCGGCTTTCGGCCCACGTCGCCCCGGTTAACCCCTATCTCAAGCCCGTATGCAATCCAATGCTAACGCAATTAGCTTGTACTTTCCGCTGGCATTCATGTTTGGCGTAGATCATATCACATGACATACGATCCCAATGGGCACCGCCGGCATGTATCCCAGCCAACAATTTAGCCGGTACGCATGCCAGCTTTATAGTACTCTCTTCCGCTTTCTAGCCTGAACGGCTCCCTGCTGGACTTATGGATGGGTAGATGGATAGCCTGCAACTGCTATAGCGAAAAACTGACATCCTAAGCTACTGCCACCGTTACGTCTCACACACGGTGCGGGAACCGCCCGGCTCGAGTGCTTCGATGCTTAGCCTACGTGAACAGCTTCCTGCTCAATCAGGACACTGCCTAAGGGAAGGCTCGCTTGAGCTGAGAAGGCGGTGGGAAGCTCGAACGGCCCACTGGTGAGGTCCTCAACAGAAGGATATTTAGTACTAGAATATAGTAGCGGTAATAATAGTGGTGGTAGAAGTAGGAGTAGGGTAAACGCCATTAGCTTCAAGCTGTCCTATCTATATAACCACCTGCCTTGCTCTGACCTTAAGCCAAAGACCTTAAACCAACTAAACGTAGAAGCAAGTCTGATCTCGAGAGGGAGGACCATCTTTGCAGAGAGGGTGGTCTTCCGGTCCGACTTTAACTTTCACATTCCTTAAATCATTTCTTAAAGGCCCGAGATAGCCTCAGCTAAAAGTGGGCTAAGTCAAACGCGGTATCTATACCTAAAGCCAACTCAACGGTACAACTATCTCTGACTTTGTTTGGTAAGGGTAGTAACGCTATGCCCGATGGGACGACTCTAGAGACAGTAAGACGAAGAAGATGCGCTGAATCACCTTCCGTTTTTGACAGGACACACTTTACTCAGCTATAGTTCCGCTAAGCTGCCTCACAACGACTTGACAACGACTTGTACCTGTAAAACTTTTTACAGCCCGCTCTATGGCGACCTTCGAGAAAGGAAACGCGCATGCGTCCAACACTATATGATAAGACTCCTGCATCCTTTTGCTTCTGGCGTACATGGGTAACGGGTTTTTGCTTAGATAGAAATGAAAATAAAGCGATATTACTTCATCGGCCTTTTCACGCAACCGCTCCGAACTCCCTGTGTAAATGAATCTCGGGGGCCTCCCGCCGCATTATCTGCCAGTTCAGTCTTGCAATAGCAAGTACTTCTTAATGGTACGTAGAAAAAATGGGGTGCAGGCATCGCGTTCGGGCGCGGTAATTCAAAGCAATCGTTAATATGATATACGAGTGAAGTACCCGGAAAGGCCAAATAAGAGGATAAGGGTACTCGGCATGCTATGCCGGTCCCGTAGGAGGTATGGCCACATTGAACTGAACCTCATTGCTACTGCAGTACCCCAGGATACACTCATCCCTGTTTCGATTGATTCGGCAGTAGATAGACATAGAAAGTGAGGTAAAGCTGGAACAATCAAGTGAGAACATCGTTTGGATTTACATTACCAACTTCTTCTTTTTTAGCTCTTTTAGCACCCTCAAAATCACTAATAGAACTCTGACCGGAATACAGGATGGTATAAAAACGTAAACAAAATTTTAATATATAATAAATATTATTTTTTTGTTATTGTGAATGTATTATTTCTTTGATGTTGAGTTTATTTTAAGAGATATTTGAATTGCAAGATAATCGGTAGAAAGCGTACAGCTTTCCTCCCGCCACAGATATCCAAACTTACTACCGTTCTGGTCAATACATTGCTGATAACAGCGGATCATTGAATCAAGAACTTGAAAAAACATTTCGTTTGTGACGCATTCATCCTCTATTGCGGCTTTCAGATCTTCAAATGTTAGTGTTTTATAGCGTATACTTTGTCTTCGAAGTCTGAAGAATGTGTAAAATATTCTATGGGATCCATTCTTCCAACTTATCTGTTCACAAGATTTTACACAGGATTTGCGCTTACATCACGATGATAGTATGCAGATGCTCCATTTTATCAGAAACAAAATTCGAAATCTTTATCAAAGTCCCCCCGAGAATAAAACGGAATCCTATAGTAATTTTAACAGTATAGCCATTTTTAAGAATATCCAGTAATTCACACTTATTTGTAATCAGTGTCATAATCCTCTCCTTAGAATATAGGTTAGTAACTTTTTTAATGCAGTAAACAATATTGCCTCATGCTGAACGTAGGCTGGGCTTGATGCTCCGAAATACATTAACTATGCATACACTTCGCGCACGATAATGCCTAAAGTAATTGCTGTTTAGGCATGGAAGTGATCATTTCACCATCCTATTGGTTAATTGTATGTCACAAACAAATGAAGGGTTGGGCTGTAAGGGAATGTTTTTTGTGAGGAAAGAGAAACACTGTTAGGGTTCTAGATAGAGAGAGGCTCCCCAGTTCAATTAATTACACTGTAGATTATCTTTAAGGGCTACTACGATCCACAGCGGTCTCTGCAAGAGCCGCCTTTGAAGTTTCGTTAGTCCACCATCGTAGATGCCTCGAATTATAGCCATCAGTGGACCTTATTCACAACACGCCAAGCTCGGAACCTAAGTTTGGCCTACTATTTTACTGCTCTGTCAATTAAATACGGACTGAAGAGCCGACAAGCTGACAGGCAGTATTTACCCTCATAGATGAGCTCGGCTCTATTACCTCTTGTAGTGGTAAATCTGTTGCTGCACATCCACGCCAAGGTATACAGTGGCCTCAGCCCTGCTTTTATCTGCTCTCCCGCGCTATCTCTTTTACTCGCAGTTTTCTAACCTTAATCATTTTTGGTCGACATTTTGACATCCCTTAGCGTATTTTTGTCATTTTTCTTTGTTAAGGCTCGAAGATATTGCGCAATTTTTGCGGATACATATTGCCTGAAACCGGTTTACGTAGTGTCTAACATGATTCAATTTTGAAAAATAAACAATTCCGTATTTTACAGCAATAAAATTGAAAATATAACTGCTATGTATGTTGCTTTTGAATTACGTTTTCTGTCGTATGGACCGAAGAGGATTGGTTAAAAATCTCTTGCCATCCCCTTGCAGTCATTTAGTTTGTATGATGAGCGCATTAAATGACAAGTTAAGAAAATATAATTAACTTACAATAAGTATAAATAAGTTATAATTAACTTTTTTTTTTCTCTACTTAGCGAAACTCGAAGTTTAGACATAAAACATTAATTCTACCGTTCCTTCGTATCTCTGTATCTTAGTGAATTCTGTACTTTTCTGCACAAGTAAATACGAAATATTCAAAACAGGCTTATCATTTGTCGGGGGCAAGAAGGTTAACATTTCAAAGAAGCCTTCGGCCATTAGAGTCATTGGACCCCCAGGGTCCAATGATTCTATGGATTTTGGAACCTGTTAGCCTGCCGTTTCGGTCAGTCCCACGCCTGGATATCTTTTTTAACGGTGCCTCATCGGGTAATTTAAACCACCCGGGTGCCGTCATCGTATACGAAAGAGCTAGATAGTTTGGTGTTCTTTGCTTTGCGTAGATCGTCTTTCGTCTGATCCATTTGTTTAAGCTCGTTGTCGTGCAGCTATCACAGCGGTTCGTGCAGTTTGGTCGCCCAATCGACGCTAGCCTTAACGCGTTCTAAAAAAGCGCGCAACGCATCGGTTGTGTGCTGGATAGAAAGAGGAAGCTGGTAGCAGATATCTTTTCTGGGATGTTTTCGTCGAAAGTCGAACTGCTCGTTAGGGGAATCCTTCATGTTACATTCACTAGAACAGAATTATCCCTTCGCAACGGCGTTAATGTGCGTCTCATTTTCTTTTTTTGACCTCTCACGGTAGAAAACCTTCTTCTTGACTACGGCTTAAAGCTTGATGGGCATCGCCTTGTTGCCCAGATACTGAAACTGCAAACTGTAGGAGTTCGGAAAATAGAAGTGAGATAACTAGCAAAGAATGATTAGTAGTTCGGGTTGAAAGACGTTTCGCTAGACGAGCAGGTTGTACACAAATCTATGAGGTAATGATTGAGTTTTATCTCTTTATTAATGTAGGTTACCGGACGTTGATTAAACTCATATAACTCAAGCTACTTGTTTGTTTGTAAATGTCTATCTAAATATTTATTAACTTCTAATTGAATTATTAAAAACAAATAAAAAAAAAGCAGTAAGTTTTGGTACGTAAGTAAGTTTGTCTTTGTTAGCGTCCTGACTAAATATAATTAAGTTTGTAAGCAGAAAAACCATGCATTTCGTCGTGTTATCCTCACAATTAACCCGGGCGAAAGTTGCACTTGAGCCTCTCCCCATTATGATGCGCAATGCGGGTAGATACTCAGGAAGAAAGTACATTGAACGCAGAGGCAGTAAGGGCAACGTGGTAAGGCAAGACGGTAAATGATATTGATGGCCTGGTTTATATAAGCGAAGTGTAAGACCGGTAAGTCCACACCATAGCCCCGTGTGACCTACACGAGTAGACTAATGCCCCTGTATCACATCAAATGTGTGAGCGTTATGAAGAAAAAAATTAACCCTTTGTGCCGAATACCTTATTTCTTGTGAAATCCATGAAAGTTCAACCAATCAATGTAAATGACAAAAAGAGGCCAGATAAGTGTTTTTTTTTTTGTTTCTGGGAAGCTTACTTAAACATTTTTAAATTAAGCTTTTGTATGTTCTAGGCACACGTAAATAGATAGCTGGTGACATTGCAAAGGCCGTTAAAATATTATTTCATATACAGTTTCGTCAGTGTTTAACACAGGGATTTAACAATCGCTCCTGTCTTCGTTGATAGATTGTGAATCACTTTGCAAGTTCAATATGGCAGATCTTCAATGAATTGCATTTAATCGACAGAGCTTTTGCAGGAGCAGATTTGCTGCTCAGCCATTTGTTGTCCCTCAGAGGTAACCCAATCTAAAAAAAGAACCGTTATTAAGCCACCTTCGCGCGAGGCCTTAATCGTATGCATGTCCTGGATTTATAAGCATGACTTCGCATGATCCTCAATCGAGGATATAAATTGACGGAATTGGTTCGCCTGCTGATTTCCGAACATGTTGTCCTTCTAGGCATTTACCAAGCTCTTCGGCTGGTTAAAACTAACTATACCTTAATCACTGGTATATAACACCACTAGCTACACCCCATATGCTGTTCATAAGGGAATGAAGTAGTTCAAGTGGTATGATCAGAATTTTGAATGCATAAAAGAGCAGCAGGATTTATGGAACACTCATTTCACATGGTTAGGATACATATTTTATAATTTACGGTATATTAAAATTGTAAGATATAAAAGCAACTGGCTATTTACGCGCTAATTAAAGAGAAATCGATCACCCTTAAAAAAGAAAACTGAAAATATAGACAAGATCTCTATATTCAAAGTGATCCTGTTAAATACTATTATTTGGGTTACGAAGCTCTCAAGTGCAAACCTATATTTAGGTTGTGCTTTAAGAGAACACGCATAATACTGACCAATGACGTGAAACGATGGGATGCTGCTACTAGATATCATGGCCTAATGTTCGATAACTGGTCTCATCTTTTGGGTTTAAGTCGGCTTTCGGTCAATGTTCAACAGGCCAAAAACAAGGACGGACCTTACTGTCGGACACACGAGCAGATGGACACTGACAGCACGTACGACATTAGCCTTTGTTGTTGGTTACTGCAGATGGCTTAATATCAAGGCTACTTTGCTGGTCACTATGGTACCGTTGAACATCCCGAGAGCATGCAACATTAAAAGCATATATAGAAAAGATAGTCGTTTGTACATTATCCCGCACCGGTTAAACACGCATGTAATTAGCATATAAACACGTATGCATTAATATACGTCTGGCGTTTTTCCTTCTAAAACATTTTCGTTCCCTACTATCGTAAAACTTCTACTATATCATTGCTTCCCCATTCTTTGGACCAAAGTCGTATTCTGCCTGTAGCCGATGCTCAGCAGGTTTCCTGCGGCAGAGCCTGTACCTGTTCGTAATGGCGTTAGCAAATGGAATAGACGAGGTGATGTCGTCTGTTTGTCAATGAGACAGAACTTCATCGAGTTCTAAGGTGTGAACATTACTCACGACTTATAGAGGTAATTTCTTATAGCAATTAGTGGTATGTACATTGTAAACTTTGCCTGAGTTTATCAAAAATACAAAGCCAGTGTTGACGCTGGCTACATCCCAATGAAACCTCGTAAATTAAAGTCCGTATTTCTACAACGTGTAAATTCTAAGTGAGATTTCAGTAAAACCGAAATAATCATCCGTGCAGACATGTCGACGACTTTGTATTTAACAGCTTATTGCACAATTCAGTAGAAAGTTTAAATGATGATTAAAAATACCAAATACAGATCACCAAATTGACAAAATATTTATATGAATATCGTACGGATTAACGAAAGCTACTTATCAACCTCGACCATCGCGCAAGTTCTAAGCACAGATGTCAGTCGAAGAAATGTTGCGTTCTAGTTCACACATGGCTAAATGAATAACAATGGTCAGTGGAATGGAAGGCGGAAAAGTAGAGGAGGCCGGACTGAATTTTAATGGAGCATATACTAGCAGCAATAACATTTTAAAATATATTAGTATACTTTCAGCTGCTGTCACTTCTTTGTTATCGTCCATCATTTTGACTCGTAAGTTGGGACCGCTGCTTGAAGATGGGCGGGGGGAGGGAGGGAGGGAACCACGTGAGGAAGCGAAAGTTTCAGCGAACGCCAAAGGAGTCCATGGCAGTGCCGGTAGTGGGGTAGCAAACGTGGCTTCTTAGCGGTCATTAACGCGTGTGCGCTTCTGGATCCGTTGTGATACTATGGTATTCTACGAGAAGGCAAAACCACAACGGAGGTGAATGGGAAGACGAAATAAAAATATATACCCTGTCATCAGGATAGCTAGAGTTAGCGCCCTCTCTTGCTCTGCCTAGCTTCCCCATGGCGTTTTCGGACACGGTCTGCAGCGAACGAGCGCCAAATTCCTGCAGCCAAGACCACTATCGCTTTCATGCCGTAACTCCCCAAACGCACCACTCCTAGTATGCTGCCATCCGTCCTGCAGCGCCTGTTCCTCTGTGGGTGCGCGGAGCTGCAAAAGACAGTCGAATACGAACAAGCGAATATTAAAACACACGAAATATGGAGTGGAAAAAGTGAATGTGTGGCGTCCGGGTGTAAGAACTGTTTCCTTGGCATGCCGTCTTTTATCATTTCGTGGTTGTACTCGAATCAGTCAACGATGAGCGGTCCCAAGCGACCGACAGAATTCTTTTTTCAAAAGGGAAACAAGCAACAGCTAAAAGTCAAGCATGAGGAAAGCATGACTGACGCCAGACAAACCAACGAAATGGCCTTCGTTTACTTCGCCGCTAGCGTCGCCGTGGTGCCGTGACGAGCGGCCTCTTCCTCTTAACTTCTGTTTTCATGTGTTTCTGATTTTGCAACGCTGGCAATGGCATGGCTTGCCTCATTTGCCTTTCATTATTCTACGCTCTTCCTGGTTAGCCCCAATCCGCATTGCCATTACAACTATTTCTTTAGCGCGCTTGTTTGTCAATGTCCTCC
Source organism: Varroa destructor (assembly GCF_002443255.2). Lineage (NCBI taxonomy): Eukaryota > Metazoa > Arthropoda > Arachnida > Mesostigmata > Varroidae > Varroa > Varroa destructor. The sequence continues at coordinate 40,621,238 of NW_019211454.1, read as the reverse complement.
CGACGCTATAGTGCCTCTACTAAATCTAGCACCTTTTTCACCACTCAGCTTCCGTCTTATTACTGTTCCCTTCCACTGTAGACGCGGCGATGATGGGGGCGGCCACCATAGTAGCGACAAGTTACGCATAGGAAAGATTACATTACCAGTCAGTTGAACACTCCTAGATATCAGTGGATATCGGCGGGTCAACTGGGGCAGCAAACGCCTGGAACGGTGGCACCGTGATGCGAACAGCATCTAGTAGCACTTGTAGGGTAAAAACAGTTGCCACGGTTATTGTGTCGCCCTCCATTAACATATGTGTATGTGCGTAAGGCTGCGGATGGTTAGTTTCGCTTTTGGCTATCATTTCACCAGCTCTTCCACTTACGGCTTCGTCTATGTGCTGCGGGTAGTGGTAGTTACTGTAGTCTTGATGCTGGTGGTGTCCCGGATCCTGGACAGGACGATTGTCAGTAGCATGTCACAGCCACCCATGATTCCTGCTATAATCGCAAATGCTAACCATAAAAGCGTGGACCATTGCAGGATCTCCCAACTAACAAGTGACGAAGGCAAAACAGAAAAGTAAGAGCTACTGGCAGAATAGAAGCTTCTTCAGTAACCAATTTCTACTTGTGTTACCCCTGTATTTTTGACTCTGGAATTATAACCGCAGCAACGTTTATGTGGTACATTTAGGTAAGCCGCGCAAACCGTGCTCTCTCTCTCTCTCTTTCTGTCTAACACTCTGCTAGGAAAGGTCACTGCAGCGAATTTGGTCTACAGCCCTGATAACGCTAAGCGGAGTCCAGGAAATAATATCTCACTAACCTTAATCTTGTTCGGTCGAAGTCCGATCACGTTCTTAATTTCTGACCGGGTTAGTGAACAGGCGAGCACTAAACCTTTAGCTGAAAATAGGAAAGTCATCGCTATTGTTTTGAGTGTTAGGTGTTATACGCTAAAGTAACGTTGTAAAAACATTATGTGACGCAAACAGTGATAAACAATGCTATATAAAAAAAATCTTGTTCAATTACTCATATCAATATTATATATATATATCAATAAAAACTACAAACTATAAATCCACAGATACGCTGTGGTAGTTTACGAATTTCACCCCTTGGTGTATTAATTATCAACACTTTTTTACGTTTTGTTAGGCTGACCGTGTAAGCATTCAGTATAAAATGTTTCATTAATCATTATACTTTGAATTGAATTCATGTTACTGGTCAGCATTGATGACGTGATTAACTCAAACTCTCTGTAACTGACACCGTGCAAATTGTTTTTCAGAAGGGGGAAACGATGAACTACCTATCGACCTACAATGCCCAGGGAGGGCTTATTCTGACCTAAACATAACTCCGACGATCACTGACAGTCCTGATCTAAAACCCGTTGATCTTGCCTAGGGTTCTGTACAGACATAAAGCCCAAATACACACGACTATATTTGAGTTTGTGCAGTAGCGGTCATAGTGCAAAACCGTACGTACTGTGTTATTGTTCTTCCAGAACGTCTGTATTAAAATCCTCTTCTAATGGACCAACAAAGCCTTGCTTTAGCTTATATGTCCTAGCCCAGCATAACTTTTGTTGTGTGCCACTGTAGACTTGTAGCATGTGAGTTGTGACGCAGGTTGGTCGTATCAATGACGTTTACTCTAAATAAGGGCTAGCAACGTACGGTATTTCTCAACATATGGCAGCTAATCGACATAGCAGTTGTAGCTTTTAAGTGTTTCTTCATAGTTATAATTTTTAAAAAGTGAAGCATTTTACTTTTGCTAATTTTTTTTTAGAACTTTAACAATTTTTTAGCCCCTTCTATATTATGCCAGTCATGGTACGAGCAAAAAGTTAGCCCAGAGTGTCGGTAACCTGTCGAACAGGCATGTGATCTAACGTGGACATTCTGCCGCGCCGCTCATTCAGTAGGTATTCTGGTTCTTCGAAGCCTTTTTTGCCAAAAGTGCATTTGTTCTCGAGCTCTGTTCATGAGCTCATGTTCATGAGAAATTCATGAGATATTAAGCTTGCGCGTACCGTATCGACGAGGTATGCATGCGTAACTTTATATATTTATGTATTGATGATTTATGTATATCTGGCTATTGAAACGAACGTCACTTCCAGATTATGACAGCGGTTTAGCCTTGATCAAATCGCTTCATACAAGCGTACATTGTCATAAATTGTATTCATTCCTACAGGTACTAATAATGATATATAGATTCCGCTATACAGATTTTTACCACCCCTTTACGCCATCTGCTAGGTCAGTTATTGGAATGTAGGATGAACTTTTAAGGGATTCTTTTGAAGTAAAGGTATCCATCCCCGCTAAGTCAAACTGGTCGTCACACGGCTAAAAATTATCAGCTCAGCGTAGGGTCCAGTAGGCTTCTGTCAAATGATAGACAGCCTTTAATTAGGGGTTATGTAGCATATCCCACGTGGCCACTATTAGCGACTCACGAAATCTAAACCCTATAGGCTAAATGCAGATTGTCCCGGTCTATTTATTACAATATTAGAATCATTGGAGGGGCAACACCTATAAAACTATATCAGACTGCACATATCAATCATTGTTCAATAATATATATATATATATATATATATATATATATATATAAACCGTGATTATACACCACATTAATGAAATTATTCACAATTCAGTTATCCAACTTTGCTAGTAATAGTTGAGAGCTTCACATAGGCCGATCGACAACTTAATATGGGGATATCAGAAAGAGTATATTCAACCATTCGAAACGTTCTCCATTATATAACTTATGCGAGTTTTATTGAATTTAGAAAACTTATTTCAGAGGTTCGTCACTTGTCTTAAAGATGTTGCCCGGCCACAGCGAGCGACACTATATCTACCAAGAGCGCTTACACGTATCATCAGATTCGTGGAAACCTGGTTTCATTCAAAATTTATGGCGGAAACCATACACGAGAAAGCGGGTTGTTTGACTGGTTCGCTTTTTTGCACTCAGCGTTCTCATTACATCCAAGCGAAATAAACTCCGTCACTTTCCGAGAATCTTCGTTCCTAAATCTTGAGGTTGCTCTTGAAGGTTTCAGGTGCTGGAAGCTTAGAGCGACGACGCAGGTCTTTGGACAACGGAAATGAATTTGTTAGAAGACGCGCAGGGCAATACTGGGTTACTACGTGTAGTCCCATTACTCTTTTGAAAAAGATTCTAACGCGAGGTTCTGTACCTTAAGATCTTTCCAAATGACAGGTATCCCATACGTTATGATCGAAACTATTTTGAGGTCGAACAAACTAGTAGACACTGCGAGGGACAAGCGGTGAAGTGGTCTCATTGCCCATGGAGCCAACACTGTCTTCCTGCACCGTCCGGGAACGTGCGCGCACGGGGAGACTTCTGCCGTTCGCGGAAAGGGGCAATTTCAAATATCGAAACAAGTTTACATAGCCAAGAAACTACCTGGCAAGCTACAAGGTGTCGGTGGCTGCTACCCTGTCTCCTCTTCTGTATTACCTTCGCCTTGGTTAGGTTTATGAATAGTTCGAAATCTGTGACAGCCGGGCTAGAGCTTACTACACTTGAAACCCGTTCGACCCGTTTGGTACTAAAGTGCCTGCATGCAAGATAACTTTAACTGATTTCTTTAGCCCTCTGATTCGATCAGAAAACTCTTCAGCATAATGTAGAATAAAAGTGGGCTTAGTTTTTTTTGGGCCAGGCCGGTCGTCTGTGTAACAGGCGAGAGTGTGGCCTCTCCGTCATCAATGACTATTCTGTTCCCTTGTAGAATCGAAGCGAGAAGTTTGAGCACATTCATAAAGACACCCACATCGGTCATCATGAGCATAATTTTGCCAGGTCGAAGACTGTTTTAAAGCCAAGAACCGCTGCGTACAGCGTATCGTTCAGCGTGGCCAGTGCTCTTTTCATGTGCGTCGTCAAAATTCTGCACCCGGATCTTATAATGATTGCCCGTCTTATCATTACGGAATACGGAGATGCCTTTACTAGAACGGCCTGGTCCGTTGCTTTCCTTAGAGGGCAGTGTAAGCAATAGAAACGGGGTAAGTTGAAAGGGCTAATTATCTAAGTCTCCGTTAACACAAAGATATCTATAGTGTTCCCGGGGAGAAGAACGCCACAGTTGTAATAAAACCTACACAATTGTGTAATTCTTAGCGTCTTTTCAAGGGCCAACATCATAACGGTCGACATGAATCAAGTGAAACAGGGCTCGTATCCTTTCATGCAGATATTGCTTCGTGTTATCGCTGGCCGTTGACTGCACGTTTTGTGTTGTTTAAACAAGTGCATTCTGCCCGCTGAACGTACTATCTATTGTGCCATAAGTCACCCATATGATTACTATACTATAAGGTGATAACCGCTTCAAAAAGGTGAGAATAAACCGACAATAGTCCAGGTTTGATCGCGCTCAATTTCGCCTTGGGCTACCTACAAGCCTCTGGAATATTATTAAGTAAATATTATCGCAGATAGATTCCGAACGGTTACGCTGAAGGAAGACATCGTTATTGCTGTTAGAAGACCCGGACGAAAAGTACTTCAAATATGAAAAAATGGCCGTTGCGAAACAGGAAAGACCGAAAGCAAAACAAGCAACAGTTGATCGCCGCCCTCGGCTGTTGCCAAATTTTCGCTGGAAGGTCACTGGCCGACGATGTTTACCATACTAAGTGCAACTACTATTATCACTATTATTCGAAAGGCTGTACCATGGGGACTGCTGAACTTCTAATAATCATTGCGTATTACCGGCAGATAGACTAACCATAGCAACTAGATACTATTTCGGGCGAACTGTTGACAAAGTTTTTATATTCAGGTAGACCTATTTGCATTTGAAGCGGCAACTTAATATTTACACCTGGTTAGTAAATGCTGTTAAATTCGCATCACTGTGTAGAGTGTCGACGTCCAATCCCGCCTAGCATGGACTGGCTTTCGACACACGTGTTCCTACGCATTCTGGTGAAGGCTTGGCGAGCATGCATATGTAGAGATAGATAATTCGAAATTATTCTGCGGCAGCGAAAAATCGCAATGCCTTAATTCATGCTAGTGCCATGAATTTCGAATTTTGCCGCGAAAGATTAGGGCAGGTGGAGGATCAATAACATCCTATGACTGGCTAAGCGTTAGCATCAGCTTTAACTGGCACTTTCACCCATTTGAACTTAATGTGTTTTCACATCCACGACCGGCCTGCTCCATACTTTGTTCCGTGGGTACCGCCGATTAAACGGCAAATTATAAAATAAATTGTTACTCACCTGAAATACAGAGAATAATAGAGTGAGATTCGAAATAGGAAATCTAAGGCAATCGCACGCGTACAGGATTAGCGGCACCCCTACGAGCGGAGCTTACAATTTACGCGTGCCTGTTGTGTAACGGTGCCGTGTTAGCTCAATCTAGTCATCTAATGTATTCATCGACAATAAAAGTAATCCCTTGCAAACTCTGTTGTTTGTAAGGTTCATTTGTTCATTAATCAGAATTAAGGATGTGGTGAGATTACTGTGAGCACATAACAAACATTAGCAGCATAAATTATATTTTGATGCACTTTTCTCAACAACACAGCTGTATTTCATGACTTTCGAAAGACCAATCGGTCATACTAATGATAATAAACGTGGATCATACTTCGTAACTAAAGGTTATTTGTACGGAAAGAGTGAACGCAAATTCTATAACAAAAGGAACAAGTCTAGAGGATAAATTTAGGAAATTCAGCTGCGGTTGACGAATTCTTATTAATTTTCCTTTCGTGGTTTCGCCTACTACTCGCTTTTTTTTTTTTCAATTTTTGGAGAAACGATACAGAAGCGGGTAACTCTTTCTGCGTATTCCAAGACAGTTGTGAGTCGATGTTGCCTATTTTTATCCTATTAAGGCGCTGTAAGCAAACATTTTCAATAATTTCCAACCTCTTTAGGTGATATTTTATTTAAATAAGATTACGGTCTGCATGATTTTTCAGTCTCTTCTATTTCTAATGACTAGCCCTTGAGAGTAGCGAACTAGACAACTTCCCAAGCAGCCTTTTGACTTCTACATCCAGCTTATGCCTATAATTCAGTGCTGAGCTAAGTGTTATCCAATCTTAGAGCATATACAGCATAATGGTATCAATATAGAGCGTAGATTTTTACTAGATGATGTACTAAAAATACGGTTTGAAATGAAAGTCTATATTATAATACAACGTCCGCTTTCGATGACGTAACCTTATCCTTTGCTGGATACGTTATGCAAGAATAGCTCACCAATTGTAAAATCCATACCGTTTGTCTTTGTCGATAGTTCCCGAGCGGCGCTAACCAGCTATTGTGCCTCTGAGTCAATTCGATAAACGAGAAGGTAGTGCGTTAAATAAGACACTGCGCCATCGCGCCGCTGGGATCGGGAAAATCAAACATCTCTACTCATTTTATGTCGCTGGCAGACTTTGTATATGTCTTGTTTATGGCGATACATTCAAGTAAAGCTCGCTTCTTTTTAAATAGCTTGCAAACTACTGCTTTTATTATCAGCGTTGCTGCTGTTGTCATGACAGAGCGTATCAGCCATGCTGATGCGTTGATGCTGTGATTCTATGCTAACAAGGCTCTAGCAACCTCTCAGCTTTCTCTGTATCGCTGGTTCGTTGTCATAAGATAATAGTAATACCTGCTCCTATCTGCCATGCGAATAGTATAACCATTAACATTCCGGATCAGAACAATGTTGAGCATTTGCTTGTTTGATCATATTCGCGTACACGCTTCATGTTTCAAAGATTATCTCATATATTGACATACGATTCCTTGGATCTGATAGCTGCCGTCTTGCTGAATACCCTTGCCTTTGATCTGATAGCTACTTAGAGCGAATCCCCACATTACATCCTATCTGAACTACTAGACTGAACCGTACGGCAGCTGGTCGGAATCACGGAGAATCCCAATAGGTTAGAAATCAACGTATTATCTATAGTAAATTATGTCGCTTCTCCATAGCTGTCCAGCGATACTTCTGTCTTAACAAAAGGGATCTGCCATGAGCGGATTTCGTATGTCTTCGTTTTGTAGCCATGTCCAGATATGGACCTCTAGCGCACATATGCATACACTAAATTAATGAAAACTAAAATGAGAGTATCAAGCGAAAAACGGCAGAAGGGGTAAACGGTCGACAGGCAACTGACTGTGCGGAAAGAAAATTTGAAAAGGATGCAAAGTACCAACGCAAAGACTTTCAAGGTCTTTTCAATTTCTGTTTCCATTTAAAACGTACACATAATCGCCAGCCAGGAATAAGTTGACATTCTGAATAGACTAAAAATATATATTTATATAATGTGACAATTATGTCCGTATTGCTGCTACTATCGAATCGGGGAGTAGAGTACGCACAAAGGGTACCATTCCACTAGTTTGAGTTTGCTGCGCCTAGTGAAAAGGCACAGTATCCGGGGAACCTAAGCAATAATGGCAGAAATCGTATAATATGAGCGATTTTGCACGCCTTTATTGTGTCAACAGGGTTCGTTGCAATTCAGCTCACATGCTTCACCGGTCATCCTTTGAAGACCTTGTATTAAACGCTTACCTGAGGTGCCGGCACCTCAACGGCGACAGAACTCCAGCTCCTGCTTCCATAGTGTTTTGTAGCATCGTCCCCCAACATGAAATGAGTTGTCGGCACCTATCCACTAGCGAGAAAAGATATGCGATAGAGAACGCGTCAACTATGAATTCTCGTAGACGAGGACGAAGATGCCCTGGCGAAGCGACAGCAGACAAAAGGGGAGAAGCGACGATAAAGGAGTTGGCAGAATGGCTTAGAAGTACGCGCAAGAAAAATGCTTTGAGAAATAAGGGAACGCCGAATTAAAAAACACAAGTACGCTAATGGTAGTATCATCTCTACCAACGACTAGAAAGTAGAGACCAGTAAGGACAGCCGCTAGCATTGCCTTTCGGATGGCTGTGTCGAAACCGGCAAGTGAGCCAGGAGCCTCAGTAGGTAATGGCCGTCACCTCAGCTGCCGCGGCAAGAGATAGAAACCCCGACGTAGCATGCCTGCATATAAAACGTATAACCAAGCAGTGTAAGGCGAGATCCTACAAGAAGTTTTCGGTCCTCATCAATATCGGAATCGGGTGGAACCAGAAAGACACACAAAGCCAATAGCGTCATACATTGATCTCGTTCAGCAAATATACTGATCGCTGCAGGAAGTATACGTCCGGCTGCGGTATCAAGTCGTACAACTGTGCTTTCATACTATTGCAAATGTATTCGCTTTTTTTTTTTTCTTTACCAGTCAAACAGCTCATTAATTTTTAGCCATAAAACCGTCAGAGCACGTTGATAAAATTTTGCGGTCCTGTATTGCACAGTTTGTACAAATTTGGATCTTTTGCTGTCAGTCATTATGCAAGCATGTACCGTAAATGTATCGGTATACTGCCTTGTTTTGCGTATGTATGCATATATAAATATATATATATATATATATTGAGGTGCATCATTAACGCGGCAGAAAACAAAAACGCGGCAGGATACCGAGCTGTGAGGCCCTATACGACGCATATGGCCAGCTACAAATGGCAGCGGGATACACTTCCGGCCCGCTACAAATAGAGAGCCCAAATAAATATTGTTATTTGCTTGTTCTTGTTTTGCGCTTAATGCATCCGGCAACGATAGCAGCTTCCATTGCAGCCAGTGACTGCTGTGCGTTCCTGTACGCAAAAAAGTATGTACTAATATTCCATACTCTGCCAGCGTACCAATAATTTCTACTTTTTTTTTTTTCAGTATATACTATTATTATTATTATTGTTTTTGTGAAAAAAAAACTGGGACGACAGGTTAATTATGTCGCTAGCGTTAATTCTGACACGCGAACAGTCAGAAACCTTTCCATTGGCTAATTAAAAGTGTTGCAGCCTTTGAGGTATTTGTATCGCTATTACATTTTTCATATATGGTAAACTTCGTTTTTTATTTTATATATATATATATATATATATATATTGCAAAGTACATATATAAAACGTACGGTATCGACTATTATTAGCTGGCGACTGGTACAAGACTCCATTCTGATCTGTTCAGGTAGGCAAGGTGTTTGCGTATGATCACTCATGACATGACTATGGCGTGGTTTACAGCAGAGATTGTTTGGTCATTAAACTTGCACAGATAACGTTTAAGTGCTACTGATAAAAATGATCGTCAAATTTCTTCATTTGCTCTAAATAACGACATCGTAATAGAGACAGCCATTTTTAGGACTACAGAAACGAACCTTTCGGGTTTGCGAAAACTTTTATGAAATCGGAAACCTATTTATAAAGGATAACTAGGATGCTTTTTGCAATACGCTTTATTTTTTCCTCATAAAATATTGCAGAAAATGGATAAGAGTGTATTTCCAATAAGAACAGTACGGCTAATAGAAAATAAGATGAAAACAGGTACTTTTCAAATTTGAAACTACTGCTCTCGCAATAACACTCCCGTTGACCTCTAGAGCAATAGAGTGTGATAGTACAAAGTAAGCATTATGTGGTGCGTTAGGACTGAAGCAGAATTTACTATAGACAAAATTCGAACTCTAACCTCGTCCCAAAAGCAACAAATGGACGTTTAAGGTGGAAGAGAAATGCAGACAGATAGTTAAAGTCCTCAATCCATTCATGGCGTTTTTTCGCTGGTCCAATTCAATAAAACTTAGATCGATACAAGGACAGATACGCATTACAGGCCCCTACTTGTTCATAACTGTAAATCATTGACAGTAACGAAGCAAGCCGTGTTCGGGGTGCTCTGATAATGTCGACACTAACACTACGGTACCCAATGGTTACAAGAGCGTCTGTAAAATGGGAAAGTCTGAGCAGGAAACCCTTTGCTATGTGAGAGAATAGAAAGTATGTAGGTATTACAGCGAGGGTGCTAGACAAAGAGGAGGTCGCGTGGGCTGTTTGTGTCCTCATGTTTTATTGTGACTTTAAGAGGGTTCCTATGCGGCTGTAGCGACAATCTTTGGTGCGGTACTGTCAACGGTTTCACTACGCATGAGCAATATGATCAAGCAAGGGATCCACGATAGTCTGAAATTGGGGGGGGGGGGGGGGGGGGGGGAAGGAGGTGTCAATCATCGGGTTGGCAACAACAAATGCCGGATTTCGCATTACCTGAGACTTTTCTTGCCCATTCGAACTTCTCTGTTCGGTGTGATCAGAAGTCTTGCGTCTTGAAGTGTGGTACAACAGTTCAAGATAGTAAGCTCACTCTGGCTGACAACAGCAAGAACGACGCGAGTTCTGTGAGTTGTAGCCTATTAACTGTCCATATTCTGAAAAACAGGCTGATCGTTAATTTGATTTACATATGCACTGCAGAGAGAACAGATTCAAGGCTGACGTACATTACTGGAGAAATCAAGTCACTGTCGAAAAGGTTTCTGAAAGGGTAAGGAGGGCTTCTGTGTTCGTGTCGCCATGGGTTCGTCCTGCGTGCGCGCCTATCGGCCACCTCATTATATTTTACTCCCCTTGAACAAGCAAATTCGTTGCGATATTTAAACGTCGCCGTTTTTTTTATTTTCGTGTATTCGACAAATGCAGTATATACGGTACATTTGCTGCATGTGTACTTTGACAATATCTAGTTGAAGGGTGTTGGAATGAATAAAAGCGCAAGCACTATACTCGCATAAAGCCTCTACACTGTATGCAAACAAAGACTTTCAAAACGTAGCTACAGGTTTTCCTGGAGTTTCGTGGCGAAGCGGCCGCTGAAGGTTTAACCGTGTTAGTATGTCACTGTAGCCATTAAGTACTAGATATACTTAGTATTTTGACGCTGCATCAGCTATTTTTACGACAGAAAGAAAGCGCATATCTTAATCGCGCTAACTCTCTAGTTGGTAATAGCTAACTGTACGCAAATTGATCAGAGCATAGCTGTCGACACCAGCGCCAGCTCAGCCGCATACCGAATGAACGGCCATATAGAAGAGCTTGTTTACAAACGAAATAAATCTAGTTTACGTTACAGAACTATGGGCCAGCTAGATTGAGCTCCATTGAAGATAAATATCAGTTATGAACTTGTTTGGTATTCTTAACACTTTAATGAGGTCAGAGAGTCGTCTTGGGGAAGGCTTGACTACTAGAAGTTTATCCCCTTTGATTCCTCTCAGGACTTGAAAGCTTCGTAACGTGATCTGGTTCGGTACATTAACGGATGACACTGTTATGTGAACTATGGAAAGGTAATATTTAGCAGCATATGTAACAGTGTTGGATGGAAGCGCAGATATGCTCCACAGACACCATTTATTGTTCCTCTTTGAAAGAATCATCTCTACAAATTATTTTCCATGGAGAAATTTGTTCGCTATTATTGTTATAGGTTGCCGAACAAAGGCTATCGAAAGATACCATATAAAAGGCTCAATTCCTATATCAGTGTGTCACTAGCAATACAGTGGTCTGCTCTAAGATAGGTGATATCTATTTTATTATAATATTGCATTTTAATGTTGAAGACTTTTACCTTCTTCAGTATATTTTCTTCTTTAACACCTTTGCAACATTATTTGGCAGTTACACGTACACCATTAGTTACAGATACATAACATGGTTTTGATTTTCGCATACTTTCTGAAACCAACGATTTATAAAGGACGATATGTATGATAAGATCTGGCTCTCCGTGATCGAAGCTTCTGACAATTTGCTATAGAGAAATACGCCCATACGTACGGACCACACAAGCCTAGTGCTATATTCTGCATTCGATCGGCACCCACTAGAAATGATGGCTACCGTAGCCGTTGCCGCCGCAGAAGCGGAGCCAAGGGCATGATGATTTGATATTCTCATTGATCTGTAAATGGCCTCCGGCTATTTCGTCGCTTCTTTTTTCAGGCTGCAAGCAACCAGTTCCCATCAATGTCGCTACTATAGAGCTATTTGATTAAAACGAATCGGCATACATACACATGCATTGAAGGTGTGGGCACCCGATAATAATGCTCACAATGGCCATTCCATTTCCTCTTTATTGAACAGATGTCTAATCGGAAACTATCTTCCATATGCGAGCGGCGCTTTAATGTTAAACCTGCGTAACACAATCGAATATTCCCTCGTTGTAGCTTCCTTTGTACGTTTTTCATTTCGTTTATACTACTACGAAGGCCTTATTAATGAACAGATCAGATGTTACAGTAATTTGGGAACGGCATCTTTTAGTTTGGATGACCTGTCCTCCAAACATGGGAAACCGATTGTTTTATTGTTCAATACACGACATATAGTTGAGGGAGAATACATGTTGCCTCAAGGATACAATTAAGTGCATAATCTCGAAACTTTTGACAGTCTATTGTCTAGCATGCGGTGTAGCCGCGCAATTATTTATTCCGGTGGGCAAAATAACGAAACAGTAAAAACACACTATTTCCTGACGTTCGATACGTCTTCGCTGGATGTCTCCAGGCTCATTTTGCTACTGTAAATCTATGGGTTTTACACCACTGTTGCACTTAGCCATAGAAATCCTGCGAAACCCTTTGTCCTCCACGCTTGACCGTGCACACATAGATTTGTTACCATTATGAGTACAATGATAGACATTAGGCCTATTAGAATACGTTGACGGACGGATTTCCTGGAGGAGCCGACCAAGAAATAGGTCTGTTCGTGCGCACACGGTTTTATAACAGGCCATCTATCGGTAATATTAAAATGCGCCTAAACCGCATATAGGCATATGTCTACTGGTTTACAAAGTAATATACGAAACATCACAATAATTTCATCATTATCAGATGACATAATAACATATGATGTACGTAAAAAGACAAAATTAACTAGCCAAATGCATACCTTATACATGCACAACCTATTAATATACTGGACAATTGAATGGAAACCAAACATAACCACTTCCTGATAATAACATAATAGAGATATGTATAATGCTTATCTAGAGAACATGTCAAACACTCAGACGTCTGAGCATTTGGCATGTCCAAAGGAGCGTACGAAATAATGATGATATTTACCTAGAGGCTAAGTCAACTCGAATCAAAAATTCCATCACATGTACACCTTATTATATTCACGACGTCCACAAATAGTATTGACTTCTACTCACTCTCGCTCTTTGCTTTTGCTTTACCCCAACAATTTTAATTCTGAGAGACTTTCAATATCGCCGCCATACGCCGTACCCGTTGATTACCACTTTGGACAAAAGTGGAGGCAAGTGGATACGCGATCGTGACGCGGCAGTAGCAGTAGGTCGTTCGAAAAGCCATTCGACCATCAGTCGATACTTGCTTGTTTCGACTTTGCTCGAGTCCGCTTGTATGGCTTGCTTAAGTAAGCAGCATCTAGAGTAGCGTTTGATGACTACTAATGCTCAGAATTACCCTTTCTCTGGAGCGGACGAGATGCCCCGGCAACACCAGTGCAGAAACTGATTTGGCTACCGGTCATCAAATATACGACTACCTTAGCCAACAGCGGCAACATTATCACGAAATCTATAACGGCTTGCGGATAGCGAACTACTCGTAAACGGGTTCATGGAAGAAGCATTTTCGCTCGAAATTTGTTGATGATTTGCTGGTCAACAAGGTTCATTGCACATTCAACGTACTTGATTCCTGATTCAGTCCAGTGCGTTTATCTAAGGAACGTCCCTAATGGCCTTCCAGCAAAATGCAATTTGTATTTTCTCTGCAGCTCTTTGCACACACAACCATGGACCTGCAGGAACAGGAGGAGAAGTCGATAAAACGGCGAAATGAAGTAAGGATCGAAGTTCACTGGAGCTCGCAGCAGCGATCTCCGGCCTGAAGACCTGCTTTGCGTTCCAATTCGCTGGTCATGGATGACTTGGCCGTGGTCAACAGAATGCCTCCGCATATGAGTAATACATTACGCTCCCGTGAACTCAATCATGCAGCTTGTTCAGGAAGGCGAAGGAGATTTGCCAAATTTGGGCTAATATTGATAATCATAAAAGAATAGTCGCGTAACGAGCTCCCGTCTACCTGTGTGAAAGTTAGGACAAAGCAAATCGGATTGCTGCAATATGGCCATCACCAGATCTGCTGATAAACTAAAGCTACAGGTTGCAGTGACTCTTACCCAAAAGTTACAAATACGTATGGATTTAATACTTTGTCGCCGGAGATTACTGGGTGGAGTCTGAGTTTTGTACGCAATAGCAGGAGCAACAGGCTGACCTTGGGCAGTATCTACGCACTTATCCTGTAGCCGACTAGGTGCGGCTTAAGGAGTATCTAAGCAGGAAAGGCCACAACGGACTATAGGCCCTATCGAGGCTCGTCTTATACTTAAGTCTATTGGAGGACGGGCTCAGTACGGCGTATGGAGCATCTGCGAGTATGCTTTTCTCTTTGCATTGTTGGCCTTGGCAATGAGCAGTACTTTGAGGCCGGCGGTCAACATATGTATTGACGTTGGTAACATACCATAGGTAACAGACGTTGCAAATGCACTTTCTAAAAACAGGAATGCTAACGGGATTTTTTTCCAGCCAAGGCCGGCCCTTGCTGATACATTCACAAGAAATAGTTCACAATAAATCGGTTGAGATAACTGATGAAGCATCTACAACCTGTCAATCAGCTCACTAAGATCAAACAGTATTTATAAAGAACATAATCCTACTCAGCCAAGCAACACTGTCAACCAGATAGAGAGAGAGAGAGAGAGAGAGAGCTAAGGCATGGAGTGAGCGGGTCGAAGGCCAAATGGTCACTGCGTCCGCCATTGTGGCCGGCCACTGTAAGCCGAAAATCCTTCAGCCCGTTAATTTTCTCTCTGGACTGAATGAAGCCCTGAATCATAGGATCCCGTCGGGCCACGTGGCTGACTAAGAACTACTCTCGCATAAGAAAACGACGCGAGAAGAATCTATAATATTATTTGCAGGAGGAAAGCCGACAAAGTAGTCTCGCCGTTGAAACCAAAGTAGAATAGCGAGAAGGAGGTGAGCCAGAACGTAACGATGAGCAGAAAAATAAATAGTGCGCAACATAAAGGCAATCAGCTATTACCCGTTATTGCTGTTATCAACTTAAAACTTATTTAGCACGTTGTCGTCTCGGAGCTTTTCTGCGATCTGCATATAACAACGTAGTACGGCAGTGTGTCATGCCTTTTATATTGCTCGTATGCGTTTGTACATCCATTTACAGATTAAAAGGAGCAGTAAAGCGTTTGACCTAATGATGTAAAGTTTGGTTCGCATTTCCCTGTCCTTAGCAAATAGGCAAAGTTAAAATTTGCGAAAACAAATGCGGTTATTTGTATCAACGGTGTGGCAGAACGTAGCCGACGCTTTCGTCTCTTGACGTGGTTGTATCTTCCGGAAACAACTAAAACAGCCACTGACTTATGCCGACTCTATTATCATCGGTAGGATGTTTGCTGATATAGTCGTAGAAGCAGCAGTAGGGATTTCAGGGGCTTCAGTAGTTTATGATGCGGTTGTTCGCTCAACGAATGAGTTAAACTAGCCGAATAGCGGTGGCTCGTGCCGGTCGCTCGCCATAGTGTCACAAATCAGGGCAAGCGGAAGTAAACTCAACTTCTTTCGTCCGGCTATTTAACTGTCCTATGCGGCCAGTGGGTAGGCGACCATCCTGTGTGCAGCTGGTGAGTTGTGGAGATTGATTGCAATTAGGGGTTCCGTTGTATCAAGCAATAGCCGTGCAAGTAAAACTCTGATTATGAGGACGTCTGCAAGACCGTGGGGGTGATAGGTGGAAACGGACCTGGATGACAGCGGCGTCGACTTCTCAGCGTCGGCAGCAACAACAACGCTCCCAGCAATAGGTAAAGTAAGAGCAAGCATAATCAGGGGCCACGCAGCGGCCAGTGTGAGCCGGAAAGAAGATCAGCAGTGTCAAAGTGCATCACAGATCCAAATTGTCTTTACAATTCCCTTCCTAGTGTCAGTGTCCGATGGCACTCCGGGGCTACCCAATCGGTAAACGACCAGGAAAGCTCTCGAAACTCTTCTTTTATAAGTTATACGCACATACATTTGGAGTCACGCCGACACCTCGATAACAGATTCAGCCTCACTTCTGTACTTCGGTACGACGAATAAAACGTGTATCCGTTACCCTCTATACTAATTTTTTAAACAACCTTTATTGTAATTGACCGATTGTCAATAAATGAATCTACTAGAAACCAGATTTACAAGTTACTAAATGAAAATGGTCCTTAACAATAAGGCCGCACATGCTACGTGCTATGCAGTGTTTTATTCTGTCAATAAATATACTGTGCATAGTAATACTAGCAAAACAATTATATAAGTCTCTTCTCAATCAACGCTAAATATTCTAAAAATGAAGCTTGTGAGCGAGATAGAAATACAACAAAAGCAACAACGATCTGATGCAACAAAGTTACCTTGTCATCTTATCAAATAAATGACGCTTTAATGCTTTACAACTTCACTTAGAATCGTTTACAAATCCCACAAGTAGTGAGGTCTGTTTATTGCGGACGGCTGTTGTAGTCCAATAATAATTATAACAACAATGACAAAACTAATCATATCTTAAACACGTACCACATCTAAAAATTTTCGATGGAAAATTGCTGCTTCCAATGGCGAGCATGCCTGACTTTAGTGGATCTAGTAGCCTTTATCGAAATTCGATCACCTATAAAGGCTTTTCCCTTTTATCGGCCCACGTATCGCATCGAACATCGACGCCTCCCGGGGTCCCTCACCGTGGTGCTTAACGCCTTCATGCTGATCGGTTCTCTAGCTACATTATCTCGCCTTAGTACTATCCACTATCAGAGAGTCTGACTAAACAAGCGAGATCTCTAGTAGTGTACAAAACAAACGAGACCTACAGTAAGGCAGCTGAATGCCTTACTGCAACGATTAATGCCAGTAGAAAGCCGCAATTAGCCTGCTAACGTATTCCGTATGTGACGTTAGTCATGATTATTTAATATGGCACCACTCTCGGGAGACGGCATCTGTTTTGGGTTCTGGGACAGGAAAGGGATCAAAAAACGCGCTCAGAGGAGGCATTTTATAAGGGCAGAACCACATTGCACAGCATACAAGGCAGTGCCAAATGGTTAGGGTTGGGTTGGCTTGAGCTTGCTAAAAAAGTGTCCGAGAATATATTATTACTGACGCTATCAGAAGCATACCAAAATGTCACTCAACTACCCTCGAGGTGCAGCAGTCATTCCTCGTAGGGCCATTCGCATACTTCCCAGCAGAGCCGCCAGCAGCAGCATCAGGCAGTAAAGGATAAATAGCACAAGATGAGGAGGCAATAGCGGCCGTACGAGCAGGACGATGGAACTCAGACACAAGGATAGTGAACCAGAGAAAAACAGAACAAAGAAAAAGGACTAGATTTGGACATGCTACACGCATTCATCGTTGGGCGATGAGCTGTCTTACAATACCTACGGATACGTTGCAGTCACAACCGACAAACAGACAGCTAGCAAAGCTCTCTGCAGACAGAAGGACGTTCTGCTAGATGTCGCAAAGCTATTTATAGTATGCAAAGGACAACGTAAAGGGTCTACGCCATGAAAGATATAATAATGGCAAGAAATAGCGTAGGGAAAAGAACACGCGGCCAGCCAGGGCGCTGCAACCTACTATGTAGCGCGGTTTGCGGACAACAAAGGCCGAACTGAAGATTTCGCGGCGACCCGTCGAATTGAAGTAAAATTCATCTGCCGAGCAGCCGCTGAGCAGCGAAAAGGTGGTTCTCGTAGCGTTAGAAGTAAATATGGCCTCGTATGGTGAAGAAATGCATATATTAAAACTGCAACGTTCAGGAATATGTATCAGTAGTAATAAATTCAGTACGAAAACGTAGTAAAAAAGTGCACATCGAAGCAGATCAATTTAAATAAAAATAGCTTTTAATGTATCTCCTGTATTTATTGTTGTCGTCAGGTTATAAAAACGAATTTTGCTTTTGCGGATCACTGCCTTTTATTTCCTATGTCAGTCCTCTTTGATTGCAGTATCGTCTCCGGGTTATGTGCTTGTACTCATTTTGCGTTGGCCCAAATGTCCATGTAATCTTACTAGTACCGCACCGTTTCGGTTACGTCAGTCTGGCCTCTACTGTGGACAAAACATTTCTCTAATTGGACTTTCCCATCATCGTAGACGCAAGCGGCAAGTCATTTTCCTCCATCTTTCATTGTTACCCGGAACTGTTCTTTGTCGAAAAGGCAAACCTTCCGCAAAATCTAGTACCTCATATCTGCTTACGTCTTATTTACAGCGTCGAATGTAGTTAGAGGTGGCTGTCCGGCACGAACGGTCAACAGCGAGCGAACGTTTCGCTGATGTTGGCCTTGCCGTCTGCTTCGAGCTCTTCGATTTTTGCCAGGCCAACACGATGTATTGAAAATACTCTGTACCTCGTAACGTCACTTCGTCCCTCTCATCCTCTACCTCAATTCCATTCTTTCCTCTTTGCAGACGTCCCTAACTGCAGCTGATGCTCCTGTGTTAATTTTTCTCGGAGCAGCCGAGAAGCATGGTGTGGTAATGGTATTACGTTTTAACGCTGGGCCTGCAAGTCTCCGTTTGCGGCCCGTCCGTCGGCTATCTAGAGCAGTGTCTTATTATCTGATTTTGGTGTCCCGTCAGCCTCCGGCGACCTAACCACGACGATGATGCTTGGTCTATATCTACGAAAATACTCCAGGCGTAACTGGGTTGCTGGTGCGACGCTGATCCGACATACTGGCTCGGTCGAGGCACAAATCTGGTCTATACCAAGTCGAGGGTAGGGCGTTTCTGAAGATGGACAATGTCCCAAACGTAAAGGTAGATCTCGCAACTAAGTGACGAATTGACATAAACAGCGACAAAATTCTATCTCTCGTAAACTCCTCCACATATATATATATATATATATATGTGTGCGTACAATCAAACATACATACAGCTAGTATACTGTTATCCCGACAGTTTTAGTTACCTAATCCATCTTTACTACTCCATACTTTACCGCCCTCGAGTTTCTGCTCATCTCTCGTTGCCCTATTCGTTGCATGCCGCCGCATCTCTTCTGATCTTTTTGCTGTCCTTTAATTTTGATTGAATAAAGCGGTAAGTCATGGACAAATTTGATTACAAGGCAAGCAAGTACTGCCAGGCCCTCTATTTAATATCGTGGTCAATGGCAACGACCAAAACTCGCAATAAGGCCTTTTTCCGTTATGGTCTTCAGCTTGTCCGACGCGTCGAGTAAGCGAACAGCTGGCGAAACCCTGACGTACTAGGGTCACCTGGGTTCGTCAACTGGAATGAACGTTTATAGAGTCGCGGGCGTTGCAACAGCGATGACAGCGACAAACGTTGCGAAAACTGTCATATTGGCACGGACCATGTAAATAGATGACGAAGAACGACAACAATGACGGCGAAGTCTGCCGAAAGGCGCAGGAAGTGAGTCGGAAAATAGTAACAAAGAAAGAAGAAAGACAACACAGAAAGTGAAGAACAGGGCGGATAGTAAGCTGCGGGCGACACAACGAAATGTAGGTCAAAGATGGAGCAAAAGGGCGCAGTGAAAAGGGGTACCATGTTCTCGATCTACCGAAGCAACAATATGAGCTGATGCGATGCAACCCCACCTAAAATAAATACCTACGCCTTACCCAGTATTACAGTTGCTGTTGTCGTCGTCGTCGTCATCGTCGTCGTCATCGTCATCGTCATTGTTATTGCCTTTTCTCTTGACTATGTGTCACCTAGGTTTTTGTTTGACTACTGCTTACAGTCACGAATAAGACTGAATCTGAAGAAGTGCGAAAAGTTAAACAACTTACTAAGCGTCTTAAGTGGTCTTCTACTTTTATTATTACTACCGCTGCTAAACCAACGTCTGCAATCAGCATTGGCTTTACATTAGCCCCACTCTTGGACAGTGGGCATTCGAAGACAAAATGTTTGTGAGGTCAAAGGCATAGCTAACGACAGTATTCAGTAACGAGTGGTTTGTGTTTCTGCGCACGCGAATGTTAGCGAACGTCGAAACTAACGCATGACGCCGTAAATCATCTCGGAAGAGCTTAGAACGCAGCCTGAAAAGTGAACACACCTCAATGTACTTGTACACCCTTAAGTTCCATTTACTTGTCATTCGCATAAAGACCAGTTGAAAGGTAGACGATCTATTCTAGGCCAAAAGATAAGGTAGAACGATATAGCTCATTTGATTCCTAGCAAAGGCAAGGAGCACTAGGAAAAATGCTAACAATATATCATTTGGATAATAATCGCTAGGCATTTAGTTAAGGTAGTAACATTTCAACCTTGTTAACCTGTCGTAAAATCACGCTAATAGCAGTAACCCGCAGAAATGGGCAGCGAACAAAGTGAGTTCCTATCTCAATTAAAGCAAAGCTAACTTTTTACGCGGTAGCATATGCGTAAGATAACATTTAGAAAGGCAAGCCAAAGGCCGCTCTACCGCGTGCGGTATCGACTAAAGCAGTCAGTCGCTTTTCTCGAATTATCTGGTAGAATTGTCAAACTTTTCAGAGTAGTCCAATGCATAATCTACTCTGAACATCGGAGTCCCACTAAAATTAAGCCTTCATGAACGGATAACGTTGTTTATTTTGCCTTTGGCAGCCAGCTCCCTTTGCTTCGGCTCATAAATTCCTTAGAACCTCGGCGTAGGTTGCTGATCATAGCAATATCAGCGTTCGTCGCCCTATCCCTTAAGGCCTTTTTAGGCAAACAGGAGAATGGCCACGACGCCCCTGTTCCCTCTAAATGTGATCAACAATTGGGATGATTTGATAACTTAGTTTGGACTATTTACTTTCGCATATTCAGCAATTTTTTTATAACCTCTGTGCTAGATCTGTTGAGTCCCGACTGACTAAGCTACAAAGATATAATCGCTCTTTTCGCAATTCATATATATAAATATATTCCCAATACACTTAGCAATAGGCCAATACACTTAGGCCAATAGGTTGGTTGCACAAAATCATATGGTGATCATGGGAGAGAAAGTTAACAAACTGAATACTTACAGTACTTAATCATAACTTGAATATGGCTATAAAATCGTTTGATTTCTAGTAATGTCGGAAATCCCAATACATCAGGTGATCTCACGATTGAACCAACATGTGGTTAAGGTCGTCCAAGCGGATTTTACATTCGAGCATTCGATGCCGTTCACAAAAGTCAAGCCCACGTAGATGTAGCCCCGTAATTTTCGTTAGTTTATTTGGATTTTTTTGTTCATCAGTATCGCACAGTTCGCTTAATTCCACCGTCGTCGATGTTTTCTATCTTTATCTCTGTTTATTGAACTCTTCTAGCCGACTATTGATAAATACGAACGAAAAGATCGTTTGGCCAAAATTTGGCTAGCTTTAAATTTTCCAGACTGTAATAGCGTATCGTAATGGGGCTTTGTCGCATCGTACTATAGAAATGAAATCCACATTTTAGAGCGGTCGAGGAATTACGGCTTATCATTAACTTGATCATTCGAATTTTCGGATCCTATCGAAAACTTTGGCTCTTTTAGCCGAAAATTTTTTAGTTGACTCTGACAAAATAGACTGCGCTAAAAAGCCAATTTCAGGTTGCTTTCAACTAGAAAAGATAGATATTCCAATCCGTTGTAGAAAAACATGTTTGAGGTTCAATTTGAATTTGACCGAAAATATCTTAGTCCCAATAAAACTTGGCGGAAATTAACAAAACTTCAGCAGTTACAACATATATTTTCTCTCTGATAAATGAATTCATGATAAACATAAGACACGTCATGCTTAATAAGTTTATATAACGATAATTTGAAAACTACAACACAACACTATTAATGTGAAATAACATGCAAAATTTTGCGCTCTTCGAAAATGTTTATCAGTTGCATAAATCCACCCTGTGTAGTACCATGGGTTTAAACATTAGCAAATGTAGCCCTCTTTCTAATTTTACGGTTATAGGTAACATTCTAATCTCTTGTCTTTTGACGACACAGATGCTAAAACTACATTTTAGTGAAGTCCGTGTTTTTTCAACCCTTTTTTGACTCCATTAAGGGGTATCAAAGATACGGTCTTTTTGTGTGTTGCATATTTTTTACAGATCTGTTATACTGGCAGTATATCAAATCAAGCCACGATATATAGCAGATAATTTGCCCTTCTGACTGGAATCGAGAAGGCCTTTCGCTTGTTGTACAGCGCTGTTGTTTTTCCGTTTACCTAGTCTGCAAAGGCATATTATTGATGTTATTGTTACCGCGATAGCGTAGCATTACTTCAGCGTTCAGTCGAACCATGTGCCCGAAATAGGCCGTCCTTACGTGCTTTTATTCCTAAAATACTGCCGAACACCATCAGCGAAGAAAATCTCGGTCGTTGGGATTTTAAGGAAGTCAAACTTTCTTTAAACGCGTAAGCAACAAAGAATGATTTGTTTTGGTCAGCCACATCTGCAGTACGACACACGAGCACACGAAACCATTGCGGCGGAGTCGCCGTAAAAACAGGAAATATGTTTTCGAGTTCGTATGATATCGATACTCCGAAGTCCGCAGGCAAAAATATCTGGCTAACTCGAAGGTGTTCTCTCAGCAAGCGTAGAGTGGTACATCATTGATAATGTGATAGCAATAGCATCTGCTGTGACTAGATAACTATTTTGAAGGGGGCCGATATATGTATGGCCGTTTTTGAAACGATACACAATCTATTATCATTCATTACATATACGTGACCGTTGGCTTGCTGTGCATTCATTAAGGTAAGTAATTCCTTTTCGTTTCATTACACGTCTCACGGATCTCAAGCATATATATGATGAAGACAAGCATGATATATCTTCCCAACTTCGAAGCTCATTCCGAGCACTAGGGTTGCACTGAGTGCGCATTATTAATCCTGAGCTGGTATGCTATGCAATATTTAACCGATACCATATTTTTACATCACGGAACCAGTATCAGTAGGCGATTAGTATCATTCTAAGCGGCGAACTCCGCTCTATGGACTCTTAATCTTGTCCTATGATAATAGCCTACCTTTGCAGCCCTATTCAAATAATATGTACTATCCTCGTGATAAACTGACAACTATGTATGTCCCTTCTTGTCAATATTTCAAGCCGTGAGGGCTTATTAAGCCTGATATCGTCGAGAGCTGCTACTAAAGAGAATCCAGAAAAACATTGTTCGCATTTCCATTTGTATAACTTGACATAAATATAAACGAAACGTATCGCAGCTTCATAATAGTAACAATTTGCCAATTCTAGACATTCGTTTACGGGATTTGTTTTATTTAGTGATCCTTTACAGTGTGACTGTTGAAACTTTGTTGACATTCTTTCTATTTGTCGCATGCCTTATTGTAAACTCGTGCGTTCTTACATACTGTACATGTTAGGCTTTTAAAAGTGATTTTTTTACGCCAGAGATCTATATAGGATCGGGGTTTGTGTTATTTCAAACATGTTTTGACGTTAGTTCCTAATGGCAGAAATGTTCAAATTTTAAGGATGAATGAATACTCAGTCATCTGAAGTTTGGATTCAATTGTAGATGTAAACAAGCAACTTTCTCCGCTACAACACTACCAAAATAAATCCGCAAACATGAGCGTACTCAGAACAGCGAAGACGGCGATTTTCGTAGACGGAATATATAGTCTGGCCTTCGATGCAGCCGCAACGATATTAACTCCAACAGCACCTATCGCCAGGTATTCAGAAGCATAATCAGGCCATGAGATCCGATTAACAATTAGCTTCTTCCAGCTGTAAAAACTGCATTAGGGTTGAGGGTGATGATGCTGAGTCGTATTTTTTATTTGCCCCCTTTCACTCCAGGCGCCATTGGATATTGGTCTGCTGGCAAAATAAATATACCGACATGTACCCAATACAAGCAAAAATATCTGCCATGCAGACCGTTTGGGGCTCCGTTTATGTACGAGTCCGTATGGTTGCTGCCATGGTATCAACGCATCTTCGATATAGATGAACAGGCATGGAGAACAACAGGCCTAAATCGGATTCATTTCTCCTGGATATTTCATCGCTATGCGTCGATGAACCTATGTAACCGTTCGACCCAAAAGTTACTACAATGTAACTATGTAGGGCACATAGAGCAAATATTTTACAGTAAACCCACATAGGTATGAATCGCATAATTTTAAGGCAGAAAGAAAATCATTCAGTTCAATGTAGAGTGCCCCTCAATGAAAACATATAGATGTGGAAATATTGTGATAAGCTAGTCGATGTAAAACCAGGCCATTTTAGTTAGAACTCAACTTTATTTTCCGCAAGGAAAAACGTAGGGATTGATCACCGTACTCCGGAACCCTTTCAATATATGCAACAGAATCGTACAACTTTGGCCCGTGTTGGCTTGTCGGCTGCACGGTCAAGCATGAACCAAGGGTCTGATTGGGATCATTGCAAAACAGGTTTTATCACCACTATAGTATACGATTCGACGTGTGACCAACCGAGAAACTAGCGAAAAATAACTGACTTCTACTTATCAATACTAAACCCAGTTTCACTATAGTAGTGCAGACTTGTACAGCATTATTTTGTTTACTGCAGCAATGGGTAGGTCCGATTCTTAGACTGGACATGCGAAAGAAGGTGGTGAAAGATTGCCTCTCGGTACTTTCCTAGAAAAACGAAGGCGCTAAATGCGCAGAGCTGTATATTATAGGAAATTATATGCATAACATTAACTCGATATTGAATAGCACCAAGAGGTCAAAGAAGTGAATTTCTGGTAATTTACAAGAGTTTTTTGAGTGATACCGGGTCAAATGAATCTATTACATATACGCTAAACTTCATTTGTGTCACTGTTATTACGCCAAAGAAGAAAGAATATCAGCGAAAGTATATAGTACGAAAACTTTCGATCTTCTGAAGAGGCAATCAGATTTTTCTTTGCTTCAAGTTTAAATCTATTTCAAGTCGTGTTAGATAACTCTACCTATGTAACTCTCATAAACCTATCTTGCCAACTGCTAGTTTTGTATATACGTATTTTTTTAGCGTAAGTTAGTATCTCTTAGTTCTTGCGCGTAACTGCCTTCCTCGTCATACATTATTGTGTACAGTTTTAGAATGCCTTCTATTACTCCTATACGCAAACTCATTGAAAGTAGATTATATTCCATGGAAAAATATCATACGATAGATAGTTTACACGAGTTCCGTGATGCGTCACGGAATATGGGCACAGGGTGTATCCAAAAAGACATATCTCAAAAAGCGAGCAGATTAACGGTCTTTGTATGGCTCTGATTATTATTCTCACCGACAAAAACAGAAACATTTATAACCAAAGCCCTAGCTTTTGTTCAGTTTTCTTTCAAGCTATTTGTCGGAAGCATAAGGTAATCTTTCTCCGTTTCCGTAGATGTATATAGTCTACATAACTAATTGTTTGTCTGTCTGTCAGTCGGTCGAATAAATCAATGCATTTTCAGCCTTGTACTTCAGTCAGACTTGCGCATAGGACTAGAACAAAGGGTGCATACGGTCCTGCATACCCTGTCGCAGGCTCCGTTTGTACAGGATGTGGGGAAGGATAGACGAATGGTTAATATAACTTGAATATGTTATAGTCAGGTCCCCTAGGTTGGCTAGGTGGCTAACGGGTTGGCTGTATGTAAGTGAAAAGATCAATGTAACGACGACAGCAACAAGAAAGGCATGCTTATAGCAACACCCCGGATGTTGGAACTGTGCGTACATGCTAGGCTCAGCCAGAGCGGAGCATAATAGACCCTTCCATCGGACCGGCTGATGGAATTGTAACGTAGGCCGGCGAGCAACCGGATGAGTGCCCGAGATGCGGCCTAGGTCTGCAGCAGTCATTAAGGCGGAGGGGACACAATTGAGCCAGTGGATCTTGATGGAAGAATAGATCGCCCGCCCCTCCCGCCTCTTTTTATGGAGTGTCCTTTATGTTGCTATCCATTCGATCGCTGGTGAGCCGTCTGTCAACGTCAGCCTGCTAGACGGCGTGAGTGGGCTGCGTTCTTTTACCAAAGTTTAGCTAAATTATGAACCCATTGCCTGTTTTTGACTGGACTGTAGCGCAGTATCCCCAGTCACCCGGTGTTCAAGCAGGCAATTCAGCCATCCTTTTCGGAGTTTTCATCATATATGTGCGTATAGTAGCAGCCTACACAGTATTATGCGAACGTTACCTTGAGCTGCATTTAAGCGAAGCGAGCCATCGAACAGCTTCTAGAGGAACGATGCTCTACGACGGTATCCTTTAGGCGGACAACAATAGCACCAACAGCAGAAAGGGCAGGTGCGACGGCGTTCATCAATGTCCGGAACGCGTATATTGGAGGCGGACGTGTTGTTGCTAGGTAGCGAGCATGAACCCTGTTTTTATTACAAGGGTCCATTTGTGCTATTGCTCAAGCTGCTACTGATCCGCGTCTCGTAAGTACCAGCGTATACATAAAAAAGTGCCCAACTTGATGCTGGTGCCAGTAAGCGAATAACTGAATAATATACAATAGGTTCGGATGTTGCTATACATATCGACGTAAGACCCCTCGTGTGCTGGACAGCTGTGTGTGCTTCTGTGCTGAACGAATGCTGTGCATATTTACAAACAGTCATCGACAAAATGGACTAATTGCTGACGCGGTTCCAGGACGCCAGCGGAGCTGACCGGCAATACTTTGGCAGCAAACAAACTATTCATTGTACATCCAGTAACAGGATTCTATGACTGTAGTATTGAAACACATAGACAGAATCGTTTGTATACATGCGATACAACTCGCTGGACGTCCGTAACACTAAAAAAAAAAAAACAACAACAGCACAAAAATGGCTTAACGAATTCAAAGTTTAGTATGGGGTCGTGACCATTACACTACGTTATATCTGTTCAACAATTTTAATAGGTTTACGTTTACAAGCTCACAGGTGACAGTTGCGGCGTTCATGTCAGCTTCATGTTCGAGTTCACCTCTACCACCCACGGTGATGCGCGTTCCGATTCGTCGAAAGACTAAACATCCACATCTCACCATCGATCATCGAGCAGTGCCCGCTCATTCTTCCATCAAGCAAAATCGATTTGCGAGTACGATGATTCTAACGAAAACCGCACCTACTAAAAAGATGAGCGACGAAGCCTTCAATTCGTCCAGATGTCGCCTATCCTATAGTATATAGTTGGATAGATCGGGTCTTCGAGCGCCAGTTGCCTCGTATCCGAATTAATTCGGCTATATAATTTTATAGCCTGCTTCGCCAACAAGGTTGGATGCTGTTGTATTTAAGCTGATAGCGATCTTTTTCTTATTACTTATAGCGGATATTTTTTTATTATATTTAGGCTCAATTTCATTTTCCTTCATGTAAGCCTGCGAGTGTAGATGTAGGGAAAACGTTTTCGTTGACACGAACTTACTCGCGATACTACGTTATGCCACGCAGTTACGTCTAAATGCGATGAAGCAATTACGAGCTGCAGCGACACTGACGAACATGGCTTGTGTATTCACTGCATAGAAACACTTAGGATAATTATGTAATTAGGCTAAGAATATCGCATTTTTGCTCCTTTACATAATCTGGCATTTCCACCACTCTCTAATTTTGAATGAAAACTATTCATCCACCGGCGGCTCCCTAGCCAGCAGTTATCAACATACTGTTGACTGCCACGTCGTATCACCGTCTGGGTAGGCAAGCAATAGGCAAAAATCATATCTAATCTATTTGCTTCTTTACTAATAATGATTTGTGCATTCGCGCTAAATTACTACAATAGCAGTTGACAGTGCCGGTAGCACCAGCAAGACGACTGGGAGAAAATTATGGCGGGCTACATGGGATCAAACATATGTCTTAAGCCCTTTTACCATTCACCTTAATTATATGAGCGGTTCTCTTTCTCCTCTGAACCTCTCAAATTTTTACCCCGGCCTCATCTATGCATGGCTGCCACCTTCGCTAACAACTTAGACAGCGACGTGAACCGTGTCGCCCGTATCGTGTCCTTAGCCAGCAACAACGCCGAGGCCATGGCCTGATGGCGCTTTCCTCCGAGCGTGCTCGTAGCCGTAACAGTTTTAGACGCAAGATGGAAACAGAAGGCTCACAAATACCAGTGGGCCTTAGGATGACTACGGAGCTCTGAAGACGATCTATGTAATCAAGTATCTGTGTCGTTTCACCTATATGCCCGTATCTCAATGGCTGGTGCTTACGCCAGTAACTTCATGGATAAGTTGGTTAGGTCGTGTGTATGTAACTAGTGGCTGTTATTCCTATTGCATCGTTAGCGGAAGTCAGCGTAACTAACAGCAAGAGAAAAAGGCCGCAAGGACAAGCGTGGGTGAACAACTTTCATGCTCATGGAGTTCACTGAGGTTCCCGCAACGACTGCGGATGGCACTGGCTTCCTATCTAATCGGTCCTGTCTGTTCGACTTTTGCTGCAGCTTCAGCAAGACTCTGGCAAACATGAACAAAACAGCTGTACTGTGCTCATGCACATCGCGCGCACCGCCATTGCCGCTGTTCAGGCCGCGACTCCTTAGCTTCGAAACAGTGACAGCGGTATAACGCTAGCACGTAACGCCGAAGCCGGCGGTCGTGGTATCGATGACTGAAAGTCCAAACGCGGCAGAAAGGGCATGAAAAACTTCTGGTCAGACAAAATTTTAAGGACAGCTAGATATGTATTTATAAGTTCTTTCTTTTCCTCTATGCTTTAAAAAGATTTAGCAAAGGATTTCTTCGATTTTTTATGTTTGTGCTAAAAAAGAAGGGAGAGAGGGAGGAAGAGAGAGAGAGAGAGAGAGAGAGAGAGAGACGGATATATATCAGATACTAGTTCCTATGCGAATAACTTAGGAACTGCAGGAGGCAAATGCAAATACTATAAACACTTTAGAAATGTGCTGCGCTTTTTGTTTTTCGGTTCACTTTGACACATTTGCTATGAACGAAGGCATGGAAATCGGCCCCAGAAAACGCATCTTCATTGCCACTGCAGCCCTGCTTTTTAGCTCCCAATATATGAAGTATCTTTCCATAAGGGATAACTGAATGAGCGTAGAAAAGGAAAAAGAAATGTCAATGCATCTTAATCCTTGTTTATGGTTTAGGTTTAGTGCTACTTATTTTTTTAATATTATACTATTTTATTTCTATTTGACGCTTAGAACAATGCGAAAAACAGCGTTTGCTGGATGAGTTGTATTACAGTCGCTACTTAAAGAAGAGCTTCAAGTGACATTACGTTTCTCAATTTAGCCGACTTGGTGAGGAAAGCAAAAGGCTGATTACTAACAGGAAGCTCTGCGTAAATCCCTTTCGGGTTCTGGACGCATCGGGTTTGAACTAACATGATAGATAGCCGAGCTACGGAGAAAACAGTAAAGAGGCAATGGCAGCGATACTTAGGAGGTTCGTGTCGGACCCCGGGGCCAAAGAAGTGCCTCCAACAATGAGGAGAAAGAATTTGGAGATGATTCCTAGAAATGACCCAAGAGGCTAAAAATAAGAAGTGCGCTGAAAGGTTGATAATAGAATATCAGCAGGCAATGAAACGGGAGAACCCGCACCAATAGACGCAACAATTTGACAAACTGGTTGCGCGGCCAACTGGTTAGAGAGAGACATTCATTACCTTTTTTTCACTGCTATCTGTTTCGATTTTTCAAACCCCATCTCGCCCCTCCCCGACTACCTCCGGCTACCTTACGACTCTCATGAAACATACTGCAAACTGCTCTATCCCCGTCGCCAGCATACACCTCGCTCTTTTACCTCCCTGAGATCCTGAGAAGGTTTAACCTTCCATTGAACTTCGAACGGAGCAGCCTCTGCCGTGGTGGCCAGACCTTTTACCACGCACACAGATAGCCCTGTACTCGAGAATGAAATGAAGATAAGCAGAATAGATACGGAGAACGAGACAGTTAACACACATGCATCCGTATCCACCCGTATTTACAGTAACTAAAGGTGCCTATTCGTTCGCCTTCACCCGCCGCCGTTAATCCCTCACATTCTATTCATTTAGTAACAATTCCTCTTTTTATTGCTCATTGTTGTCAGTTCGATCAACTGTTAGAAGCTATTTGTAGCCTCCCTACAGAGCAGTTTACTAAGTTGCTTCTATTACCTTTATCAAAACAGCCAACGTTTTGTAGCAACATAAAACAAAGTTTCGGATTATACTAACTATAATAGATACATAAATTTAGCGGTTATTAACGCGGTTCATTAGCATAAAGTCAGTTTCTTGACATTGACCTGACGTGAACACGGTGAATGGGTATTTATAACGATGTGCGATGTATTACTAAAACAATATTAAATCACGTATATGCAATAACGGCAAGGTTGTGCAGAAGACGGATATTTTGCCCAGTAGATTTAGGTTTAACAGTAGTATTATAATCTAGCGATAATAATGTAAGCTTGAAAGGCTATGAAAGTCATCAATAGAGAAATTGACTTAGTCAATAGAAAAACGCTTACGGCTACTTCATAAACAGTCTCTTAAAATGTTTTTTTTTTAGAAGACAGTTGCCTTAACAAACGCTGGGAATTATGTGCTCTCTCATCGCTGAACTAACCGTCCCCGTGCCGTCGTATCTGACATTGTTTACAGGCCGACAACCTTTGCAAAGTATATTACCTTTTGGATGTATTGCTTAATCTATTTATAACTTAGACCTATTTGCTAAAAGAACTGTTATTATATAACTCTATTTTGATAAAATAGAACTTGAAAGTACCTCTATTCAGATGTATTTTAGCAAATAGTTATTTAATTGCCTGTATATATTAATTTATTGTCTGTACTTCATTGTAGGGTGAAGGGGCACAGGACTAAAATCAACCCGGTCTAGTAAAAACCCTTTTTCTATGAAAATCCTATTGTCGCATTGGCATCCACCGAATGGTTCCAATATAGGCCCACCGCAGGAGAGCGGTGGCACAGGTCGAACATAGTTAACCGAGCTTTGAGTACTACTTTAGCCACCAAGGGCCCGGTAGAGCGTTGCATGCTTATCTCGAAATATCTTGTTTGCTCCACTAAAAAAAAAAAAATATATATATATATATATATATATTTTTTTTTTTTTTTTCTGCTTTAAAGATGTATTATGTAACTCTTCGTGGAGGCGAAATCTGTTTTCACTTGTACCGACCTTGTTGTCATCTACGAATCAATATAGAGATCCACACGCAAATAGATACTCTCCTATGATGCAAACATCCGTGCCATGTAATGTTGATAAATAGATTTTTATACGATACTTTGGTGAACCCTCTAACCCTGAATGTTCAGATAACATTGAAACGTTATGACAATCTGTACATATATACTAACTTTAACAAATGCACGCGGGTTCGAGCTTCGTGCTGGCTAGTGAGGCTTTCCAATGAACGCCTATAGCAAATAAGACTACTTTAAGGCTTGTGACACTATTTGAGTATTGGTCATCTGGAACATAACGCCTCGAAGGTCTCGCATATGATGGCCTTAGTTCCGCTCTTCTATCGTCGTTTACTAACAGCTTAGCTTAATCGAACGGGTTCCACCATTTCTGTTTCTTTATAGGTAACGGTCCTTAGCCGGGTCATGTATGAGAGCACATGTAGTATTTAAAAAGTAATGAATTTTCATCTAAGTCTTTTTTTAATAATTCGGGCTCCTTTGTATACGACGAGTCTGTATTGCTTTGAGTTTTTTTTTCCATTTTCATTCATTTAGCCACAACACGGGCTCTGGATAAAAATAGTCGAACCCTCGATTCGAATTTTCGCTAAGGACAATATTTAGGAATTTTTACATCCCACTAATAGCATTGAGTAATTACAGATAGAATGTAAGTCCTGTTCGAAAATAATATTGAAGATGTATATGTATGAAGGTAGCGGTGACGAACGCCGATATAATTGTGTTACTATGCAATAAGCAATTTTTCTAAAAGTACATCATAAATCAAGCTCGTTCTTTCAACGCCTAAGCAGTATCTTTAATCTGCACTCGTACGTTCCCTGCTAATGAAATGTTCAGGTACCCTGGTGTACGGCTACATGCTTAACGTACGTATAAAGCAGAATGTTAGCTTTGCCATTATATAGCACACCATGTAATAGTATCATTACCGATTGAAGATGTAAAGCTTTTCGAGCGGTATTCTGCTTATACATAAGCTAAGTACTCGCCCGTAACGCCCTCATATCTGAGTAACTTCATTAAACCTGGAAATCACTGACAACTTCAATAAATCTCACTGCATTCGAGCGACAATATAAAAACAGCGAGAAAATAAATAAATACGTTTTAGTCTTTCGCGCGAATTTAAATTTACTTAATATATACGAACAAGCTTCATTTCTGCTTTCATTAATATCTTTCGGTATCATGTTTTACTTTCATCTTGTTGTTCCTGGAATACTTTTTTTTCTCTGCTTTTTCCATGTAACGTCTAGACTGCGTCAGCACAGGTGGAGACCGCTAATACAGAACGAGCTTATAGAACACGGACACGAATACAGGCTTCGTCTAGGTCGTCTAGCTTGTAGGTGATAATACGTTTAATTGGTTGTACAATGAATTCTAATTCATTCGCCTAAAGTCACTTAGCTGAGCCTCCATGTTCACCGTTGCTTCTTGACGACTATCGAAAAGCGTACAAGAACCGTTGTCTCAGTAGTCGTACCGGCAGCCGTAGTTTTTCGTTCTCGAAGGGGAAAATCGGTGGAGTTAAGGTTGTCGTGTGAAGGCTTGTAAAATAATCACGGCAGCTAAGCAGTGACGAACTGGAAAGCGACTAGTAGAGATTACGCTGCCGGTGTTCGCTATCGTCGCAGGCTTTCACAGCTGCTCGCAAAGCTCTAAGAGCCAAACGCTGTTGTTCGTTGAACATTGTTGCGTCTGCAGAACTTTGATCCCGATTTTCCTTTTTTTTCGCTGGCTTGTCGTTGTTGTAGCTTACATTGTTGGTTATGACAATCAACTGTTGCCATTCACGCATCACTAGCACCCCGAGTTTTTTGGCGACAACCGCCGGGAGCTCTATCGTGCCGCTGTTGTCGCTACTTTTGCTTTTGTGACTGCAATGCTGATTTGTGTACCCGCCTCTGGTTGTTGACGGGCCATCTGCAGGCCCGTGCGACCGATCGCAGATGTTTCTTTTTGGCACTTACCGTTAACAGTGGCCGCAGCCTGTAGCTTGCCGCAGCAGTATGGAAATATCCACATTGGCTGAAATGCATAAAGGCATTTCCATAAGTGCATCCTATATTCGCATGTCAATCCTGAATATATAGTACTCATAAACAAATTATACCCGTGGATTTCGGTCTGCGTTCACCGTCACCTATTATAACTGATGCTTAATATGCCGACCTAAAAGTGAAACTGAGAAACGTTCGGTGATTTAGCTTGTTTTACGTTGGAGTAAGCGCAGTCGCCCACGGGCGTCAAATTCGATAGCCGTGTCCTGCCGCTTATCGGCGCAGGGGCGCCACTTGCACTTACCTGAGCTTAGATATCGCAAGTCTGGGCAACCAATTCGACAACCGCCTTCCGCGCGAGTTTGTCCTGCGTCCTCTACATATAGCCTCAGAAAGCGTACTAGCCTGAATGGCCTAAAATGGGAAAGGATATTTTCTACAGACACTTTCCCGAAAGGTTAGTGAACAGATTCATTAAAGAAATAGCATAGACATCGCGCAACTCTATCCGGCGACATAGGAACCAAGTTTAAAAATTTGGGCAGGAAAGCTAAATAAAGCCGAGTTCTGTCTTATGTTACAGATGCTAAATATGTATATACAGACAGTTATCTGGATATGTGATGCTCGCTCAGAAGAGTGCCTACTACCCGATTTGTCTCTCTTATTGTTAACGGTCCTCCATTTTGTCCTGGGGCAATAGACAGTGATTTCCTTCGTGCAAACAACGATATTGAATTGCACAAATCGAAGACGAATCTGACCCCCCACCCCTGCTCCAGCCACTAGGGGCACCACCCCAGCTGGTGGTCACTCGCAGATCGTTAAATATTAGAAGAGAAAAAAATTACATTCATTCGAACTAAGATTGACGTGCAATGACGTTTTTTCGGTTGGGTTACGCTGAGGGTACGCTAACGACTGGCCGTGTTATGTAGGCAGGTTGATCTATACAGAATCTAATATTCAAATGAAAGTATTCGATGTGGCTGACGCGTAGAAGTAAGAGAACCGAGCAACCGGTAAAAAAGTACAGCCATTCCGACAGAAATTCTTTCTTTGTAGGACAGTCCTGCCTTATTATCCCGAATTTATTTTACGAACATATTTTCTGTAGCGGATAGAGCTAGTGGTAATCTGACATGAAAAAACCTTAGTATATTCTCACAGCAGAGCGATTTATTACGCCAGAGCGAACTGCGTACAAACGCAGTTTGCTAGAGGCAGTCTACAAACAAGGAACTTTATATGGCTGAAGATTATTTAGGTTTCCTTTGAGTTGCTATGCGAACAAGTACAATTGTCGAACTTAGAGCCCAGTTCGGAGGTGATAATAGCAGATCCATTTCATTCCGAGGGAGCAAAAAGACAAGATCCTAGGTTCGGCATCCTTTGTATTTGCTGCGTAGCCTGGTATAGTCTATGTAAACTTTCTTTTTCATATACTTGGAAGGCTATTTGTCTCACATTGGGTTCTAAACTTCGACCAAATCGGTTCACCATAAAAAAAAAAAAAGGAAAAACCTGGTTCAATTTTAGAAGTTCTAAATGCAGACATTTCAGGCCTAGACCGCAGGTCGCTTTGTCCATCCATATACGTTAAAGCGAGTCGATACGGTGAGTTAGCATAGGATTACAGACTTAGTGTATAGAACACGATAATACGAATAGGAGAATTTTCCTAGGAATTACTCATATGAGTATTGATAGGGTCGGATCCGCTGCGGCGGTGGTTAGGCAAGCAGGACGTCGTCAGCAGCACCCATTAGTCCTTCTTCAGCAAACGGGTTCGCTGCTCGCAGATGCAGCGGCGCCACCTGCATCTAGCCGTGTCGAGACTATAGACAGCAAAAGAAAGACGGAGATAGCCTTCGAAATCGGTATCGTATGATTAGTCGCAAGCGTCGAGTATGGAGAGCGAACACTAGTGAAAAATAAGATAGTGCTTGAGGCAAACAGAGGAGTGGGTATAGCTTTCGTGTACTATTATTAGTATATACGTCCTTGTACTTCCAGCGAATAGCTTTATAAATGATGCCGCCGCATCCGCGTCTGTCATCGTGGTTCGTCTGAGTCATTGTCTGGGCTGATATTCATCGTTTACATTTGCCTTGCTTAGCTCGGACTCAGTGTCCAATTAACGACGGTCGCAACAGAAATTGTAGGAGCGACACTAGCGATTTCAGCGACGGAGCGTTAACGTCGGCTTTGAAAAAGCAAAAGCTAAAAACGGCACCTATAGAAACGAATATGCTGGTAAAAACGGGCGAGCGGAACGAATTCTCAATGGAAGAGCCCAGCTCACTGCTACGACGTGTATAACTACCACCACAATGTTTAATGATAGGCTTATAATACAGCAGAAATTCTGTCAGGTTTCTATTTCTTCTGTCTACCCAATGTCGTGCCTGAAAATCAGCAAATGCTAACGGACCTGCCATATGACAGTGTGAAAATAGATAGATATATATAGAATAGCTTTGTACTATATTACCGGTGGTTTTGGTACAAGATTCATTCTCGAATATGTCGCTGAAGGTACTGCTTCAAGCCATTGTCTGATGTTCATCACTTGACCAATATCACGATGCCAAGCAGTAAGGATGTTAATATTACTTGTGAATGTGACCGTAGTTGTTAGTATGAAATTAGTTCCCCTCCTATAGAGACAATTCACTTCTCCACTCTAAAATTCTCCTTGTCTCTTAGACAGAAACAACCATCCTATTTCTTTCGTAGCTTTTACCGCATATATTGCGTTGGAACAATGGGATTAAGTCGAAAAGCTGATAACGCTTAAATGAGCTTTCTTTTCACTCATTTTTGTGTTTTTAGCTCATAAGATTAACAGCACTTGTTGATTGATTTAAATCCTGGTCCGGTCAAATCAAGTGATTCATAACGTAAAGCCGCCATAGCTATATGAAAACGACCTCTATAATAGTGTCGCCACCTGACAGTTGATGTGTGTCCCATAGGTAAACAAAGCTAAAGAATACGCTCTTTACATTTGGATGCTGACTTGCCTCATCTTCACACAGCCCCTATACTTGCCTATTGTTTAGCTAAGCGGCCAATTTCTAAATGTTTCGTACTACATAGTCTGGTAACGAATGCTTGTGGAAGTGTGCATCTGCGCGTCATCCATAGGCACGATAGAGTAGACCACACGTGGGCCTGATGTTAAGCCTTTAAAAAACCAGAAATCTACGTTCGACACCTGAGAAGGTGATAAGATCTGAAAATGCTACAGGCATAAGATCCTTTCATTTTGTCTGATTGAGGGCTAACAATTGGATCGGCTCACGACTATAACTGCTTTTCGACCTGCCTCAATAAAGAAGGTTTTTCTAAGGCAAACCTACGACAGGTCTCGAAGCTACAGTTCTGATGTTTTACCAGTAAAAGCTATATCTCCTGTGTATGGAAAGCTCCAATTTTCTGAAACCGGCATTAGAAGCGGTCCTACGGCCCTTTGTAGCCTTATCTACATAGGCTATTGAAATTTCCACTCCTAATGCGTAACAAACCGAACAATGTCATATTCGAATTTCCTTTGTGTCTGGAACGGTACGCAGCTTAAAATGAAGGATAACAAAGCACAAATAATTACATGCACGATTAGTGATGTCCTGTTATTGTAAATAGCGCATATCACAATTGAAGGTCGGCAAAACACTGCAGATACTGCTTCGGCCAACTATTAAACAAAAAGCACGGCTGTCGTGTCTTTCAGCCAAGTATATAGGCAAGGTCATACATAAAGGAAAACTATACCTGTACCTAGACAGAGCCTTACGATTAACATTCGATTGGAATATACGCAGTTGTGAACTTACAACACTGGAAGTTCCGGACAAAAGCAACTTTCTCTCTTGTAAGGTATGAAGTACTATTGAATACATCTAATAACTTAATGATACCCAACTTTTAATAGGCCAATAGTTATTTTGTAGAATAATTGGACGTGTTTGGCAGCGTTCATAATACATGATTTAAGTAATTGCAGTTTCGATTATCTTTCTTTGGTCAACAGACATCATGCGAATTTACCTGAAAAAATAATTATATGAACCATAGCCCTCTAGGTTGAGCTTGGTGATGTGTGTGTGTGTGTGTGTGTGTGTGTATTCGCTCGTACACGTTAAATTTTTATTATAAATCGAGCCAACAGGCTATCAAGCTTTAGGCTTTGAACTTATGCTCTAAACGAAAATGACCAGGAGCAGCGAAAAGGCGTAAGTTAGAAGCCAGTTCTCCTTCATCGTGCGTATCATTTAGTTATACATCTTCGTATATTTCGGGACTATGTCCCGTCCATAATATAATAGATTCTGTTTGCGTTAAATCTTACGCTTATTCAGATTCATTGAATCTGTTAACAAAGCGTTTATCGTTATTCATTTCAAACAAATAATCACGGTACTCTGTTGAATCTTACCAAAAAATTGTGCTTATTTTCAACTTTTTGCGATTGGAACCTACGGATAAATTGTAATACCGTGTTAGTGTTAGTATTACTTGAAATTGACAACAAGCATTACAACAATGACTAAATCCGCGTAATTAAAGTGGTGTCTAAGGACAGAATTTCAACAATGATCGGTGTACCTTCAACTAACGAGTAACCGACTAGGTCTTGTATCCTGCATTAGTCGTTGATTTCGAAAGTTTACTTTAAGCAGTACCTTTGTATATTAACACCACAGTATATAGACTTAACGTACTGTATAAGGGTTACGATGAGCAACGAGCACGTTGCGCTGAACGATGTAGTAAGGGCGACGATACTAGCTGGGTTCGTGTTGGTTAGCCTGCGAGTAGCTTCGGGGAAAACGCTTTAGAAGGTCCGATGCGTATTTTTCCCATAGTAGAGAATCGTTTCGCTGCAGCCGTTCGCATACTGCAGCTATACTGCGGCCTAGCTACATGAATATGACAAATGGACACGCTCCCGCGTGGCATGGCGTGCCGTTCATTGCGCTTGGTACTTTGCCCATCAACACACGCCAGCAGAACGTGTAGATGTAATTAGATATACGGTACCATACCTTGTCATCAGCTTGCGAGCTTGCCAATTGGTAACAGTTCTACACATTTAGATATCTTCAAGCTATTCGTTTTGAGTAACAGTGTGAACGATCGAGAATGAAGTGTTCGTCGATTTCAGTCAGACCCGGTCCATAAGGTCAACCAAGAGGCGTACTACGAAAAATGTGCCACTTAGCCACTTTGACGTTTCGCGTCCTCCCGAAAGAGAAAGGAGCAAACCCTACGAACTTCTGTTGGTAAAAGAAATGCAGCAAGCTTTATATTTCAATTCGATAACTGGATCGAGAAAGGAGACCATTGCGAACTGACACTTCCTAGACACGTTCAAAGGTACGGTCAGCTTCAATGTATAGAAAATGAATTGCTCGACCTTACCACGGTATAGTGGGATAACGCCAGCAACTTACAACGGCGTGACCCAAGCCTTGAACCCAATAAGGTCCAAATAAATTGAAACGATTGGGGGATCGAACGTCTTTGTAATAGTGCCAGGGCTATTAGTTGCCATGTCGCTAGTTCATATTCATTGGGGGAAATACCGAAATGGCAATGAATATGCGAACTCGTGTCCTTTGGGCAGCGCCCAAGGTGGTTAGTTGATTTCGATATAAACGAATGCTTGTCTGTCCTGTGCCAAACAAATGCCTAGATTAGATGTCTGTCCTTTTTTTTGCCTTGTAATGTCGCAGTGTTGTATGGACGTGTGCAACGTTATGTACTCAGGACGCGAACAGGATACGGGGAACATGTTGATATTGGGTCTTAAAGTACTGGCACTCCAACGAATCCATCCTGCTACCCAGCCCTCTGCAGATGGCATGAAGGTATACAACGAGATATGAGTTTGTATCACTGCTAACTCTAGTAGCCAAAAACGGCCTCCTGCGCTTCAACTCGACGATGAATTTCTCGACTCCCCTCTCGCCTTAAACACCCCGTTCAACTTGCCTCCACCAGCCAGAAAACTTCGCTTAGAGAGTGATTTGTTCTAGAGTAATCAAGTCTGGTGCGTAACTGTTCTGCGTGAGTGTTTGTATGTCTTTATGCAGCGCGACGCAGGGCCGGCGAGAGAGCGTTTTTTGATGACGACTGCGTGTGCCGAATACTGTGGCTGTTGGCGCCGAGTACGTACGGCCGCTTACGTCCATTTGTTCACTTTAACGATAATTGCCTCACTCGAAAAGGCGCTACCTACGCAGCTTGATATACTTTTTCGCTGTAAGGCAGCATATTAACGGCGACAATAACATTTATAGTATGAACAGAGAACGCAACTTGACAACAATATGGCAGGGTAAAGGTAACTAGCGTAAAATACGTGCCCGACGAATGACATAGATCTATCGTATCTACGGACCTATACAAAGCTCGGTATGTTTCTACATCTATATTGCACAAATGTCGTTTAACATAACTAAGTTTTGTTACGTGTACATACCAATGACTGTACATGATTTATAATCAATATTCACACTGAATGCGTACGTGAGATTTTATGGGTGTCGTAAGCTAGAAGTAAAATAGAGGATTTTGTACCTTATCTAACACATATATATGATGCAGTAACAAAAATAGACAGGTAGATACACGCGCAGGCCGACAAGAGCCTTCAACAAAAACAACCCGAATTACGTTAGGTTGAGTGCTTCAGCAGCAGCAGCAGCAGCAGTAACAATTAACAATGTCATTAAATTCTGCTTGTGAACATTGGCGAGGAAAACGCTTTACGAAG
This sequence comes from Varroa destructor, assembly GCF_002443255.2. Taxonomy (NCBI): domain Eukaryota; kingdom Metazoa; phylum Arthropoda; class Arachnida; order Mesostigmata; family Varroidae; genus Varroa; species Varroa destructor. Next base: position 40,581,099 of record NW_019211454.1, on the reverse strand, counting down.
ACCGAGAACTGAAAAGAAAAGTTAGTTAAAGTAGGCTACATTAAAGCGAAACAGAACGAAATGATGCTCTAAGTAGACCTGCTTACGTTTGGTGCAGCTGCAGGTTACTATTAGGGTACCGCTACGCGACCCTCTTATTTACGAGCTCTTTCTGTCTGCCCGTGTGTCGTGCATGTGGCTGTTGAAGGTCGTTTTCTAGCGTCCCCAGCGGCGGATAGACGAGCGGTACCAAATGTTCTTGAGGGAACAGTCGGGCTGGCCGCTGTTTCCAGCCGCGTACCGCTTGACCGTTCCCTAAAAGAACTGCGAGGGGTTTGGAGCTTCTTGTCTACATTTTCCGCTTGGCTGAATACTCTCAGCCGTTTAGCGATTCCGATCAAGTTTAATGGAAGGACGGGTTTGAACAATGTCTTCCGTCTGTGAACGAAACGTAAACAGACACAAAGGAAGAAGGTGTTCATTTGTTAAAGCCGTGGGCTGTATAATGTGTGTGCGTGAAGTCGAAATTGTTTCTTTTCGAAGTATAATAATTTATCTAGAACAAAATTGTACTGACAATAGATGAAGCTTATGCTAGGCTTGAACCACTATTGTCGGGCTTGAAAGTCTAAAACTGATCTGGGAGAATCGTTCCCGCTCTTTCAAATACAAATTCCTTGCAAGCATTAAGATGTTAGGACAGACGATTCCAGCACAAGCTGCTTTGCTTTAATGGCGGTGCTTGAAACAAGAGATAGCGGTATCGTCAGAACTACAGATATATTCATCAATAAGTGCGTATATTGCTTCATTTGTAATGTTGCAATGAGTGACGCTTGGCTAGAGTCACACTTTTCCGGAAGCGCTTGAGATGTGCGACAGGTGTAATTTTCAAAGGCCAAAGCTTCGTAACAACCTGATCGAGCATTACAGAGCCTTCTAATTTGGAAGTTGACGGGTGTCTGATCGAATTTTTGTCATCCGTGTATCATTAATGGCCCATGCGTAATTCGACTGGTCCTATTCACTTTTTTTTTTGACAAAATCATAGTTAGCCTCAAATTCTTTAGATGCATTGTAAAATACGGCATTCTGTTCTGTTTAAAATCAGAATCCCTAGCATTAATGTGCAGTTAACTCAGTCAACACTTTGTAATTTGGAAATTACCCGATACCGCAACAGGGCCCTAATAATGTGTTAGCCTTCCGTCGTTCATACATGTACCCCTCGAATTTTTTCTACATGTGGTATAGATAGAAATGGCATGATCTCTGTGCTTTCGAACAAAAGGCAAAGACTCCGGAAATTGACCCTGGGGTTAAGTTCGACGAAGAGCACCTGTGAACCAGCGTCGAAACGCTATTGTATTAATCTATGGATAGTTTGAGTAAGCAAACAGCGCTGTAAGACACTCTGAGCTCGTTCAAAAGTATTCGTTTGCGGTTCATTCGACAAAATTCACACTCCGATGTGTAGATAGTACTCAAGTGAACCCAAATGGGGGCCTGAATGAGTATACGCAAGTTCATTGTAGCCTTGTTCGAGCGATACGGTGTTCGAGATCTCTTTCGTGTTCGTTTTAGCCTATAGTATTCCTGCGTTTATTACGGCTTATAACAAACTCCATGTGTTCAATAATCCTCTATAGAAAAGACTGCATCGCCACTAAATAGTCGTCGATCATAGTAATGTTTATCTTTTCGTTTTCATCGAGAAGTGAATTCTGCATTTCTATACGACTTGTAAACCATTAGCACATGAAAGCACCTATCGAATGCTTAGGACAGTTCGTTTGGATGCTCCCTTCCTCCCGTTCCTTTCTCAGTATTACTATTAATGCTATCCTACAGTGCCATAGCCAAAATACGCAGTAGCTATGATGACCACTATAGTAATTAGTTTTATTGGTGGTATTAGGGTATCCTTGTTAGGAGTCTCTTGCTATTCTAATGTATGTGAATGTCAGGTTCCAGCTAAATCGTTCTGTCCAGCCTTCTGATCCAGTGAGGAAGTTTTCATGCATTTGTAGTTGTCTGTCATCTCTCTCTCTCTTTCTCTCTCTCTCTCTTTCTCTCTCTCTATCTATCTATCTATCTATCTATCTATCTATCTCTATCTATCTCTCTCTCTATCTATCTATCTATCTCTATCTCTATCTCTATCTCTATCTATCTATCTATCTATCTATCTATCTATCTATCTATCTATCTATCTATCTATCTATCTATCTATCTCTATCTCTATCTCTATCTATCTATCTATCTATCTATCTATCTCTATCTCTATCTCTATCTATCTATCTACCTCTATCTTTATCTTTATCTATCTATCTATCTCTATCTCTCTCTCACCCCCCCCCCCCTCTTTCTCTCTTGTTGATTTGTAGGTTCACGTCGGCCATTTGTCGCGAAGGGTAGATGGAGAGCGGGAAATCTGACTTCGTTCGCGTTACGTATAAAAATTCACCTTGCCAGCTACGATTGCATCCGTTTATTCGTTTTAAATTTCAAAGTTAACTGCCTGTGACTCAAGTCGGTGAATGATTTAATTATGTTTTGAGCCTTCGTTCGCCGATGCCCTCAGTTAATTGGGTCATGGAATACGCGTTTATTTTGCAGTAGTAGAATACCACGGCAGTACGTCCAGTGCGCTTTCTGTTCCCATTGACTTCTCTCTATGATGAATTCGACGCTACATATAGTGTCGTTTCCCTCTTGGTTTTCTCAAACTTGTTTCGACGAGTAGTAACTCCTGTCGCTGTCTGTCTTGTGTCGATTGCCGACACAGCTAACATTCTGACCATTATACAACTTATATTTTCCTATTCTCTGCTCAAGGGGGGCTGAACTCCTCTTTTGGGCCTAGTTCATTGACAGTGCTTGTGCCTGATGTCAGAAAGGTTATTCACTGGTAAATTTAGTTGAACTAGTTCATTAACGACTGCGACTGGCGGACGTTTGATGAGGTGACACCTTCTCGACAATAGCGGCCTTGGTGACAACACGGTCCGGCTCACTCTGCGAGACGTCAGCTGAGGGTAGGCAGTTGGTCCTAGCGTAGTCAGAACCTCCCAAGGGTCCTGCCCTGCGGCTCGGCTAGCTAGCTGGCTTGCCCCACTCACTTCACTCATGCCATCCCACTTAGACCTTTTCCCGTTGACTACCTCACTCCATCGTCCCATCACGGAGTCACCGCTCGATGGACCCGCTGTACCTGCCTGCCTATCTGCGAGTGACGACGGTGGTACACTGTAATCCGGACGAGGAGGACGAGGACAACTGAAGGTTTAGTTCAGCTATACCCTAGAGCCCTGCTCGTTCTACCTTGCCGTTGTCATCATCATTTGTATCAAAATCAGCAGACTATGTCAACATCATCACTTACAGACAACGGATCCGGCGCAATGGAAGTGGTAGTTTGGCATTGGGACTTTGCGAGGTCAATCCTGGAGGTACGCAGCGTTGTCTGTGGCATAAGGACATCTTTGTAATCCATTCATTCTTTGTTGTTAGGTTTCTGCGAATTTTGCAGCTTTGTCTGAGAAGTTCGGAGATGCAGGTTGACATGGTAGCAGAGGAATGCTCAGAAGGCAGCAGACGACTTTCCGCCGCGTATCTTGCGCGAGCAGTGAGCTACCTAGGCGTACTTCGTATGAACAATAAAAAACTCAGGGAAAGGACGAGCAGTCGGCGAAAGCCATGGAGGTGGCTAGCAAGTGTTGTTATTGGTATATGTATACAGGTGGCTACAGTGATTGGTCCAGTAGAGGTAAGAACAGGATACCGGATAGCACAACGGTGCCTAAAAGCGCCCAAAAGACACCCATAGCATCTGGCATGTTGTTTCTGTTACTCTTGTCGTTGCAGCTGTAACGACATCCTTTCCACCTATTCGTTCTATGATGGCAGAGTTCTCAACAACGCATCAAGGGACTGGTATACATATATTTTGTAGTGGATACGGCCATCCATCTCGCTCAGCAGATGTGCTATGGGGACAAGATACCCATAGCTACGATAGTAAAAGCAGCAGTAGCAGTCAAAGCGGCGGTTGCGGCTGAAAGATAAATGTATCGTCCTTCACTGAACCCACATCTCGCTGTGTCGACTAGCATTACAGCCGTTGTCGTTGCCACAGCCGTGGCTCGCGGTTTACTCTGACAATACAGCGACTGCGTATAATATAGCGGAGTGGTAGCGGCAGCTGCTTGATTTCACCAGTCGCTTGCTTTTATGGCTCACCCACCTATGCTATAAGTTGGACTGCAGGCGTTGTGCAACCTATAGCATAGGTTGCCGCCCGTCCTCCGTTACCTGCCGTTTACTCTTGGAGTTCAACATTGATACGCTGTATAGGCGCGGCAGGACAGTGTAAGATCGGTCCGTTGTTATTCTTCCTATGGGCAAATTAAGTAGCCGAACGAATGGAGTGCTGAAAAGATGAAAGTTTAAAATAGTGTTCGTTTCGTTTGGCACTCCCAGTCAGGGCGTTACTCGCCCGTACGATACATACACGCATTTGTGAGATCTGTCTATTTTTCGCTCTCGAGTTCGCGCGGCCAGAATTTGGTCCACACAGAAGTAGAGACTATGGTGGTACGTAGCTTTCTTGATCCCTGTTGCTAGTTCAAATCAGATAGAACTTATTAATTGTACTGACTGAACGCGAACCTCGGAAGAGGATTACGGCGCGCGTATGGAGGTGTATAAGAATAGCAGAAATGCCGTTCGATATTTTCCTGTCGATGTTCCCCTTTTAGGTCAGATTTCAGGACGAAAGACAGAAGGGTACAGAAGAAAGAAAGTTGACAGGCGAAGCGGTTTCCCAAAACGAAATAGTCTTATCCTCGAGTGGAGATCTCTTGCATAGAAGTATCTACGCAAGAGGGACCAAAGGCACTGCTTCCGGAATCGTTAAGGACGACAATGGCGCAGCTGGTGTAAAACAGCTGTGGTGGATGATACTAACGATACGCTCACTCGTGAACTTATCACGTAAGTTCTATAAAAGTACTACCGCAGGAGCCCATAATACAAGTGAGCTCATCTCGTTTTCTTTCAACTTTCATTTTTGGTTCTATAATAGTTGAAAAGGTGAAAAGCAGGGCGCCGGTACGACAAAAAAACTACAAAAATACCCAAGGCTCTTCGTACGCCATGTTTGTTCAAGTGCTTGCGTCCAGCCATTTGCTGGTAGTTGTGACTGCCAGTTGTATCGTTGTTGTTATTGTTGCTGCTGCTACTGTTGTTATTTGTTGATTTGGCAACAAATTGACTCGAAAACAGATCTAACCCCCCGTTGAAAAACGAGGATGAGAATTGTAGTGGCTCTACGTCGCTAACACTAACAGCAAGTGGCAGGATTGTATCTGCCCTAACAGCCAACAGCGACTGCTGAATTCGGAGTGGCTGTCGTCTCCCCGTACCTCTGCAAGCGTGTCGCGGACCAGCTGCTAGTCCCGACGAAACGCAGGATACTAGACGCACAACTGGTACCGTTGCTATGCCACCCGCCTTTGTTGCCGCCCACGCGACAAATTAACTTAGCCAAAAGCAGCAGCAATGCGATCATGGCTGCCCTCTTTCACACCCTGTCCTTCTTTTGTTACAGCAGTTCTTTTTATCTCTTCCCTTGCCCGACCTGCTTCATACTCAATCTCCCTCTGTCCCTGCTTCCAGCAGTATTACTGCCATGATCACGATTCGTCTGTCAGCAACTAAATGTTTCGAGTTTTACATCCGGTTATACATAGTAATATTACCACTACACGTATAGCTGCAACAATTGCACTACTCGTAGGATAACAAGCTTCTGAATAATATTCCATCGGTCCCATATCAGCAACAGCAGACTGCTGAGAAAACGGCGTACTGTACATAATAGCAGGCCAAGCTTATTCTCATCGCTTGACCTGGCGATAGCGGCGCTGCTACTAGCGCAGGTCGGCTCATCTGCATCGAATTTCCTTTTGCCAATTCGTTGCCATCTGCTGTGCGGAAAAAGAAAGACCGAGGTGTCTCTCCCCAGTCCTTTTCCGTCGAGCGAATATTGCCTGTTCATTTCACAGATTACGCCTTATATCTCCAGTCTCACCTCGAGAAACCTCTTCCTGCGCCTGTGTCCTTCATCTGGCTGTAGGTGCTGGCTGCCGACCTCGAACTTCCTGTTGCTCTATGTGACGATGGATATAGCAGCAATAATGCTGATAGACAGTTTGTGAACAACCCTGCTCCTTTCGAAATTGATTTGAATGAAAGTAATAACACAAACAGCCAGTCGCTTCGCCATCATTATTAGTGTCTATCACGCAGCAGGGTAACACAGCAGAATACAGCGACGCCTGTATCGCAGGTGGTCGCGGTTTAAATTGAGCCAGCTTGCGACTGGCAGTCTGCTTGGAGTTCACGTAACGACCGTATATGGGTCCAGAATAGCGGTAATATCACCCAGAGGCGTAGTCACCATGCGTAGAACAGTTAACTGGAAGTAGTGTAGACTAAATGGTTGACATAAAACTATCAATCTAGTTGAAAAGAGTACATAAATCCGCTATTTTGGCCGTCCTACGTCTCAGGCTCGTGAGCGATTACGTGTTGGGTATGTACTTGGATAGTTGGGAAATATCTGCCAAGCAACATGTGTACGTCCACTTTTTTTGCATGGCTTCTGAGACGAAGACAGAGTGTATCCGTATTGTATATTAAGGACACCATTACATACGTCATCGCCATGTGCACAAGTTAACTATTACAGAAACCTCATCTAACTGCCTAGCTACATACGAGCATACGTATATATACGACTGAGAACAGAAACAGAAAATGGGAGTGAGAGAGGGAGAGAGAGAGAGAGAGAGAAGACTAAAAATGAAAGGTGTCCTAGAGGATAATAAGCGAGTTTTTTATGGGCGTAGTTCTATTTCGCTAGTTGAATCATTCGCAGCACTCATAGCAATGATAATGACTAATGCTTACAGTAATGCCCCTGCAGTCACTGTTGCGCAAAGGATAGAGGAAGGCATACATGTATGTGTTAATAGTGGTAGCTATTATTATTATTGCTATTGTCTTAGGCAAGCATCTATATAACCTCTTACCGGGTCCAAAGTTGAACGCTGCTCCTTGCGACGGGGCTATCGAAGCTTGTAGCTCGGTGATGTTCATTTTGACCCAACATAGTCATCGGCGTATAGACACGCAACAGCAATGGGTGGTACGGTGCTTGCGCACGGTAGAAGCACCGAGTAGGACTCACTGCACTAAATAACCTGTCGGCGAAAAAGTTTGACTTCAAGGCTTTTGTCGGCAGCGGCGTCGATTGTGAGTGAAGGCACTGTTGATGGTGTTGGGGCGATTTGATTTGCCCCTGCTGGTGTTGATGCTGCGGTGATTGCTGTTGATACATATTTCCGATTCGAGTTGTTCTTGCGCTTGCTATTAAGAAGCTATGAACGTTATTGTAAAGCAGCTATGCGTCCATGTAGCTCTCACTTGAATCCAACAACTACAGCTGCGATTACTAGAAAACTGCGTCGTTCCGACAGGAGACACTCCATGGTGCACCTGACTCCCTGGTGTATATGGTTCCTACTCACACACTGTCACAGTTTTTTGTTTTACCTTTCTCTACGCGGTGATAAAAACCAAGGAGTACCTGTTATAGCACTAGAAACAAATTCGAGAACTTTAATGCCCTCATCACTATCCGAAGACAGCCAAGTTTGGAACGTCAGCGGGGTTTTCCCCTCCAAAGTGCCATAAAGAATAAACCGACGTAAGCGGGCTGCATAAAACAATAAGTTGGGGTCTGGAACAACTGTCAGCGGAGAAGGTGTTTTCTTTACGGTCGGGCCGCGGGCTCGCCTAGCAGAACTTTGCAAACCAAAACAACAGAATAGAAAACTAATGAGGCGGAAACAGGTAACATTATACAATGGCGTGCGCGAACCTAGCAAAAAAAGGAAACAAGAGCAGCCATCGTCGTCTAATTTTTCTAACGATTTTGGCGCACCTGGCCGTTTTTTCTGGTTATCTGTTCCTCATATTTGGACGCGAAAGGTTGCAGTTTGGATACTGGGTTTATTTGACGCCCAGTTATCAACTCTCCAAAGGCACAAGCTATCGTGTCGGAAAAGCACGTAAATGTTGTATTAAAGCAAGATGTTGCACATAGCAAATATATTGGAGAGAAGACCGCTGCAGGTGGTCGCTGTGACGACGGAACAAATTGTTGCCAGCTGTAGGAATAGCATTTGTCGGCTTTTTTGTCGCCGTTGTAATAGAAATTGTTGGTGTTCTTGTAGAACATGATGGCAAGCACAAAAGGGGCACACGCAGGCGAGGAGATGTGCGGCGGCAAGGTGCGGCGCGTTCGGCAGGGCCTCTCACAATGAACACTAGTTCGAAACACGGCTGGAGTCTACAGCGTCGTAAACCTAGCTGGGGTTTGAAGATCTTATCCCCTTCCTTCCTGGCCGTTGAATAACCGCCCTCTCCACTGGCGACGACAGCGCCCCCCCCCCCCCCCATCCCGCCGTGCAACAGATTGCCACCACGTGCGCTTTGTTTCAGAGTGGATGACCATCTCACCCCGCTGTTGGGTGCTTTTTCCGAAGAGCTTCGTACTGCCGCACATCTGGACGAACTGATGATTGCAGACTAAGAGTCTGCTCATAATGACGAAGGTTAGCAGTTTTACCGCTGGTGCTGCAAATAGTAGCAACACCTGCTGCTCAAGCTGTAGCAGGTGTTGCAGATAGAGCTAGTGCTAGAACGCTTGGTTTTTTCGAACCACAATTGTTTGTAGCCCCTTGCACTTAAAGGCGCCGAACCTCTATCTGATCTCCCAGGTCCCCCTGGTTTCGGGGAGCTCCAAAAAACACAAATACTCTTGAGAGGTTTCGGAAGTTGATGGTAGAAGTGAGTTATTTTACTCCAGTACACTAAACTAACTTCCGACGTGCTTGGTAGGTCGTTTAATCTCTGTCTGACATACTCCGTATCATGGCTGACGGTGTTTGACACTCTAATGTTCTCTATATCAGCCCCCGCTTTATGGGGCAAGGCAAAAACCGTTAAACGTATGGAAGTAATCCAGCATCGTGTACTGGGCTGTGACACAATACCACTCAGTTAACCAGTAATATTATATAAGAGCAGGATAATGTCAGCGGTGTACATCCATATTACACATCATAATTGTGAAAATATGAAATCACCCATTTAAGATGAGAACGAAGTTAAGTTTTTACTAAGGATTATACAGCTATTTATATATTATCTCGATAAAGATTGTTTTATCACAGGTTGCTATTATATAACAATTATGTGTTTTCAAACGTTCTTATTGCATTTTTCGCTTTTATGTTTGCTGTTTGGATAAATCGTCGCGCTACGTTAGCCGATACGGGAGAATGAAAACCTAACTTTTTGCTTCTACCTATATACTATGTAAGAATATCCCGAGTTAACTTTATGCGTTGTCAATGTAATAAAAGTCCCTTTATTTAAAGAGGGGCTTGCAAAATTCCTCGTCGAACTCCTTTGACCAAAATGCAGATTGCTTGACCCGTAGATAGCGTACATCAAAATGCCAGTACGCCATCGAAATGCAGATGTATTTTAGCGACAAATTAAAGTTATCTCTTTGTACAGAAAGAGAGGCGGGTATAGTAAATTAATACCAGCTACCTCTGGTAACCATACTAGACCTTAGTACCCATTTTAACGTAACAGATTGCGTCTATTATGACATTAAGTTCGTCTAAAGTATAGGTGATTGGGAAAAAAAATTGACGAATTGACAAATAGTATCGATTCGAAGGTGCTTTATAAAGTGAAAACAAAATCTCCGATCTGTGTCTAGTGTTGCCCCTCCTATTATCATCGGAAGTGCTCGAAGAAGCTTAATCTTCATTTGATTTTATGACCGTACATTTTTGAACGCTAATTAAGCCGCTCTCCATCCTAGTGGCACTAATGATAGTCCAATTGATTATACATATACGGTTATACAGTATATGATGTTAAGCTTGAATCAAGTTGGAAAGTTGGCCCGATGTATGATATATAAGGATTCAAAACATTCACTGAGTATGTCACGTACGTGCGCCAAGAGACAGCAGAGCTTTCGCCTGCAAAGCGAGATTTTCTTTGCCATAATCAAATACGAATGATAGTCTGAACGGTACGTTAAAAGAAAGGTCTAAGTGTCCCAATAGAGACTATTCTATTGTAACAACATATTCCAATTCAGCATTGATCAAAGTAACCTAGTTGTGTCTTGATTAAGATATATTTTTGCGCTTACTATTCTCACAACGGCATTTTTTGTAGAATTTGGGACAGTCGTCGTTTTATACGGTAAAATTTGCTTACCTAAAAAGTCTACCATTCAAGCTACTCCTAGAGGAAACTATAGGTCTTTAAAGGTAGGAAAGGATGTTTTGTTCCTAGTGTCGTTGCGAGTTTGTAGAAGATCCTCGCTGACGTAACGTGAAGCTAAGAATAAATAAAGTTGTTGGCGACTAAAACAGTTTTGCTTATATCGCCATTGCCAGTTATTGTGCCGTACGCTCCCCTATCCAGCTACTAGGTTTCTATACTCTCAGAAACTACCTTTACTGTAGGCAGCTTACGCTAGAAGACTTTTACGAAGGTCAGCAAGCTAAAGCTAGCTTCTTCAGCCACATTTATATAGCGGCTGCGTGCATCTACTTCTGTTTCGCACGAATGTATAATTAGATTAACGTAGTCATATACGAATTACACGATATATATATATATATAATGCTAGGTTGTTAATAGTTTTTGGCCCGTTGGTGTCATGTAGATTATCAATAATGTTATCAATAATAAACACGATAACATAATACAGGTCATACAATTTTATTCGAAGCTAGAACTTCGCTAAGTGTAAAGAAAATATCTTATATTTTATTAATAAAAACTGATATATAGCCGATCCGGCAATATTCGTTTTCTTCTGTACATGCGGTTTAACATTGTGCTTGGCTTGGTACGGCCTTACTGTTATAAGCCTCGGATCATTTGATGGCTAGAGGGATGCAGGGAACTCGGGCAATGTAGGTCAGCTTTGATAATTAAATTTTGTTATATGGTAGGCCGTACTCTTATGTTCCACGTGAACGCTCAAAGGCTGAAACAGTTGTTTTGACTATAATTTAACATTCAACTATAGAACAATTATCATTGTTGCAATAATCCAACCACTCAATACTTCATCTGAAGCGTTACACTTAATATGTGGGCAAATATAACTTGTGCATTATAAATCAACTAAAACTTACCAGTTATTACTAGGAAGGCCTCTTCATAGAGACATTTAGCAGTTTTTCATCTTCCAGCGTTTCTTTTTTCTCAGTGGATTTTCAAGTAAATCTTGCTACTGCCTATAAAATCTTCAAATATCTGTTAAATGTATTCGCTTTTTCGACTTTAGCTCTTGTAACTCATGCAAGCTAACGGGCGGCACAGCTATAGGGACGGACGCTGAGACACGTTAGCCTAAGCCGGTTACCAGCCCAGTTTTTACCCCTTCTTCGTTTTTCCCTTATCCTGTTGCTGTTCAGTATACAGTAGGACTACGGTAGCCACCTCGGCTGGCGACTAACTACCCATGTGGCAGTAACCGTAATTTGCAGGCAAACCGACCACCGACTAGAAGCGACCAGCTCGTTCTTCAATGAGAACATACAATGTTTCCTGCGTTCTGTGCACCTTCAGCTGTTCTTCCCAGTGCGACGGCGAGCGGTGGTTTCTGCAAAGTAATCTCGAAACGCTTTTCAGGGTAGCGCGCCCATACCGTCCACAGCACTGGCGGGGGGGCAGTGGCTGCCCGAACTGTTTCTTCAGCCCTGACACGTTAGGCGACACTGCGAGAAAACGCGGAATGGGTAACCTACTTTAACAACGGAGGCTTAGGATAGCCCCGGCTTGATTACAGGGCGAGCCGGCATCCAGCTGGCCGCACAAACCAGCTTACCTATATAGTGCACTACTCTGTGAGCCATAAGAGGAACTGTTATTCGCAGCAGGGCTAACCCAGAACGTAGGAACAGCTAGGAGCGGATGGTCGTGATCGACGTGTCTGAAAATAGCGTAAAGTCGCAAGCAAGCAAACAACCACGCTCCACAGGCGGCAGAAAGTAGCTGCGTTTGTCGCCGTTCGACCGCTATTTGTGATCTGGTTTGTTCTGTTACCGCGGCGCTGTGCAGTGGCTGTAACCTCGAGTTCGTTAACGGCAGTATATTGTATTCCCTGTTCAGCTTGCTCGCTCGTGCAGCTAGCGAAGAGGCGCCAAAGGCCAACAACGACCCACTCTCTTACAGCTGGCGCCAATGACCCGCAACAAGCGCAGGCAGCACGCGTCTGCTAGCTATTTTCTAGATTCTGTCACAAAGCCCGCTAGTATGAGCGTGAATGCAAGCGAGAAACACTGAACAAGGGAGAGAAAGGGCGAGTCCGCAAGAACACGTGTGAAAGAAACATTGAGTGAAAGATTAAGACTTAGACCAGACAGAGAGAGACAGAGAGGAAGCCAAGGAATGGAAGATATAGACAAAACAAACTGCTACGAGTTGGTCCTGTTTGAGTGAGTGTACAGCAAAGCTCTGACCGGATTAACAGAGTTAGGTCGAGAGAGTCGCCGTCTCGATGACGGCGGCGACGACGACGACGACGACGACGATTTAAATTTAAGCCAACAACCAAGTTTATGCAGCTCAGATCTTTGACCACCAGCAGACCACGAAGGCGTCGGTCGGTGATATTCCACCCAGAACCTCGTTTCTGTCCAGTATTTTCTGTGTGCCACTTACATTGTCTGCTTCCTTATATACACGTACACACATGCTCGCTCATATCGAGATATAAGCCACGGCGCGATTACAACATGAATATAGGTAAGTGAGCCTGTTAAATGGCGGATGGCATCCAGCCCTTGTGGGTGTATGTGGTAATTGCCACTTTCCGTATCTCCTAGTAGACTAGCATGTGCGACGATGGTTCCTGGCTCGTTAGTGATGAACAGCCGAGCCAAATGTTTGCACAGGCGCACGCTTGTACGTCCGGTTGCAACTCACTATCGCCCCGCCAGCCATTATAGGGAATGTTGTATGTGCAAGAGATTCTAAAGAAAGCAGACAGCCAGGATAGATGGGCAACTGACGTGCGAAGAACACTACGTTGTGTGCGTAAACCTACGGCCCGGATCGTGGCCTGGGCTTTATGCTGGACGGCAGAAGAAAGTAAAGGTAAATAGGGGCGGAACAGACAAGGACGGTGTGGATGATCAGAACATTATCAATACCATCGAGCTAATTACAGCCGACTGCCGGCCGTCTGCCGTGTGCCTGTTCTCCTACACAGCCGACTGAACGACCGAACCGACGCAATCTTCTACTCGTTTCTCGTATTTTCTTTCTTAAAGCGAGCTTGGCCTTCCGCGGCCTTCCTTCTCAGGTTGGTTGCGTGCTTTGGTCAGCTTCTCCTCGTTCAACCGTACGAAGCTTTGTTGTTCCCTGCCTATAGCCTTTTTTCTCTTTTTTTTCACTGCACAGCCTAACGCGCTAACATAAACGAAAAGCGATGGTCGCCATGCCACGATAGTGTGGATTGAGTTACTGCATCCGTCCACATCCTGATCAAGCCTAATGGTTTTCGCTTCTCTTGGAAGAAGCGCACGTCCGCTTCTAGACGAGGCAGCTGCCGCTTCTACCAGATACCGACAATGGAGGTAAAGGTGGGAACGAAGAGCGGTTAGTCGCCCTAGCTAGAAGTAGCAATGGTGTCATCAACAGCAGGAATTGCAGCTAAAAACAGCTGAAAGACTTTGCGATAGGATGCTATTTAATTGCGAGGTGCGATATGGCAGAAAAGGTTAAAGAATGATGTAAGTAGAGACCTGATCCAGCTTTTTCAACTTTCAACCGGACAAGGATGCTTCTAACCGGGTCTTTGGAGGTCACCACGCTTGGCACCGCATAAAAAAACGCACATTAAAGAGCTGAGTATCACACAGAAAAAAGTAAGGACTTTTCTGCTAACGGCAACGTATAGTAGTTCAGGACGTTTCTTCAGAGAGACTTTGTTTTCCGATCTCTAGAGATCTGACTCTAAATTCAATATCCAAATATTCAGTATAGCATCACAGGAAAGATGAGTTTTAAGACTGATCAAGACACTCTGCAGTGCATACCTGCTTTGGTTTCGTATGCCGAAGGACCCCTCATTTTGCCTGAGCGCTTAAAGGGGAACCCTGTGCTCCAGTGGCTCCGCGGTGTCTAGTCCGCTAGGGCCCCTGTCGCCTGGAATTAACTAGGCGCAATGAGGCTCTTGCCTTTAGAATAAAAAAGGTAAACCCGAATACATAAGTTATGAAGTTCACAGCTATATTAGATTGTAACAAACGTATTGGCGATTTTTTTCGAAAAAATTCTTCGTTTCTCCGTTGCTTGTTCACTGTGTGCATGCTTCTATATATTATGCGGTTGTTTCTTTTTGCTAACCCGCTGTAATCTCATCGCGCAATGGAAGAAATTTTGTTTTGAGTTCAGGCATTAAAAATGGATGAAAAAGGACACCTTTTCACTTTCTGTTCAAGTTAAAGAGCTGAAAAAAGTTGAAATGGCTCCAGGAAATAGCTTTATGCCCATTGGGGATTCTATAACTAAGAGAACTCCTTGAGGGGATTTGCCGATGCCACTTCGGTTCAACCCCATCCCGATTTGAGGTCAATAAGAACCTCGAACAATGGCGAACAATTCGTTTTTTGGCTGAGAGAAGAAACTGCAAACATCCTATTATCATCAAGTGCACAATAAAAATTAAGAGCCTTGGTGCCTTATAGAGCATATGAAGCGCAGAAAGAGGCGTCGTTTCTAATTATCCCTTAATACCTCGATCGGCACCCACAATGACCGGCCTCTACATAAGATTATTGTAGGTGACTAGATGTGGTATCTCGACGTCGATACAAAAATTAAGTATGTAACCAAAGGGATAGGTGTCTTCAGAGAGACGCCCGAGCCCAAACAACCGTTTCCAAGAGGCCAAGTTATGCTAATAGGATGGTTAACGGTGATTTGTATATGACCTAGTATTATCGAACAAACAAGCGTTCCCAGAAAAGCCGTTTTTCTCAAAGACGACGCGAGGCATGTGTCGCTAAGGCCTCCCTGCGAGAGCTGATGTAGGAGATTCTCTTGCGTCCACCATAATCTTCAGACGTTATTCCAGCGGATTCTCTCGTTTCCAGAACAAGTACAACATAGAACAGTACGTTTCAAACGCTGGCTGTCCCCAAAACTGATTATGTTCAAAGAATCCGCCACGGGTAAATCAAGTCTGTGCTGAATAACGTAGTGCTCAGACGGATTAATTGACATATATTTATCGATTTGAGATTATGGCCACCGTTCTATGAATCCGATCAGCACCGTGATACGCTTGTAGAGTATTTATCATACTTAACAGTGAGTTAAGTGTGGACGTTTGCTCAGTGCTGAAAATTGGCATCAACGGCTTATCGACATCGATAAGAACGTAAAAAAAAATAGATAACTAGTTTTTTACCTTATGAAAACTCCACAACTGTTGATTTTATTGAAAATGGCTTTCTGTACGTTCGGAGACATCTACTACAGAGACAATTCTGCGTTATCCTACTACTTTCTCATACATTTTTGTGTGATGTATTCGTTGAACATTTTCATTAGGCTCATACAGAAACCAACACAATTTTTTTACATCCGTATTCGACTACCAAGGTTCTTTTCTAGCGGATTTTGGAATAAGGAGGTGCAGGAACATTTACTATAGAAGGTTCTATCTTTATGTATATGATTCTATAATCAGTTGGTTCCACTTCGACGGTCTATCACTTCCGCAAATCCCGTTTTAAATACATCAGGACAGCTGCCTACGTATTTTGTGACACATTGCACAGCTGTAATGCAAGTATACCGGTGCCCATATGCGGTATGTGATTGGGTTTAATGACTTCAGCAATGAAGTGACTGTTTCCCAAAAGCTCTAAAAGTTAAAATAACTTACCTGATGGCAGCGTAGAATATATGACTAAAAACTTGGAAGAGCAAAACGGCTTTAATATACCGTTCTAGATGAGGCCGGCAACTTCCGAGTCCACTCGACGATTGGTTCAGTTACGAAATTGGGTCTAACGCACC
Source organism: Varroa destructor (assembly GCF_002443255.2). Classification (NCBI taxonomy): domain Eukaryota; kingdom Metazoa; phylum Arthropoda; class Arachnida; order Mesostigmata; family Varroidae; genus Varroa; species Varroa destructor. Next base: position 40,564,911 of record NW_019211454.1, on the reverse strand, counting down.
GTACGACCTTAGTGCATTATTGTGACTATGAAGGATCAAAAGTTACAAGCGGGTATCAGGACCATTATACATTTTGAATGGTTTTAGCACGACAAAGACGACGTTTGAAATCGCTACAACAACGGTCCGCCGTAAAATCTCTAGCGGGTGAAGCAGCGTTTCTACCGTATACGGTACTTCAAAACGTTCGTTATTTAAGAGAATTCTTGACCTATATAATCTTTTCGCAGAGTTATAAATAAGCCCGATGTTTGCAGTCACCCACGCGGCTATCGGTTTCCTAGTAGACATATTGGCTTCTTTGAAAAATTCATAACGGTTATGTAATCTCACCACTTCCAAATCGATTTGGTAGTCGATAGTAATAATAATTGAGAGCACATGGATAGGGTAATAGTGCATCAAACCGTGCTAGCGTTACTTCATCATGCTTCAAGTGATGGGGTCGCTTATTCGCCCGCATCTGTAGGGGAACTGAAACGTCGACACTGAGGCCAAGCGCAGATAAAAACAAGCCGGCAGGCGGCCGACAAATCCAGGGGCTGGTTTCAAGTTAGCTCTCATTCACTGTTCATTCTTGAATAAAGGGACTTCGCTTAAACTAGCAAACAGGCGGATAAGGAGGCGTTTGGGCGATGAGAGAGGCACTGCTACGACGCGGAAATGTGGTTTTCGATAACGGTAGCGATCAGGTAGGTACGAGGGCCGAAAATGTTGAGTCATCTTACCACGGTGGTGAGGGCGAGACTGAGAGAAACGGTAAAAGTTAAACCGCATATAGTAGTCCAAGGGCAACGATAGCTAGGACGTGCATGTATACTAACTGAACAGGCAAGAGAACACAAACAGAAGGGGGAGACTATTGCCACAGAATAATGCTACCGCCAACTAATCGTAATATCTGCTGCGCACACGAGCAGGGGGCGCCTCGTGGGAACACTCAGTCCAACGCTCATCACGAAAAAGAATCCATATGGGAGTTCGCGGTAGCTAGCTTGACTGCTTGGAAGATGCTGGTTCAAGTCATAGTATCAAGTTTGTATATATTACATTTAGGCATATAAAGGGAAGTAGATGAGTGAGATATGCACTTTGCTCGGTACCAGATGTCGTGCAGATGGCTAAAAGAGGACAGTAAAGTCGTTTTTGGGTATCTTTATGTATTGTGACCCCCTATCTTCTTCTCGAGGAACGCGCGTTTTTTTCTGTACAGCCAAGGTTTTTGCTTTCTTTTCCCCCCATTTCTGTGTTTCGTTTCAGCTACGCTACTGTTGCTTTGCCAGCCATGCCAGATAGTTTGTATTATTCAGCGTATAGGACCGACGAACTCACAGCTGCAATCTAGTACATGGGCGAGCTTGTTACATGTACGTTTCTACATGCAAGTAAAAACCACATGAGGGCAGTACCAGCAAAAACGATGACCAGCGTGAGAATCAGTGGGTATACCGAATACGCATTTGCCATTCATGTCTTTGTGGCTGGAATGTTTGTCGACCGGTGCAATTGAGACTGCCTGTAAGCAGGCGGGTGCACTAGGTGGGCCTTAAAGTGGTTTCAAAGCTTTTACAGCGAAAGACGTTAGTAAATCGTATCTTGTGAGAATGTTATGTCTGGTTGCTTCCTCGGGGGTTCTGGTGGCGTTTCAGGACTGAGGTGTATCCTTCTGAAACTCGACTGCCTCTAGCTGGCGCGCTGCAAACCCACTACCAATCTTCGCTCGATCCGGCGCGCTTCCTTTCCGAGTGTTAGGGAACTTTTTCGGCCCCGCATAAATTAGAAATAAGCAACAAGTTGCGATGATCGCTGAGGCGTAACTGCCTTTTGGGGTTCGTCGACTGCCCTTCATTTCATTTTTGTTACTACCATTGAAAGATCGCCGAAGGGCGCTATGCTCCTTTATTTGCGCATTATCACTTAGGACAGTAGCTCCCTCTGTGGAGCTGGCACATTTTCGAAAATTTGTGCCACACAACGTATTTTCCCGTTGCTGCCCCGCATACTCGCACCTATATGATACATGAGCAAAGCTGCGGAAGGTAGTCGTGGCAACGTTCTGTCGCCCGATAGCGTTTTCCGTGTAATACATCATCATATGAGTGGCTGGCATCTGGTCGACTGTGTCGGTTCGCTAGGATAGCGTCCGCGAAAATTTGTTTCCTAGTCATCAACGAGTGGTAACATACTAAAATGGCAAGGAACGCTGTTAAGTACGAAACCGCGTGCCCGAAGTTGTTCTGATCTAGATACGCTTGCCTTTTACTTCCCATTCACTTAATTTTAGAATTTGTTCCTTTATTGGCCCCTAAATTGACCACAGATAGCCAAGCTCTCCTTCGTCCGGACGTTCATTTTGCTAGTAAAAAATCGGGATCTTTTCCGTATTTCAGCCCTAACATGCTGCGTTGTCATCGTGTTAATGCCTTACTGTACCCATGCGGGTTCGTAAGCAGATCAAACTACCAACAAAAATCTACAACGCCCACTATGTCATTCCGGTTGCACGCCGGACGATCTGCGCCTTTTCTGAGACATTTCCATATATTCGTTAGATTCTATTATTTAAATATAAACATTCTGCTCGAGAACACATAACGATATATAAGGAAGAAGCCTTTGGTTTTGTGGTCCTTGAAGATGGCGGTCCTTTGTTAAAACTAGATTCCAGTACAATGCAAGAGGTTATATCGATTATATTTGTCAGATATACGCTTCTGGTAAAAGGGAAAAGCTATGAAAGTTCCAATGATGATGATCCAGTGCGCATTTTTTTAAGGACCAGGAAAACAGAACTGTGGGATTTTGAAGTGTAGTTACGCCAGTTACTTCTGAAAACGAAGGAAACGCAGAGACATATCGATGTCCAACAGTAACATCAACCACCTTATATACAAACTATTATTCATTCAATAGTTTATCACTACTGGCAGATTTTCATGGTAACAGAGCATCCGCCATCATGTAAGCATTGTCCTTGGAGATCACCGTCCCTTAAGATTACAGGAGTACTTGCCTTTACGTCTTCTAGAATAGACAATTTATTATAGAATCATTTTATTTTCATCTAGTGCCAATCGAGCTACGGTCGAAGCTGTCGAGTCTGTAGTAGCAATGTAATTAAAATCTAGTACAAATATATAAAGTATGACACATAGTTTCTGTTTTTATTTAAAAACATCTGATCGATCTTAGGAAACACAGGCTGAAGATAGCTGTCACTTACTGCATTATTCGTTTAACTTTAAGGTAGCTCATGCTGTCAGCGTCCCACTGAGTATTCAAAGCGTTGAGCCTAACGGTCCAATTTGTATTGTTACAAAAAAAAGCTGGCCGAAAAATATAACCAGTGATGTTATTCACTAGAATATTTGTCACCGACGCAGCGTGTGTTACATTTACGTTTTGTCGTTAATAATTCGTAACTGATAACGGTGATGGCAGTTATGCCTACGAGCGCATACATCAAGCAAATACATAATGTTGGCAGCCTGGACGAGGTGGGGGCGCTTATTTGAAGGAAAAACGTTGACAATATTGTGAGTTGCGCCTTCGTTCGGCCATAGACGGTCTCGTTTCTACGCTAAGTGATCTGACCTATAATGATCGACGAGAATGGACGCGTACGTATCATACTGTGAACCATTCACGGCGTACGACATCTGGACAGTCGATGTTGACTATTCCATATAATAAAGAAAAACTGGAATCATAATGAAAACAGCGGAACCATGAAGTATCAGATAGAGTTAAATACATTTCAGTTACAACAAACCAGTCAGTGCAGTGCATGTTCGTAATGAATAGTTTTCCTTCACGGACTGAGGCTAAGAAGATCTTCAATGTAGTAGGCATACATGTAATGGCTAGAATACCGTTCGTAGCCTTAGCAAATTAGTAGACTAAATTTATATTGAGAAAAGTGTTCAGCTTATTGGGTAAATTCAATGAAGTAATTAAGTAACCAGAAATGAACACTATTATATGTATGCTTTGTCACAGGTTCCGAATTTCACAATCAAATCGAAATTTCTGACCTAAAACATCCGAACCATCGCAAACTAACTACATTTGGTTCCTTGACAATCATACTATGTCTGCTGTCTCCGCAGCTTTTTTATAGTTCGTTTTGTGTCGATTAGTCGGAACAGTGTGCGCACGTTCGCCCCATTATGTCTGACCATACGTAGAGTAGCAATGATTATATTTAGCTTCTTGCAGTACTGAGATTCAATTTGTGTTCTATATCCATAATCTGTATCTGTATAACAAATCTCTATTCAATCACTGCAATTACCGCAAATTTCCTATGATACAACGGCAACCCAGTTACCTATAGCACTATACGGGGCCAAACATCGGTGCCTCAAATCATGGAATACCGAATCATAGAATGCCTTTTTTTCGGTTTTACCCTACAATAGAATAAAAGTCCCGTTCATTCTGCTTAGTCCCTGAAATTTTCTAGGAGAAAAGAACGTTCAGCGGAAAGGGTGACTCTGGCCTCGTCAGCGAAGTGCGCGCTGCACAAAGCCTTCAGTTTACCTGATATGGCCATCAAGCGTTAGAGTATCCCATTCTTCACGGCCTTACTAATGAGATCAAAGAGGAAACCGATCGATGCCCTGTGCTCTCCAGTGGACAGTGTTCCTGTCCTTCCCCAAAATCGACGTTTCCCAGCAAGACAACTGTATAGGCGGTTAACATTTCTGCCTCTTCTTTGACACGAACTTTGCCACTGACCAACAAAGCAGCTAGCCTGACCCTAACTGCCAGCCGTTGTGCAGTGGTGGGCGTTGGCAATAGTGGCAGTAATCGAAGACAACCCATGAAAATTCGCTTTGAGGGCCTACCTATGCGAACGGAGCCTTTGCTTTTTTAAAAAAAGATCTTTGTGGACACGCCAGATTTTCTATGAATGATGGTGGACGAAGGTGAGGCGCGTTCGAACATTGTCCAATTTCTATCGTGGTAATTTTTCTTTAGCCACGATACTCCCGTCTGAAGCATCGTGACCAGCTTCGCTCTCGCAGCTTCGTTTAAATTCTTATTTGCCTAATTAGGCGTGTGCGACCGCCACGCGTCCCCAAAAAGGCATAGGCAATGAACTTGGGCTATATTGATTATTAAGACTTTTGAAAAGATTACTCCTCAGCAAAGCAGGTCACAACAATGGGCGGGAGAGATTTATTAGTCTTGGGATTGGCTTTCTCCAAAATATGTAAGCGGAAACCGGTAGCAACATTAACCCGGATATGGTGCTGAAGACATCTTCAACTTTCTACAGGGACTATATAAATTGCGTCACTAGCTCATTATTGGGAAATAGCGACTAAATAAGTATAGGCCCTCCACTTTCAGCTGAAAAACCGTCAAAATAATAGAGGTCAAATACCAAAGTCTGAAATGAAAGTTTGCAGAACTTTGAACGTTTGAAGCTTTCGATTAAGTATTTGGCAAAAAAAAAAAAGCATGATGCAACATAGTAATAACTAACATATCGCTAAAGCTTACTGTTACCGATGCGAAATACCTGTTACATCCTTTTTTGCATTGGCTGGTACAAAGTTAATGTTAGAATGGCTTCACTATGGAACAACCATAGATTCCATAAATGTGTTCCCTGTTCATTCTGTTCGTTAACATTATTCTATTACTAAAGTATGCACAATTTAATTTAAAAATGTAGTTTTTATCCGGTCGGGTTCGCACAAATTCGATACCTCCTTTTTTAAATGAAAAACTATGACTATGAGTTCATTTATTGCGTAGTAATAAAACATCTTCTGTACTTAGGGTAGATTAGTGGCTTTTGTAGACTTCGTCATCAGCGACCTACTGATAAGTTAGCTATGTAAGTAGAAACTTAACCCATTGTCCTTACTTCATACGAAAATACAACGTTGTCCTTTTGCGGTACCTGCGCCATGATGTCAAACGAATTAGTTCTTTTGCGTTAAGATATAGAAGTACAAAAGCGTCTCAGAATAAAACATTTCTATCAACGTACCTAGCTACTGCCTTATTTGGTAATGTGTGATGGGAAGCGGGTAATGAACTGTTTCGTTGTTAACTACTTTGATCCTTTGTCGCATCACCCCCGCGATAAATTGCATTTTTACGAGTCAAAAAGTTTTCGCCCCCATTTAATTTTAAAGCAGTTGCCCAATTAACCTAATTTTATGACGATACTCGTGCAATTCATCGAATGGTGTATTACTGTTTTTTAGGTTTATGTCAGAACAGCACCTTCTTACATTTCGTGATGGTAGGTCAATAAATGCACCCGGATCGATGCAACTCGTTTCATTGCATCCTCGATTAAGTGCTTCTGCCGTACCGTTTTTTCGGACGTTCCAGCACTATTTAGCTTCAATCTCCTCACGACCTACTTCAATTTAAACAAAGTGAATTTGGGTACTGCGTCGGAGAAAACGTGTCGCGCAAGACTGGATTGTCTTCACAATACTTAGTTCACAGCTGCTAAAACCGGCTGGGAACGACCCACTTTAGTTCATCCAACATCAATGATGAGATATCATGTCTCATATAGGGCGTATGGCTGAAGAAACACTGTTATGATTGCCCGTTTTTTACTAGTAGCTGGCTGGAATTACTCCGATGACCCCAATTAAGCACAATAAATCAGTTTATTTGACAGTCAGAGAGATGCTACTAAGGATTTTGTCTCCACGCAAATGGCTCTATCTTTGAGATGCTCACCCTTTACGATAACTATTGTATAATATTTCAGATATAATAATTGTTATACCATTTATATTATACAGTTCAAATATGTCGGAGTAATTGTTACAATATATCCGGGTAAAGTCAGCCCCTCGGGTTAATTTACCTTAATCTTTACAGGATTTTCCTTCTTTCAAATGAAAGCCATTTCTCAAAGAGGTATACGTGCGAGAGCAACATGGCTCTCAGATGGCTTCCCAATTGATTGGCTATGGATCTTCATTGTTGTGTGTACAAAATAACCACTTTTTCGCGATACATATATTGAAAACGAAGTAGACTTTTTTTTTTTTTATCAAAATTAACTAATTTAGAGCAAAAGTATCATTCAGAAAATATTTGGTCGTCCTCAAATTGCTAACGGATTGGAATCTTTGTTGACCTTGCTGAATTGGTTGTAGCCATATAACAGTATCTAAATCGTTCAGTTCTTCCCGAAGACAATCTTATGTCGGAAACGCAAAGGATGATTCAAATATAAAGGTTATTCTTACTGTTAGAAGACTAAGTGAACCCTTGGCCTTGCGAACGACCTTTCCTTGAAGGATAAGTAAATCCTGTAAATAGAACCTTAGAGAAGTGTACTGTCTATTTAGTGAGTGCCTAGCCCTGTTTTACGATTCAGAAAGCGTGGGCCAGCCAGATAAGCAGAAACACCATCCGGTTCTTATATCTGAGATTTATGAGATCATCTAAACTTTTGCGCTTCTTAGCCGCTCACTATTTCAGTAACCGTCACTTTTTTGACGATGTCTGTATGAAAGTCTTGTCATTGCAGAATGAGCACTATTATTATATTGGCCTTCACATGCTGTCAGCACACTCTATGATTGCATTTGAATGCGAGAAAATATCAACCAGTAAAAAAACCGCAGGTTAAATTGTTCCTTATCTTTACCATAGACTTTTCTATCATGTGGTCGAAACGGGCCCACCGTCAATTATTCACTTTCGTCAAAGTATAAATGAATGTTGTTGTCCCTTACAGCCTTACAAGGTGGGGTTAGGTTAGGTTAGGTGTGGGCCTCTAACGATTTCACCCAAAGAGATCCGTCATTCAAAAAAAGGTAAAAAGAGGATACTTCTCTTTCTATAAAGGGCTGCTGTTATGGGTAGAAAAAGCAATGTTTTTGATTCATTTGCGCAGTGTGGAATCGTTTTTTGACTGGTTGCAGTACTGGCATGTGCACGGGATATATGTCGTTCGGGAAAAGGCGAACAACGTGAGAGCACCGGTACCCTAAGCCAACTTCTGCGTAACCGGTTATGCATGATTCTACTACAAAGGATTATCGTTGATAAATCCTAAACTATGATCGTTTGCATACATACATACATCGAATTATATATCATGCCAATGAAAGCGTCGAAATTCTTTCAAAAGCAATCATATGGAACAGGTTTTTGACAGCGAGCGCATGTGGTACGAAAAAACAATGCCTTAGTTTAGCGTTGTCCGCTTTTGGCCAACGCCAAGATTGTAGCAAGCATCTTTTTATTACGAAATAATTTCGATCTGCCAGCAGTATCATAATCCCATGACGAGGAAACTTAATTAATATCATCAATGGGGAAATTGCGGATGCATTCAGTTTCTCATCTAAGTTCGGTAGCTAAAAATATAGGTGTTCTTTTTTTTATGGTGGCAGACGACGCCGTTTCTTCTCACCGATCCCGGCCGGTCTTTCTAATGGCTGATGCTGATCGTGTTAGTTACGAACAGCTCAACAGAACAGTAGCAAATAAGTAGGCGTGACGATTCCTTTTCATTCCCGCCAGACACATCGCATCGCTTCCTCTATCGCAACTTTGGGATGGGCCAAAAATTATGAAGCATATTTAAACACATAACTCTCGTATGTGATCCACTTATTATCAGCTGTCTTAAGAATAATTCTACTTTGCAGTGCTCTTGTAGAGTTTCGAGGGCACAGGAAATGGGGTCGAGTGAACGATTTTTGCATCAATTCGAATAGAAACCACATAGCGAGCTTGCTTCTTGTAACCAGCTTTTTTCAAATGATTTAAAGCTGCTTGGCAGCAAATGCTTAATTCTTCGACAATATCGTGGCTACTCACGTGTCGCTCTTGCCCAACTTTCGCGGTCAAGTTCCCCCATAATTACTAACATAAACTAACGCCACAAGGAGCATCCTTCGCGTCGAAGTTTCCAGAAAAATCATCTTTAAGTCTTCTCATAACGTTTGACCATGAACAGCATAAATATTTTCATGGACCTGGGTGACATCTATGTCTTTATCGTAATGATATTGAAAAATGTAGGAAATTTCGCTCATCTTCAAGGCGTTCTATTTTAAGCCTAAAGAAAGGCGTTCCAACAATTTTAACACGTCTTCCACTGCCAAGTCTCAACTTACAAACGACACCAGCGCCAAGAAGGCTCCGATAACCTGAGATATGTAACTTTAAAGCCGTCTATCTAGAAAAATGATCAATACTTTTTTGACAACCTAATATATATATACATATATATTTCAGCTACAGATGTAAAATTGTAGTACATGTTTCTCAGGCTATAAGAGCTTAATGAACTTTGGGTCCCTAGTAATGTAAGTTCTCCCCACAGACGAGTATCAACCACACACATCTAAGTTCAAATTGTAGTTTATTAAGCAGCTACAAGCCGACAAAGCTCGAGCTGTCAGAGTAAATAGTGAAATGAGTTGAAAAACCTTGGTTTTACCATTCATACCAAACGTCAAACAGAAATCTATAAGTATAATTGCTATTTGAGCAGTCTACGTGCTCTTTATGCATCAAAATACACAACTAAAAATCAGATATTAATAATAATATATTTTTTAATTGCTTAGAAAAACTAATTTCGGTATTTTTTTTTGGCGCACGCATATGGAGTGTCGTTTTGCGTACATTGGTTTTGCTATCTGTTTGAATTGTTTTTTGCGTGATAGAAATACGTTTATTATACGCAAAAATACCTTGCAACGGTTCGTAACTGAGAATTCTTCTCTATTTGTAAGAATATACCGTTTTCAATACATATGTCTAAACGTCTCAATGAGACCCAGGGCCGCATGACCTGAACTAAGGTGTGATTGCCCCACATTGGCACCTATACAGGCATATGTAATACAAAGATAATAATGCTAACACGCATACGAACGAGTTAGGAAACCGGTGTTTCAGCTAATGTTATCACCACTCTTATGAACCAACCGACAAATTGCATCAGTAACATAATACGATGTATAGTTAACGGATACTTGTCCTTTATTCATTATAATATATGCGAATTATTATTCACTACAATGACCACACTAAGGTCAGTATCAAAACAACCGGCTCATAGAGTTTTCTTTCAGATCTTTGAGGGGACCACTCGCCTCGCCTATAGCACCAGTTCTAGGGTCTGACTGACGTAATGGTAAAAGTGTCCGACTTGTGTATCTGTGAGAAGCTGGACTTCCCTAGACTGTCTCTGTACAATTATCTCCCAAGACGAACGACGCTGTCATCCGACATTGAAACTAACAAATGCTGTAGTTTAACGTCCCTCTTGACGTCGCTGTGATCATCATTACCATCGTCATCATCATGTCACCATTTAACCCTCTCCACGCCCAGCATTCTCTGCAGTGTGCAAGGCTGACGTCTTCCAGTGCAGTCACTTGCAACGCTGGCGGTTAGAGCCCAGGACGGTGTACTTTATCAGCCTACCGTTGGGCGGAGGGGGAAAGGGAACGATGGCGGCGGCGATTGCGCTTATAGTGGTGACGACAGCGACCGCGTTGCCGGCGCAGCAGACAATCATTACAGATGAGAATGAAGCGTTTACTGAAGCGAGCTCAGCGGCTTTAGGAAAAGGTAAGTGTTGGTTTAGAAAAAGCGGACGGGCGGACGAAAGGATTAGGTGCATCTCGAAGCGTCGCAAACCTTCAACCAGTTGCCCTCCTGCGACGTTTCAGCTCTACTGCCCTTTTCCCGTGCCTCCACATTCGCTCAGCTCAATGGCCTAACGGGAGGATGGAGGCTGGCCAGCCGGTATTCACTGTTTAGAGTTCTTCCTTTGAGCACCGCTTCGCTGGTGAAAGCACAGGCACCTGGGCAGCGATGTCACAGCCAGCTCCACCCGCGTTTATTCGGTAACCGGGGCTTACGATGCGTCTGCAATCTATATATGTTCATATTGTCATAAGCAAGTAAACCTCCCGTAGCTCTACTGAACCTCGCTCGTTGCAGTTGCCATCTTTAGGGGATATAGGGTCGGCAGACCACCTCCCCTATTACCGCCATCGTCGCTGGCTTAGTAGCCTGGCCGGTGCGACGTCTAGTAAGCTCGTGCCGGAAGTCTAAGAGAATTGAGACTGCAGGTTCAGGTTCAGACGGGAGCCTGAGAATGGAAAAAAGGGAGTAAGCCGACATCAAGCATGAATGCACCTCGCTACCGATCACTAATAGCAGCGGTGCGACGACAACCATAGCCACGGTCAGCTCTGTTGATATAGTCAACGAAGCAGCGAACGAGAGGAACGTTGAATATCCAAAATTCGAAAAAGCGGACGGCTAACGCTGAGGAGTCTAGTCAGGCTGCGAAAGCAGGCCCCGACATAAACGATTTCGGGTCTCTAAGCTAAAGCGGATATGAACACTAAACGCGCGCAGGCAATACGGGAAATAGCCTGTTTAAGTTGGGCTGGATAGACTTTCATTGGGCTACGCAGCTCATGCGAACACTCTATATATTTCCCGTATACACGCTTAGACAGCTTCGAATGACAGATATCAAATTAAATTATAAAAGTTGCTGATAACAAAGGTATGGATTTTGAGAAACATCACAAAGTGTTACAGACATACATAAAGGAAAAAAATATAGTAGGACTAGTACACTCTGCACCGATTAATTCATTTGAAGGACACAAGTAAACTAATAAGTTTTACAGCGAATTATCAAGTACGTTTCTAAATTGGTTTCTTATGCTGATTATTATCTTATGTTGGTAATTATCTAGCAGAGTTAGAAGACCCTTTAATGGATCCCTTTGTCAAAGTGCAGAAACGATCGACTTTAACTGACTTCATTGACTAAATGAACAAAAAAATTTAAAACAGAAAAATAACTAATATAACTTGTATGGAGATTATATAAACACCCTGTGAATTATTAGTAGATGCATTGGTTCTTAAGTAGACATTTTACGGTTAGGATTAACTTAAAATAATATTAGTTATAACCAGAATTCATATTGAAATATATGCACCGTCGAGTTGTAGCAAAGCTTGCGGGATATCTGAGCGATAGCAGATATTAGCGGGATTGGAGGGTCCTTCGTAAATAGAAGTACAAACCTTTGACTTCATACGTACATCTGTTTTGAATCATCTACGTCATTTGGCTAGTGCTTTCAATAGTTTGGAGCATTGGATATGGAAGACGGAACTAAAATTGTTGTCAACGGCGATCATGAGAAGTGCAGTTAACATCTAAATTGTTTCGGTCGGCGGTGTCTGAGGGAATAAGCGAGTACAAACGAAGGAAATAGCAATACAGCTCTATGAGTTACCAAGACATGCATCTAAGTTTCGATCTGTAACAAATACAAAAGTAAAAGTTAACCCATTAATGTAAATTACGCCGACCTGGCCTACACATCCCATATTTTCTCTTCTATTGATTAACGTACGCTGCCAATGGTGGATTAGGCTTTTACTATTGTAGCATTGTTCATTAAAATCACTCCAAAATTTACTTTAAAACAACCGCATTTTCTTTCCCCAAAAGCAGACATTCTGCAGACGAGTGGTATTTCTTGGATATTCTATCATTGGGTTACTACTTATTGAACCCGGTGCATTCTACCATATCTGCTCTGTTTTTCTGCGATTACTACCCGGTTGAATAATTTCTTTAATACAATTTGTCGAGTATGGAAAAAGATACGTTTTTTTTTTAGCATCATTCACAACATTTGCAAATCTACTCGCTAATAGCCTTAAGATGTACATCTTTCAGGAAAGGTAAGTTTTCGTTTAAAAGAGATTTCATATCCAAATGAGCGCCTGTAGGGCTGTTGCCTTGAGCGAGGCCAACGGCCCTTACTAAGGTAGACAATCATGCCGTTCTTATAAGTGACAGATATAACTCTGAAACGTTGTGGGTGCCCAAATTAAGTAAGTAACGCGCACAGCTACAGGCTAAAGTTACTGAGAGTTACTGGGGTTTCGATAGCGAAACCGATCTTAGAAAATGCGACAGCATGCGTAACTGGGTCGAAATGTGCAACTTTGATAACCTATAGAAGAATAGCCATTCTATTTATGCTTAGAAAAACCGCCAACGACGAAATGTACACTTTGACTGACAATATTGAGGTCGACATTGAGATGGGTACCTGATGTTGCTTAACTTTAAATGAACCCATAAAATGGAGCGTTAGCGTTGTGAATACCGCACCAGTAAGTTTATAATAAGCGGTAATAAGATAAGTTACATAAGGCTGACTTAAACGATCGAGAGTTGAATTGCACTATTTTTCAATGATAGACTTTCTGCGCGGCCGATGAGATGACATGTGTAGCAGCTATGTATCTACACACGTATATTTACTCCGATACTGTATATACCAACATCGAGCGGCAAGTGGGTTTTTCTCTTGTAACAGTCTATTATATATATATATATATATACTTGCTAGACTAATACGAAATAAGGCTTATTATTTGATTGCGTTTGAATCATACAATGCTGGTAGATTTTGTTGACTGTCCAACTACAGGGCCTGATATAGCTTAGAATAAATTACTATCCGATCCTGAACTTGAAATTGCCACCTGATTTAGATAACTATACAAGCATTTCGAGTTCAGAAGAATGACGCTGAATTGATAACGAAGGAAGCCGAAGGACTTCACATATATAGGCGTCCAAGGACGAACGGTTGCTTATGCCTATGTCTTCGTTCTGCCTTTGTACGCAACAATCCGACAGCGGCGTAAATCCTAAGTCCGCCTGCATACTCTGCTGCACCGCAAAGTTCGCAGAAAATCTATACAAATGGAACATTTTATTGTTTTCAAGTGGAATCTAGTAGCGTTAATAGATTTGCAGCGACTGTTAAATACCTATTCAAGGACTCCGTTCACAAGCGCTTGACGAATGCGATGTGTCTACGGGTGCGCCTATGTTTCCTTACAAGAAAAAGCCTTTTACATGTGCGTCTATTTAGAACCAAGACACTTTATCTATTACTAGGTTAATTTTAAACCCCTACGCAGCAAAAAACAATAACTTCGAGTAACCACACACTCCTACCTATTTACTTGCTCGTTTATTTAGGTAACTTTTTGGGGCTTTATTTAGGATTTGATATTGATATTCAGGTTCTAAAACTGTAATCAACTACCCTTTTTTATTTAGCAATTTAAGTTACGCAACGTGTATAGAATAAATACATGTTATGCTAGAACTACTTGTGGAGAACCTGAAGTATTTTATACCGCATCTATATCGCAGTTCTGCACCATCTCAACAGGAGCATTTCCCCTCGACGTTACTTATTCAACTTATTTATGTAGAGAAGTTATGGTACGGTAAGTTCGTACGCATTTGGGCAAACATGCATCGATTCAGTGTTAATTCGATTTTGAAGCGTAAACAGATATCTCGACCCATTTGATTAACGCAAACAGCTCTCCAAAGATCAGAACAATTCACTTTGTCTTGCAGCCTCTTTCCCCAGTCCCAGCATCTTCTCCCTTTTAAAGCTTTTGAGGTTTCTATTTTTCTCTTCGGGAGTCAGCCCAACTATGCGAAGGCTGTGTGATACCAGTATCATGCATAAATAAATGTATAATGTCATATGGAGAGAGTTTTCGGCACGCATTGTCTACTAGCATTGCGATTGCCTCGATTTAGGACTAACGTCTGACTTCTTGTAAAGCAGACATCCTCCATTAAGGTAGACAAATGTATATAACAGTCGTATTCCTAAGTGCTAGGGATAAATACAGTGAAGACAAGAAGTTGAATAGCTTACCTTACTTCTCGCCATTTTTGTTGGGTCAAAACTGTTAATAGCATTTCTACATACAGTCGAAGTTACGTCGATCATCCTTGGGATTGCACAGTAATAAATTGGCAATATTGAGTGAGCTCGTCACGGTCAATTGGTTGAATTTATAAAAGTGAATGACTATCACTCAGCTACTATTTCCTGTATTACTCTACACGTTAGTGTGCTTATGCACGTCTTTGAGCGCGTGCGTGTGACGACATTGCTGTCTCAAAACTGTGCTTCTTTTCGATTTATCCTTATGCTGTTAATTAAAATGGGTGTGTTGGAATGAATCACTTGAAACAGCGCAAAGAAGCCAGATGACCATGAAGGCTGTCCATTGAGACATTCTTTGAATTGCCTGTGTAAGGCGACGAAGGACGAAGGCATTTTCGGGCCGATTTTAATGCAAAATGTTCACCAGCCGGCGCAGTAGCTCATGTATTACGTACGTATTATATACGTTACCGCTTTGCCAGCTATAAGATGGAAGAGCAAGGTTGGAAAAGGAATTCTCCGACCCCGAAGTGGGGCATCTGGGTAAATTATGTGGGTTAAACCTCTTTTCCTGCTCCCTTTTCGCGCTCGACAGGCGAAAGCCGTCGCCGCAGTGGTGGCAAGATTGGGCTTTTAGGCAACCGACTCGTTTCATTCTGCTTGCCTACGTTTCCTTCCCTAGTTCTCTTCCTCTATTTCTGTCCGTTGCGTTGGTTGGTCCCCTCGGGCCCTCGTCGGTGTACGAGAGATTTGGTAGACGCTGGTGCCGTTTTCTGCAACACTCCTATTTCCCGTCATCTTGGACGAATAGCGGAGCGCGCAGTCGTCGGCGGAACATGACGGGGCGAAATAGACAGGACGGGCTTAGAGAGGGAGTGGGGGAAACACGGAAACCAAGAGCTAAGAACTGTCGGCCTGCTGTTCATTGCCGCGGATGCTGTGAAGCATCCACTGCCGAAAAGTTGAACAAAAAAAGGTCAAGACCGCCAACCTTTTAAAGGAAGCAGTATACAAGGCGGCGGCTGAAGAACAAAGATGAGTAAAAAATGGGAGACGACAAAGAAGGCCGTAGAGCGTGCGAGACACACACAGGCACGTTCTACACACGTAGATCGATCCACACTCACATGTAAGTAAACTTGCTCGTTCAATATCGATTTGCATGTGAATGTTACGTAAATGAGTGCGACTGCTACTGCTAGTGTCTAGGAATGCTCGGAAGTTGCATAGGACCGCGTAGTAGAAGACCACCAGAGGCTGAGAGATTTGCAAGGACTAAACGCAGCGAGAGACATTTCACACGATGTTGGCCGCATGTCCTCAGTGACGAAAATCGGCTTTCATCCAACAACTTAACCTGAGTTTCAGGAAGCAGGTACTCGGCTTTGACAGGTAGGAATGGCAAAGATTACGGAACTCTGGTGACTAAAATAGGCACTCAACTACTACAGTCAATTTACGATTGACGGACGACTTAACAAACGTTTAAGGGCAAAAAATTCAAATTACAAAAACTCTACGAAAGATGATACTAAAGATCATTTTAAAAAATACACTGATGAAGAGAAACATCTCTGTCTCGCGAAGAACTAGATCAGGCCAAAGGTGCACTGACAGTATTGCTAGGCATCGCCTTACTACGGCGCCTTTAATGTTCGGAACTTTTCCTGTCTTTTGTTTCTAAGACTGTATCTAGAATAGTAGTAGTAGATAAAAACAGACATTCGAACGAACTTTTCTGCATTGATTCATGACTCCCACGTTCAGTTAACCTAACCATCATCTATCGCGATCACAGCCTCAATTGGGAATCTAACTATTAACTGGTTATTTTCAAAATATGTTTCCTGTGATATGTAAATAAATTTTTAATTGGGACCTTAAATCAAGCGCTACTAATAGACTTACATCGCTTAGACTGCGTACAAAATGTTCGAACGAAATCGAATTATGGGTTAATAATGCGCCGAAGGTCTCAACAGCTGAAGAGAACCAAAAAGTTCAAAATGTGCAGAGATGTAAACAGTCTAACCATTAGAGTCTTTCCAAACTACCTAATTGATAATTAATATTCTTTTCTCTAATAGAGCTGCTCATTTGTACAGTAAAACTTTCAGCGTATCAAAAAGGATTTTTTTTAATAATTTTAATGATTTTTCTCGAGACTTATAAATCTAAACTCTATCAAAGGTCCTTTGGTTTGCTTTACGAAAGTCTTCCTTGGTGAATACGGTGAACTGGTAATAACGGAAACCATCAAGCTACGGTGAAAAAGGGCATTTTTTATCTTCGTGGCAGTTTCTGAAACTCGGAAAGATTGGGCGAATAGCTGACCTTTACTTAGGTTTCGAAAATAACTTATGGTTCTCGTCCTAACGAGCTTCTTGTTTTGTTATAGAAAGAACTGGCTTCTATGTGGTACCAGGAATAGCGGATGAAGCATCCGGGCATGTTACAACAAACAGCCCGCCGAAGTTTGACACGTTATGGCCACTGTACCTATTTAGATCGTATGTCTTGTTATACGTATCTATATATAATCTGTTGAAATGAAGAGAATACAATAGGATCTAGTGGTCGCGTTGAAAGCCGAAAACAGAATACTACAATGAAATAGCCCGTATTATGAAGCAGTACTCTACTAAAGGTGCAATGAATTGAATGTGAAGTGTAGGGGTTCTATCGCTATAAAGCTTCATCAATCACAACAAGAAACGTCACGAAGCGTGGCATATATCTGGAGCTCTGCACTCTGAATGTGGTTTTTAGCTAAACAGCTATTGGGGTTGTATGAATAGTGCTTCGTTCTATAGTGAATGCGGCCAGGTTTCTGTCTCTTAAAATTTCCGATGTGCACAAGTCCTCCCACAAAAGTTAGGTCAAATGTGATAATGCCTTATCAGTTGATTTGATGCCTTTCAATGATAGTAAGCTAAACATCTAAAAATGCTGCATACGATATCGAAGGGTTTGATTCCCTACTAAAACCTTATCATACATATGTGATGTTGTATCCGTATGAACTGGAAAAGGGTAAGTTGGTACAAAAAAAAAAAGAATTTGAAACAAGTAGTGACCATCAAAGCAGACATTTTCGGCGACTGCGAAGGGGAACGCGAAGGACTGGAGAACGCTTCGCAGTCTTTCTGTTTGATTCTTTCGGACTCGCTTTTCTAGTTCGCAGCGAGCGCGGAAGTTCATCCATAAACGACACTAACAAGCACAAAGAGTAGCGCTCCAGCCAGAGCAGACGAGGCAAGGTAAATGCCGCATCCACCCGTTGCTATTATTGTCTCCGGTGGTCCTGGTTTTGCTGACGGATACAGATTATGTCTGGGTGGGCCAAACAGACTCCGAATCCGGGCTAGAGTTAAAGACTTGGAATAGAGGCATAAAGCGCTTGGCCAGCTAGCGAGTCGCTCTTTCCCCATAACGATTAACAATAATCAACTGCTACAGAAGTCCTCTTTTACTAATGGACGACGAAGTAGGGATGGGAATGGCAGTGTCTCAACTTAAATAGGAGTGACTGCCACTTTACCGGAGCTTGCCGAATGGCTCTGCCACTATCCGAAGAAAACATAGGAGGACTACTAAAAAAATGTTTTAAGGATAACCAACGGTTTCCTAAAGTTGCGTTAATAACGTATTGTTTATTATTTAGACGTCTTGTTTTCGTATGCGACCGTCCCTAGAAAGTATTAATTTTTCCATAAATGTAGCGCGATCCGTGTGAGCTAAAACACCCACGCTTCCCAGAGTCTTTTTGCAAGCTTCTTCTTTTACTACTTTGCAACTAACTAATTCACGAGTGCCCTGCTAATTCAAAGTCATCGTCCTATAAGCGATGTGTAGCGGCGACAAACGAAACAAACAATAGAAATCAATTCTTTAGATGTCAAGCAAGATGAAACTGTCATAAAAGTCGAATAAAAATTCCATATAGTGTAGGTCTAACAAAGCGTATATGTATCGTATCCCCTCTACTTACTATAATTATAACGTGCATATTTATCAATTACAATAGTTACTAGACCACATTGGGTTTACGAGGTGGTGTTTCGTGGTGCAATTTCTAATTATGGGTCGGTCTAGCCGTGGACTTGTATACTACTGGGATGTTGAAAAAGTTGGTGATTGGCAGAACATTGGTCTTATGCGGAGTCTCTTGAGCGACTACAATTAACTGATGACTGTTGCTAAAATGTGACTTTTTATACGACAGTTATACTGAAAATAGAATAGCGCATAGATTGAAAACGCTTTAAGATCACTAAACTTGTAAGGATAACAATACGAGGTCGAATAATGCACTAGGCTTATGTATTTCAATAGCATGGCCTCGGTTTCTATCACCGCCCGCTGGCCATTGGCAATTAACCACGTACACAAGCAAGTATTTGGGTAAACTTTTTCGGCAAGACAAAGGATTGCAAGCGTTTGACTATAGGCGTCCCTCGCAAGGTGACTCTTGTTCTTTTTAAAAAACACTTGAAGTGTTGATTATTCTAGAGGCAAACTCGTTCAGCTTCAGCTTTGCGTATCAGTTCTCTGTCAGTGGGGATTACCATCGACAACATTGTCTACCTGAGACGAGTGTGATATACTTACGAAAACTGAACAGGCCGTCGGTTGGTTTATATCATTTGTTGTCCTTTAGTTGTTACACCGAATCAGTCACAAGACGCTCCATACTGATAACAATTTGCGTAAGCGTGTCTTGACATAATTTACTAGGTGTAAATCATAATACCGTTTTCTACTTTAAAGGTACGTTGCATATGAAATAGTGCCTTCCAAAGAGAAGGTCTCACGGTGGTAATTTATTTGTAAGACCAACCTGTTAACGAACTACACACGAGCCAACTTTTAAGTCTATTCATTTCATAACATCTTTCAAAGCTGCACTTTTTTTTAAGTCATACACTCTTAGAATAGATAATTTGCATAGTTTCTGTATTTATGTATAGGATTACGAACATACTTTTTTCAATAAGTATGGAAATCGTGGGATGATGAATAACTTAATTTTTAGCCGATGAAGTTACCAGCATCTGTTACATGCACGAACGCATCTATTAAGCAAGTTTTTAGACTTGCAAGTTTCACAGTTACGAGTGCTATGTACAAGCCTTACATATCTAATGCAGGATGCACCACTAAATACTGAAATGTTGTTTGATTTGTTCTGCTATTCGGCTTTGTCAGAAAGGCTATTACCTAGAAGGTAGTGTATTTGATACTAATGATGTTGGCGCTGGTAAGTTCAGACGCTGTAAATTACCAATCGCTACTTAAAAAAAGACCTCGCAAAGCACTGAAATAATGACGGTATCCTTCATCTACTTGGACTGTTCTGCTCTGTGACCCTTACAACATACATCCGAAGAATCAAGTGGCAAAGATGTCAACTTCTCTAAAATGAATGAAGGGACTAATTTGGAGCTACCAGCTCACTCCTTAGGACTAACGCCAGCAGTATCTGCGCCCACCTTGCCTACCTTTAGACGTTTCGTCAATTACAATAAGATAGCCATAGGATACCCAAAGCCTTCTAGCAACTTTGTCGCCCTTTTTAGAAGCTATCGAAGGGGGGTTCCCATCATCAGTGCGACACGTAGTAAATTGCTCTCGTTCTT
Organism: Varroa destructor; assembly: GCF_002443255.2. Classification (NCBI taxonomy): domain Eukaryota; kingdom Metazoa; phylum Arthropoda; class Arachnida; order Mesostigmata; family Varroidae; genus Varroa; species Varroa destructor. The sequence goes on along the minus strand of NW_019211454.1, from coordinate 40,544,495 downwards.
AAGTAGAGAGCCAGGCAGTCATCTTTTCTTTTAGCCGGCCGTCTATTTACCCTTATGACTCTTTTTACGCCAAATTTTTGATGTTCATTGTCTTGTTATAGTTGTAAGTGACAAAGCTAAGAATATCTCAGCAATATGTTAAATAGTACAACACGCTCGTAACTCCATCGTCCTGGATTGGCGAGGCTCTATGCAAATGAGTCATTTTTCGCCAATACTCGTCAAGAGCAACATATTCTTTACAAGAAAAGTTCACGATAGGATTTGTGTAGCACAAAATGTGTAAAGTTTCCAATTGTCGAGCGTAATACATATCAGTGGTCTAAGACGAAACCAGCTTTCAGTATTTCTCCAATGACCACGAGTATGACACCGTTTGCTAAATTCCGTTTGAAATTTAATTCGATCCGTGTCGAAAAAATGCTCTTCACCCCTTCTACCCGTGAATTACTGCATAAAACTACCTAGAATCTAAAGACTTTCATACCAACATAATTCACGAAAGCGGCGTCTAAGCTCGGCAACTAAATAGATGAAGCTTACTATGATACCTCGATAATGATGAGATAGAGTAGAAAATAATGCCTCGTAGATTAAGTAAATCCCATTTCGATATTTCTTCTGCTTGATCCTTTAATCCATTGTTATTGCTCTGTCTGGCCAACCGATTGTAAACGACCTTTCGTGTTCGGATTATAAGGTCGACCGTTTCCATGTTTCATAAAATAAAAAAACGCAAATAACAAATTAACGAACCTATGATGAAAAGCCAATTTTGAAATTTAGCAAATAAATTTTCGACAACAATCAAGATTAGCTAGAAATAGAAAAATGGCTAAATGGTAGCACGCACCCTGTCCTTTGTTCACGTTGCATCAGTTCATCAGAAGTAATTTAATTCTATTTGTCATTTTTGGCTTTAACGGATTTCGGTCGTATTTCCAACAACAGAATTCGACATTTTCATCGATGTTTTTGTCATGTTGTTATTTAGTTTTTGTTTTATACTATTGCTATTCGCAGGCTTAAATACTTTTTCCACTTTAAAAAAACGTGAAAGTTATCGGTGGTTGAAACGCGTACAGCCACTTGTGAAGACAATATGTTGTTAGCCGAATAAAACGATAAAAATCTCTAGAACAACAAATAGGAACTAAAATTGTAACCCTAACACCTGGGTGCTCAAAACACACAGAGCGTGGAGCTCTGATCACACATATAGGCAATTCTTTATACAAGTCCGGAATTTATTTGCATAAAGTAATATCTTCTGCCTGCCCGCCCGGCCATTTATTTTATAACCGCAACGAACTCTATAACAACATTTAAATGATTGACGACAAATAAAGTCAAAACGGGCCACTCAGCTAGAGCCAACGTTCTCGCAAAGCAACGGCGTTATAACCGTACGTATGCATGCATATGTCTATATGAAAAAACGATTTGCTACATTCAGCTTTTATGTGTGGTACGGCAGGACGTAGCAGGAAGTTTAAGGAAACGTGACTCTTCGGGGTAGAAGAGTTTAAAACTTTCGCCCCATAAACATAAACGTATCTAGGTTTGGTTTCTTCGTCCGTTACTCCGACATGCCCGGTCCCACCGTCGCCACCGATCTACGTCAAACAAGCTTTTCCAACTCGAGGCTTGTAGGAACGGGGTGCACTATTATTGTTGCGTCAAACTATCCCTAAGAGTTCCTAGGCTACAAATATTTTGCAAGACGGTACCCATTATTCAGTGCTGATTGGAAATTGGGAAATATGTTGCAGTATTACATAAAGTTCGCTTGCATAAGATAAATAGGCTTTTCGTCGAAAACCTGTTTCCGATTTGGAAACACACATTATACAAGTATAGAATAGCTTTTTTGGCAAGAAAAAGAGATCTAAGAAGACCCATTGATCTTGCTAGCTTACTCGAGAACGATACCAATGAAAAGAGAGTATAGGTGAAATAGACGATTGAACACGGGTATATGAGTTTCACTAGTACAAATTAAAGTTTTTAAACGTTATCTTGACTCGCTGCACCAATCGTATGCGCACATATTTTACGTGATTTACTCTTTTATCCTACAGGTTTTCCGTTAATTATATCTATTTTAGTTCTATAGTTGAGCTAATACGATGTACGTAGCCCGTTGACCATTGCTTCAAGTCACCTAAACAAATCTTGAAATGCTCACGGGCATCAGCGGTTATTTTCAAACGCAACCGATGAGTGGTGCATGCGTAATGGCATAAAAACAAAGAATAAATTTCGGTCACGTTAAGAATTAAGTAGGCGAAAAAATATCCAGAATATTAAAATGGACCTGAAATATCTCTATGAACGACAAACAGTTGAAGATACCTCTGTTCAGTGTACTTTTATGAAAGGATGCGTAGATGGTGCAAAGGCACAGATGAACTTCCAAGCTATAGTGAACGACTATCTTGCTTATTTAACTCATTTTCAAGCCAGAAATGTAGTGGTTCAGGATAAAATTACATTTATTTGGTTGCTACGTGTATATGAAAATAGTTCCGCCATTATAACGATATGGTAAGTTCAAAGCTGTTTGACTGTGCCTTCTATGAAAGTTCCGTTGGTAAACGCACGCTCACCAAATAAACTGGTACAAGCTTTTCGTATACGAATCCGAGCTACTTATATCCCTTATATACTTATTGTTGTTACCCTGATGTTCAATTTAATGGTAGGTGATCCCCTAATGGCTATTAGCCTCCATTTCTCCCACTAATATTTAAAGTGCTTGCAACAATTCGTCGTGCTGATCAAGATAACCTTCATAGCTACAATGTCTAGAAGGATTAGTATAATGTCCCGAAAACGAATTTTTAGTTCTCTGATTGATAATCGGTTTCTTTTTTTCATTGTTTGCTTAAATCAAAAACACGGTCGAAGCTTGCAGTATTTTGCATAGACGCATCCTAAAGTATTAACGGCATCAAATTTGACGCCGTGTTCTATTTCCGAGTTTCAGGCACACTTGAGCAAAACCCGATTGAAGATTTCTGAGAAATCTACGCTTTCATTTCATAGTTTGAAAGAGTTTTTCAAATGTATAAGTGAACAAATACTACCTATTTGGGCCTAATTAGCGAGCGAACTGCAACAGTCGGTGTTGAGAAGTCCATGTATTTTCTTGCCCGTTTTTCGCGTCTGTTGATTTCATTAAGGCTGATGATAACTTCATTTGGGTCGCCTATGAAAGATACGGAGTCCGACTGTTCCCCAATCTGTGTTGTCGCTAAACAAGTTGAAAGTAAATATAAGGATTCCTTGTTTCAGACGCAACTTACTCTTAACAGTGTTTGCCCGAATGTCCATAAAAACTTCGAAGCAGCTTTGGCCAGGCCCTTCTGACATATACTGCGCCGCAATTCTGACGATGGGATGTGTTTCCGTTGCTCGTTTGTCAGTAAATTAGACAAACGGATATCGACAATTACAGATTGGTGACCCATTTAGCGTTGACAAGGATGTTTTATCCCAAAAATTACATTGATCAGTCTGTTAAAACCTGCGCGATAGGGTAAGAGATATATGAGGTTAAGTCTATCGTTCTCAATTAGAAAGCTGTCCATTTTCACTATGAGTTTAACTCTGAATTGTTTTACTGTGAAAAGTTTTGGATTAATCCAAAAGATACTCTTTAATATATGTACTATGGTAGCTTTGTCAAGTATTATTTTGATCAGGCTTGCAATGTATAGCATATTGTTAATTACAAAGGGTTCGTTCGTTTTATTCTCTAGTCCCAGAACGCGTTGCTCCTCTGATTACCACTTACTAACTTCGATCTGAATTCTGGACACACGAGACGACCAGAAGACATCGCGGAGTGTCAATGTTCGATGTTATTTTATCACTACTTTATTAGCAAAGCTGTTCATGAGAGTTACCACTTGTTTGCTGCGATAGCCGAAAATAAGCTAGCACCTTCCGTCATAGGTAGCGTTGTTGTATTCAAGCATCAATCTATAGCCATAGTGAACCGATGGAAGCACCAAGACAAGGCAAGAGAGTGTCTAGGACGACGTTGTTTCTTCCCTAAGAGTTCATTTATCTGACTATACCTGACAAGCATCCTCATAGCATATAATATTTCTATTTTCTATGTATATCCTTCATTTTTACTACCCTTCATTAATAGCTTAAACGAAATCTCTATTCAGAGCCGAGCCGAGCCGAGCCTTGCGTTCGAAACATTTCTTCGAAAATTAGACAACTATTTTAACAGTTTTATTGTATTGTTCGATCGATCGTATTGATATTATCGTCTTTTATGGATTTGTTTTTGGGCAAAGAACCGATTCTGTTCTCTCCCGACGATCATCAAAAATAGTGCGAACAGCGTAAGCCCAGTATACTAGCTACGGACCGACCTTAAAATAGAAGCACTATGAAACTCGATGTCTCTTCTACCGTTAACACTGGTCTTTCTCCACCTCTCTAAAACTATAGCGCAGTAGCGCTCTGTTTCGACAAACAGTCACTCCACCGGTAAATTTCGAATTCTTGTTATGTCATCAGTCACTGTCACCTATTAGGTCTGCCTGTCCGAACACTTCGATAGACCTGATCATGGGCCTAGATCTTGCCAAACATGTGCGCTAAAGTAATGGCTTGCATAGAAGCAAGTCATACGAGTTTAAAGCCGCAGCTGATTTATAAAATACCCGATGATTTCTGTTAGTTTTGCCGAGTCTAAACTAAAACAGCGAAAGCAAGGAAGATAATCCGGCGAATTGATCGACTAATGCTGGAAAAAATGAAAGTGCTTCAAAAGCTTCTATTCCATCAGTTACAGTTTAAATTTAACCCCTATACATTGCTAAAAACAGTAGTTATATCGGCCTATATGGGACTAGAACCTTGGCGAGCTTACGCTCTGCACGGTTAGGAATCTCGTCTCTCACGTATCACGATCAACACGTATCTGTAGATCATGCATTTAACGTTCCCGACGATGATATAAACCTTCGTATCGTGTCTAACGAAAATATTTGGATATGCACACGATCTATCAATATGCTATTCTGAGGATAGACCCGTTCAACGTCAACAAACGTTTCAAGACTTAAGTTACTGCCCAGCTAACTTGAGCTGTTACGTTTTTCGCCTTACTTTACGTAGGACTGCATAGATCAACGCACTATTTAAGTGTTTTGTTAATAACCTTTTCGATTCTACACATTCATATTCGCCTCAAAAATGCCCTTTCTACGACGAAGTGGTGCGCGTGTGTAGACGTCTAACATTAACTTCAGTTCAAAACTATGCAATTGTATCTTCCTGTAACTCAATAACTGCTTTTATCCCTAAGGCTCGTATCGGATCAAAATCTGGGGGCTGTGTTTCATCCGTACCAGAAGCTCGAACCAACATAGGCTCGATATCAAATACAGCTCTCCGTTGCCTCCCTATCAGAGAAGCAGTTCAGCTCTATGTGACGTTTTATAACAGCCTTGTAAAGTATGAATTGGCCGGATACCTGACTGCCTTATAGCAAAGGCCACCTTCAGGCACTTGCAGATGCGTATCATTGGTGCAAGCTAATCGTCAGCAGATCGTAGCGCATCCGTTGTGTTCAAGCACAAAAACCAATCACACCTTGAGACTGCCGACGCTTTCGGCAACTTCCAGTTGTCTGCAGTAACGAACCTTTCTTTCAAATAAGTGAGCTTTTGAAATTAAAATAAATAATAATCTTACAATGAATTGCCGGCAAATGTATTTTGTGCCGTGTGATATGAACAGGTCGCCACCGAGATCTTCTGTAAATGTGGATAATTATGTTTTTAAGTTCATATTGCAAATTGTCCAAAATGCGATATATACGTATATGATTCATGTAAATGCAGTTTAATCTAATATATAACGAAAACCGAATAATTCGTTTTTGCCAGGCTGCAGGCATTTTTTTATATTTGCGTGTGTTCAAGTTATGTAACTTCGGGTAAATAATCGCCTGCAGATGATTCTTCTTTCTTCTCTGCCGTGACGCAGTCTAGGTGATATCCATTCTCATGACGCATTTCTGATACAGATTGAATTCACGCATGCAGTTCAGAACAAATAGTATTATAAAAACGCTTAATCATCCTATATATTTGCTATACCGCCATATATGTACCTAAGCAAAAAGCGACATTTACCTGAGTTGTTATATACTTGAATAAGCTTGTCGAGTATCCCCTACAGTATTCGCTATTAGTAACTTCTAACTTGTTCTTCGACCGCTTAAAAAGTCAGCTATCGATTTTAGTTGTTGAACAATTTTCGTTAAAGCAGATAGCAACTGCCAACCGCGTTTTACAGTTTCACAGAGCTTCGGAAGCGTCATTTCTCTTGAGTACCCGTCTTAATTCCATGTTATTATGACACACTTGGTTATTATACGAGTTAGCATGTATAGAAGGTGCTCGTTTATTTACTAGGAACTATGGAACTAATCCCTCACTTTTGAGCTGACCTAAGCAGCTATTTGCTCTAATATCTGCCAAATGCCTGCCTTGTTAGGGACGGCCCGTTGGTATCGGCATCTTCACGTCTGCAAGATATGTTAATGTCCTCATTTTTCTGCGCTTTTAGGTGTTTGCTGTAGACAAGCGTGAACACTCTTTGCCCAGATACCCGGTCGTTTGCTCATTAGCACGTTCCAGAATCGACACCAACACTAAATCTGGAATTTTGAATTTAGCCTCTGTAGCATCACTATGTATCTTAAAGAACGACCGTTGGAAATTTCCGATCAGGAATAGGGGCAAGGTGTCGTGGTCGAACTGTCTTCGCAAGAGCCTGGGTGTTATATTGTGGCAGAACTTAGACGCCCAATTATAGAGAACGTTCGTTTCCAGCTAATTTAGACGCCCTAAAATGCACTTCGATAGCCGCTGCTTTTGGGGAATAGTAAGCAGCTTTTGGCAAAGCGCCCCTGTTCACTGTCTTTAATATACGCAAAACATTTGAGTTCGTCTATTTGCTCATCGGATCAGGTCGTACATGTCGGATCGCAGCGACCTGCTACAGGTATACCGTAAGTATCGATGCGGCGCTATTCCCTCATGTAAATGGTCACGGTACAGGGCGCTTTTGCGAAGTCTAAATCATGATAAGCGCGAAAATACATTTGGGCAAGATTGGTAATTCTTTTTACGACCTTTATGCTTTTGCGCACTTTGGAGTGATCACACCTAGCGGTTGACGATATATCGGAAAATCATTCTTCCTAGCAAGCTCGATAGCGAACTCATCTCTTCCTTGCAGTTTACGAGATTTGGTGGTAATATGCATATCCTTGAACTCGAGACTTAGCGCATGGACTACGTACTCCTCTAGGGCCCACGTGTTCCGCTAAACTCTCCATGACAAGAACCTTGTCTGTATTTAGTCGCAATGCGAACCAAGGATATATCATAGTCGTCCATAGTTACTATTTCCATTGCCTTTGATAGTTCTACAAAATCAAAATTAAAAATCTTTTTTTTTGATGAGGAGACTGGAGTTTGTAGCCCACAGCAGAATCTGTAGTGTCCGTTTATTGACGATAAGATCAAGGGGTTCACCTGCAACGAGTGGACTTCTAAGCCCTGTGACAACTCTCTCATCACAAACTCTCAGATAAGAAGGCATCAACTAGATGACAAAACCCGTGACAAGTTCATATGTACACCTTCTGGCTAATGCACACAGTTGCCAAGAGTGTGAGAAAGTACGATTTATGAGAAACTAGATTTGTTTGCCGTTTTAGCCGGCAAATTGCTATTTGCCAAACGTCCTACACTGCCTCCATAGTATTTTCAGTTTCAATGCCGTCTTTGGATTTTTTTTCAAATTCGGACTCCCAGAAGCTAATGTCAATAGGCCGCCGTAATACTACGAAATCTTCAAGCTTTTAGCATAAGTGGGGCAAGCTTAAATTCCTTCTGAACTTAGACAGAAATTTACTGCAATATTTATGGTTAACATGAGGGAAAACATCACAGGACATAAAAACGGGACATAGATAACATAAGAATTATTATTTTGCGAAATAAAACCAGTTTGTTCAGCTTAGATTAGATTTAAATTACTAAACTTTCTACTAATTCTGACTAACTACTACTAACTAATTCTGGAAGTACCACTCAAAAACTTTGGTAAGAAATTTGCTATAGCCAATGGTGACAAGTTAGAAATGCTTAAGTTAACAAATGAGACTACTTAAGGTCGCGCTTCGAGAGCTGCCGTAATTTTCTAGAATGAGAAATAATAATAATAATGAACACGGCATCCACTAGCTATAGCCAGCCCCACATGCTAAAAATGGTAACTGGTATACTATTGTTTTGTCGGTTGAATTTTAATATACATACAAACGGAGTTTGCAATCTTCCTTTCGCTTTCCCTTTAGCGTATAACTACTTTCAATGATTGAAACATAAAAATCGAGCAAGAATTAACAAATGCCAGATCTACCCGTAGTTGACATATATTTTTGTATGAGAACCAAAACATTGCAAACTCTTTGGGCTAGTGGAATGGAGGAAACACAAACAACTGTAGAGTTGATTGCAATCTTCTGTCTGATTACTGAAGGGTTTCTGGGAAACGCGATATCGTACTATGGTATTCATGTAGGTTGAAGGTCGAGTTAATAAAGGCTATCAAATAGATGAGGAACACCTATTTCGTAAAGCTGTAAATGATCTTTAGGGCCATTCTATGATACAACAATAGACATATATATATATACACGTTGGACGTTGACTCAAAACTAAGTGCGGTTAAAAAATCGAAGATGAACTCCGAGGCTGCGTTTATGTATTTTTTATTTAAAATTATAGAAGTGATGGTCATTTACGAAATACTTGCACAGCTACTTTTTTTTTTTGCCCGGTGGGATTTGAACGAGTTGTTCCATCGGTAAAGTGATTGCTTTGTGTATTTCTGCTTGAGCGCTTATGTACTATTTCTGTAACGGGCTACCTAACATTGTTAAACTCAGAGTTGCGTGACCTTTCGATTGGCCTGTATTTGTTTTATATGTTACCACAAAGCACAGAGTGAATCTTTCAAATGAACTTGCTCAATATATATGCTCGTTGACGAGGCGCTCAAAGAGGCAGGGAGCGGGCTCACGCCTATGGAGGCGGCGAACAAAAGTAGCCAGACTCTAATAGTATCCAACAGACGCGCTGACTTCCGGACGAACTCTTTTACAGACTTTTCCCTACGTTGGCTCTATATATCTTCTGTTTAATATAAGCTTCCAATTAAATTGGGAGACCAGAGAAGCTCAAACCAAGGCTGACTTATAAGCTCAGTAGACATTAATTTGACTGTTCAAATACAAATTTTACTATGCTTATGAGAATCATTCTGGCTATATACGTATGTGCTCTATACCGAGCCTTCTGTATTGTGTCTCCCAATTCGAAATTCACGTGTCTCTATTAACGCGAAGCGCATTATGGATCGTCGTTATGTGTTGGCAGCATCACACGCTTGTACGGCCAAGACAGACAGCCAACCGCTAGTACTAATTATAAAGTTCTAACTTCATTATTGGCTCACGGAAAGCAAATATTATCATGGCCGATCTATAATTATGTGCGAAGAAGATAGGAATCATTCCATGCTGTCTGATGTCCACAGAGAGAAAGAGAAACCGAGAACGCACGCATATGTGGGGAACGGTAAGCAGGGCTATGTGCAGGGACGAGGTCATGCCTCGGAAAGCGTGTTCCCGTCAGCGTACTAACAGCAAATAGCAGCAATCAGGTCGTATGTATGCTTAGAACAGGGTATACTAATCGCATGCAAGTATTTCACATAGCTAGACCGCTGGTATGTTGACAGGACGTGGACTTAGTCCTTCTAGCTTCCTTTTTCGTATTTGAATCTATTGTAAGACGCGTATGACGCTTTTATTCCCCTTCTTCATATCGGTATTTATTAAGTTACTTTTATGCGGTATGCTGCGAGATCCCTCGGCAAGTTCGGTTTCGATGGGAAAGCAAGAAAAGATCCGTCGAACTAAGGATTGCTTATTCGGATGATAGTAAACGGATGAATAGTAAAATTAATAAACCGCCGATACATCTGGACGCTACGTACTGATCACGTACCCACTGTGATATATTTTTAGTAGCATAAAAAACTGGCCAATCGTGATGAGAAAGCCTAGATCATCGTAGCAATAAAATAATCTAGTTTCGTCATACTTTTAAGAAACAAGCAACAAATAGCTCCGAACGCTTTTGGTATTTTTAGTAAATTAACAGCTTATCGTACGTTTTATCGTTCCGTACTTTGTTTGGGCTGTTCATGTGGATCGATCTTTAACCGAAGATGTAAACAGCCTTAGACTAAGGTCGTCTTATTGGTTTTCCCGAAAATTGTCAATAAGTAAACCGCTTAATTGTAGCAGCTGACATAACCTCGACGAGTTCTGCCTTTTCAGCTTTGTTGTGTCGTACCAGTGAGTCACAAGCCGCAGTTGTTGCTTGTAATCTTACAGCTGTTACCGCTCTAGTGATCCCAGAAACATAGGCACAGTCTTCAGACTTGGAGCTAGACGCTTCCAAGTATTAGACTTTGTGCATCTGCTAGTTCTACTTCGAAGTCATTTTTCGAGAAATATTCTCTCTGAAAGAGAAGGGTGCATATACAAAGTTTCAATGCCAACACATAATCGAAATAGCTTGTCCCTTATATTAGTCAATATTAGTGCTGACAATTTTAGATAGACAAAAAAAGATATTTATGATAGGTAAGATTTCCAGTACGCGAGAGCACTTTGTCCATATTCTTCAGTTGACTAACAAGAAATGCGATGGGTAGGGCGCCATCTGACGCAAGACGTAGTCAATACTAAACTAAGGAATTAGTAGCGTCCGCGCACCTTAATTGCTATATGCGCGGACATGAAATCATGGGTCAAGACGGCTAATTTGAAAACGACGGCGTTTGGTTTCTTGGCATCTTGACAATCCGCCTTCCTTGATCCGCTTCACTTTAGCCTACTCTCGGACATTTTTCCAGGATCCTTGGTTACGCTAGAGACTATTAGCCAACTCTTCGATCTAAAATTCTAGGCCCTCAGAAATTACCGCATGACTTCGGAGTACCAGCCACTGGCCTATGAGTACTGTTGTCGGCATGAAATAGAGCTTTGGCCTGATGTGACACCAGCTCTTGAACGACTTTGTGGATAGCTAAGAAGCGCCACATTCACAATCTCTCAGAAACGACAGCTGTCACCGTCCTTTCGATTTCAATCAGTGATCAGTAGTGCAAAGATGATGCTTTTGGCATTTCTCGCGCCTATCTATACCGTTTCAGATCATGATAGCGTGTTGACTCTAGCACCGTTGGTGTCCAATATACTTCAGTGATTCCGGTCGAAGTGGTTTAGCTAGAACATAGTATGGCTAATTTATGTATGCATAGAAAAGTCGTTACGTTAAAACGAACCTCTCTTCTAATCGTGCTTTAGGAGCAATGGGTTTCTATCGGGAAAAACAGATTCCAATCTAGTCTCTTGTTTAATCAGGGCATGATCTTACTTCACGCACTCAGTGGACATAAAAACAATTCGGGCAATAGGTAGACTACTGACCGAGCGCGACTTATACGAAGCCAGTATGTACAGGCCTAGGGTATCTGTTTTGGACTGGACGTAACATAATTGAGACGGAATATAAAAGACAGTACATTTATTTTGATAAACATTTCGCTAATGAGAATTAATGGTGTAGATCTAATTTCTCCCAACCGAGAAACGAGGCCCGCCCTACTATCATCTATACATATTCAACGCTATGTAAGTGTTATTCAAATATTCTCTATCTTAGCTTTTCTCTCATCCGTAGCGAACGAGATGATGGATGACATCGTAGGTCATTTCCTTCTTAGCGAGCTTAAGCCAGAATTAGATTCTGGGCTTGATCGGGTACTTGAAACACACTGTCTACCACTTTCAGAGATTTTGTTGAAATGCAGAAGGAATCTGAGATATATGTCCTCTGACTGCAGACAGCTTTGTCCGGAATACGATAAAATCACTACTTCGCTTTTGAAATCGTATTCGCCTAGCTAAAAAATTTAGAAGCAGACCATTCTGTACTCGTTTGGACAGCTGGGCCTAATCCTCATTTAGCCATCTGTTCCATATAGTTCCGTAAGCAGGGCACCAGTGCGCAGTACCTGCAGTGTCGACACTGTAATACATAAACAGTTTAATACGTACGCATAGACATACCAGACAAAATACGGACATCATTTTGATTCACGTTTCGGTAGAAGAATTAGTACTACTTAAATTTGCTGGCGGTACACGTTGATGTATCCGACCGATGCAAACTATCAGCTATGACGGCTCATAGGATATTTTTCAACTACTCACATTTAATTAATTACCCAGTCCGTCGACCGGCTTTTCAAGCTCATCGATGTATTGGTCGATGAGCATCGATGAGCTGAGTGGTCTAACGGCGACTGCCCTGCTTAGATTCCGGCCAAACTATCCTACGACACATCTCCGACGGGAGATTTTCGCTATTACTTTAAGCGAAAAATTCGGGGCAGTTGGAGCGGTATAGAAAATATCGACAGAGCGTCATGCTTTTGAAAAACAGACCATTTTACGGCAAATGTGCTCCGTTATTCTGTGAGCATTATGCAGAGAACATGAGCCTATGTCGAATTAGTTCGAAATAAATTATTTCTTTTCTAGTTTCTTGTCCTTAGAAGCATCCGTGATGCGGTTATTCTCACCCGATGCGGCTAACGTGCGCTGTACAGACAATCCTACCCAACGAATTAAATGGGCAGAAAGCGAGTCGAGCTGGTTACTCACCTAACTTGGGCTCTGACATCTTTTGGAGGAAGCCGTTTATGAACCTGCATCTGCATTAATCCGCCATTTTGTATAACTTTTTAGTCTACCAACACTCTCCCATGAGAACCGGCTAGTATAAGGACTTTTTCCTGCAATGGGACCCAGCCGCAGACCACATGCGCCTTACACTGGCTTCTGTGACAGCGGATGATCGGCCTAGATAATCACTGCTCTGCGACACGCCTGGACGTAGTTACCAAAACTCTTTCTCTTAGACCCAACTCCTGCGACCCGTCTAACCTAAGCAAACCTGCTCCCAAGATCCGTCAGATGACCAGCGGAAATGGCGGCGGAAGTCAAGCTTAGCAGGAGGGGCTCTAGAATAAATCCCTCTAAAGTATGTTGAGACTAGATCTTTCATACTTGGCGTATAATATGATACGTGTGTCTGTGGCTTATGTGTTTGAACCATAAACTAGTAGACATTAAACGTCAAGGAAAATGAACTATTCAATAAGAATCCTCAAATGAAGGTATCGTTCACCGCAGGGAAGACGTATGGGTTCATGATTCGTGCAGGCTTTGCGTATGCAAATTTCACCAAAAAGAAGTTGTCTTAGCTTTTTAACGCCTCTGAGCAAAAGTTATATAGAATGTGTGCACCATTTTTAAATTCGGAAGGACAATTTAATTTTTCTCAAGGACCAAACAGGATATTCCTTGTGGTGGCCTATCGGCACGGACCACGTTTCGGCGCTGTTCGCAGTTGCAAGCTTGCGTCTGGGCTCACAAAGAAATGCAAATCTGCAGGCAATAGGTTTTAGATGTGGCCCCGCCTGAACTGTGTGCACTTTTAACAGTTCTCTGTATGTCTCTATTAGCCATAAACCGCAATGGTTCTGTGTAAGAAATGGGTGCAGATACTTATGGATTGGTTTTATTACGATTCGACTGCATAATTATTTCGAATAGACAAAACGGCTTAGCGGAACAAATGCTGGCTTCTTTACCTACGACCGATATGGTACGCAGGAAACTTTGCCACTGTATATACATTACTTCTCGTACGAGATCTTGAGCACGACTCAATATCGTGCTCAGGTCTGAACGTACCTATATGATTATCAACTCCGTATCGCTTCGTGTCTAGCAGTTTTGAAAAATATTGGTAACTAGCCTATAGGCAGTTAAAAAAAAAATTAAAAGAAAGCGCTGTATCAAATCGGGTCGCGTTAAGGCAGGAAAATGTATTCCAATAAACAATCAACCAATTATATTCCTCGATTTAGATATTTTTTTTGAAGTCGTAAGCGTTAATCGCTTAAAACACGACCGGTAAATCTTTCAATGTTTGCTTCCTTTACAATTAACAAGTAGACGTTTTTGTTTGTTTTTTTTAACTTAACGACGAAGTTCACAGAACCTGCTGCCAACAGCACTCAGCACTAAACACATCCGCACAACGATCACTGGCTTACAAATATTGCGCTACAGCTATGATTCATCCGTACATAGAAGTCCGCCAACTTAGATAGTTACCAACTTTAACTAAGTCGAGATGGAAAACTATGCAAGAGAGTGCTAGTCCAACAAAAAACCCATATCATTCATCTTAAATTTAGCGTTAAAATTCCGCAGATCTAGGGCTCTCGCACGTAATTCCTCGTTGCTGTAAAGAAACAAACTAAAAGCTTAATACGATCTAGAATGTTATGAAAGCAAATGGAAGCTTTCGTAGATTCCACGAAGCGTGATCTTTGTACGAAGCAAATTCTTAAAAAATTGACTTTTATTCGGAGCTTTGTTGACGTGAACATTTAGCCCAGCTGTTGCCCTATAGTAGTACCAACAAAAAAAAATGTATTTGTGTTGATTATTTCATAACTCTGTTTTTATATGTCGTTCATAGAAAAACAACGTTGCATTCGGCACTATACTAATCTGGAGCACTGTGTTGCCGTAAAAGTAATAGAACAAACGAGAGAAACATAGCGCGCTCTTTGGAAGATTTGCAGGTCTACCTTGAAAAAAGATTTAATTTCGGGTTTGGCTATAACGTCCCATGTGCCATCAACGCATACGCAGAGCAGATATGGACATAGAAAATTCAAATTTCTTTATCTGTTTGTTATCTGCTTTCCCTAAACCCTTTTAAGAGAATCCACGTAGTTACACAGCGATACATTCTGTTTGCGATATTTGCCTCGACAGTTGAGATACGTAGAAAGCGCCGTTCTTTATTGCCTCTTACGTGCATGCGTATCTCTAATCTAAGTGTAAGGATGAACGATACGATCGTTTTCGCCCTGATCGGTCTGTTGATACAGAAACTTACTTATATCGCGGTACCAAACAGATGCGCAGAGCCAGGCTTGCAGATAGCCAGGCGACGTAAATGCGGCAGGGGCAAAAGCGAAGGGGAAGAGTATACCATCGTTGAACTGGAGGGCTTTGTTGCATAAGATAAACAGCACTATTCTATCGGCACTAATAATTTATATACGACGCTGGCTGACGAGAAGAACAAATGACGCAGCCTTTTTGCAGTAGCGATAACAGAACGCTGTCCAAATCGGTTAGGTCTAATTAAAGGGATGAAAGGCTATTAAGGTGTTCGGTTTGGCTGAAGGGTTTGGCTCTTGGTAAGGTTGCCGTGTCAGTTAGACAGGATAGTTGTTCATCTTAGCAACAACGGTAAACGCTAGAATCGGATGCATTGCGGTTCGAAACGACACTGATGCTTGACGCAGACACAACGCACAAGATCGCATATCCGCAGGTGGCCTTTTCGCTCCGTCAGGTACGAACATACTAAAAATGCTTTTAGAATCCCTTACATAAACAATTCTACGGAAACTCAACAGCTGGGCTTCGTGACAAAACTTATGTAGGATTAGAGGAAAGGACAAGTGACTTGTTGGAAGAAAGGGCGGACAGGTAATGAAACGCTTAACCGTTTATTTCTAAAATAACGAGTGACCAATGCTCTAGATTACGGACCTACTACCCGGGTGATGCTAATACGGCGTATTTACTTGTTGCTTCGGCCTGTTATCTAGCGCATAGAAACTTTATGGACCTCTGAACACGAGAGCATGCCGAGTACGTAATTCATCGTACGATAGCCCCGTAACGGCGAAAACTTCAAGAGACGCTCACGTTTCGCTGACTGAAAATGAAATTAGTATGTGAAAAGGTGTTTGGTGCGATAAATGGTGGTAGATTGATTCCGGTGATTTGACTGCGTCTTGACCCCCGAACTACGAGTATTTTGTTTCGATATATATTCTAAATCGCCAGCTAAATGCAAGCCACAAAGCATAGTTTTTTTTTAACCCTTCAAGGGGCTTGTGCACGCCAAGCACGGTAAGATCACCGAACTTGTTAATGAGATTTATGTTAGTCACTGTAATAAATATGTTGGCATTTCTAGTAATAATAAAATATGTGTTAAACTAAAACAGCCAAGGCAACGTTTCGCAAGAAATTTCAAAGTTGACATAACACTCTCTAGGTTCTAGGCGCGTCTGTGGTCTGTTGCGACGAATGAGAACAATAGCTAAAATAGATAACATCGCCGTCTGCTCGTAGTGGAAATTTAAAAGATTTGTCAACTGAGTATTTTCGTCTGTAAGCGACTATGGGACTATACATGATACCCACATCAAATTTGAGCGCTGTCTACTTTACCTTTAACGAATGCTACTTGGGTTTTGATTATAACGATTTTCAAAAACTACATAGCCATCTAGTGACTGCTGTCTGCTAGTTTTAAACAGATCTATATATACATTATCCCTAACCAGTTCGTAGTCTCTACGCAATTGAATGGACGAAAAGTGCATTTTTCTTGTCAATTTTTGGCTACTTACCCTCTGAACGTGAAGCGGTTATTGTCGTCGGTGTTGGTTTCAGCAGGGAATGAGATAGGCCATGAAGTTTGGACGAGTGATTCGCGAATTAGTGCGCTCCATGAGAAGTGGACGCTGTGAAGATGAGCATCGTACGTGTTATCGGACCGCATCAGACGGCGACGTCGAGTCACCTGACGAATGTTCATTAGCATCGTGATTGTGATGATGGGTGGCGCTGAAGGAAAAGTGTACGGATTAAACTTTCTGTTTTATTCCGCGACCGATAACGCGTAGAAATGTAGAGATAGACGAGCGAGTATTGTCAGTCAAGCAGAACACCCTGGCGGCCTCGATGGGCAGGCTTGTGAAGAGGAAAAATGATACAGACACAATATTGACGACGACGACACTCGACCCGAGTAGCGTCAGCTGCTACTGTGCGGCCGAAAGTAATTGGAGTTGTGATTTCGGTGACTGTAGTAGTGCGGGGTAAGGGGAGGCAAAAACGGGTCGTACAGTCTTCTGGACGTGACAGAACTTGTTACGGTCGAACACGTATTTGCCAGCTGAGCACCCTTTCTGACTTGAAGATGCCGCTGGAGTCGGGTGCTGGGATATAGCCGCAGCTGCTGATGATGTTGTTGTTGTTGCTCTCTTTGTTTACCAGGCGATTGAAGCGGAAATACAAGGGACTTGTAGAACTCCTGTTTTCTTTTATGGAAGACGGTTGTCGTTTACCGAGGCCAGTACCATTAGACAAGGGAGATTTGAGCCAGGGAGTATGAATATTGTTCTGGATAGTTTATTATGCACTACGTCGGGTCGAGACGGCCAGATCGCCCAAAAGGGGTGCGTTCGTGGTGAGTGTAAGCAATCGTCTGTACGTCTAAATCGATAGATAGCCAAGCTACTATCGTCTGTCAAGACGAATGTGATGACAAATGGAGCAGAGTGAAGACCGTGTTTTTCTTTGTCGGGTATGGTTTGAAGGAAAGTAGGCTATTAACTACTCTTTCTCCGCTCTCTCATATAATGGCGCCGCGTGCTTTTTGGTTATTCCTGTCGTACTTTTAGCAGAGTCATGTACCTTTTACACTGAAGTTCTAGCCGTGGGAAATTATATAGGCGTGAAGTGGTGGCTGAATGAAAGTTGCATAGTATCTTAGGTTATGTGGGAAGCAACGACGGTTGTTGAGGTCGTCCTATTGTTGCGTTGTGACCGGTTGTTGTTCACTGACGCAAAGATCACGTTTTGACTGAAACAAAAGTCACATAGAAGGATCAAGAGAGACAATGAGTTTACAAAATTAAAACGGTTGATTTTTTATTATATCGAGTTCAATTTCACTATCGATATCCACTACCATATTTTACAATATGGTATGTTTCGGGTCGACAGTATATGTGACATGCAGTGTGCCTGATAGCACGAATGTTACTATACCACAGTATGGAACGCTATCAATATAAATGACGGAAGCTTCACATTCCACTTCTTCGCCAGTGAATATCGCTTGGATAGTTTTTATGTATTTTAGATAGTTTAAATGCTAAGAATATGATTGCTTACGCTGTCATGAGAACTATTCGTGATAATGGCCGCATGGAGAACAAAGGCTAGGAAAAAAAGTCTTTATTTACTAGTTTTTCTAAATTAGTCACCCGCGCGACGTTCTACGTCAGTGTTCGTTAGAAATAAAGGCGCCTCACACATTAGAAAATTAATTTTAAGGGCCGGAGAATAAAAGCCAATAATTATTAAGCTACCAGACGCGTTTACTTATTTAGTTCAAATCGCATGCAGTTGTAAAAATGAAATTCACTGCATCTTTCAGCCTCTATGTTATTTAAGCGTTTTACGTTCGGTATCGTCGCTGGGCATTCGATCATGCTGGGCTACGAAACGAAATCTATCTATGTCAAGCTCGAACCTCGACCACAACAGGTCTCTAAGCTTATCAGGCTACGCTACCTACCACCCGAGCACGAGGACGCACCTTTTCACATCTTTTACCCTTAAGTAATCCAAGTTACGCAGAGGATATAAAATTGGTACATGTGATGGTACATGAGGATATAAAATTGGTAGCTACTTACGGGAAACATGTAGTATTACTTGCCATTCATACAACATTTTTCGTTAGATGTAAGAGTATTCTCCCATCTGTTTTTTACGGCCGGTGTTTATTGGATCTTACTTCAAGTGAGCTTTGCTAGACTTTTTAGATTTTCATCCAACAGACCTGTGAAACGGTAACAATATCCTGTAACGGCTGTACACCAATGTTGAAATTTGCGCCAACGATGGCTGTATGTTCATGATTCCACAGCAATGCACTCTGAGAGACGTGCATCACCCATTTATGTCGCGCCGCCCCCTCCAACGTTAAAAATCATAATCAGAAACTAATACGACGAATTGCCCCTATGATAGTTTTACACGATTTTTTACCCATTTTTTCCACTAAGGTGAATATGATATTTTGTGTTATTAATTCTAGGTGACAGTTCAACAGCTTGGAAAGTTATACACGTCTTCACATCTTTACTTAGCTGCTTTCTTCTCTCAAGTAGCTTAATATTTAAGTGGCATTTGGGCGTTTAAGATTAGTGCTATCTTGAGACGACGGTGTAAAAGCACAATAGGACTACAGTACAATAGCGACTTGATTGTAATAGAAACAGAAGAAAATTTAAACGAGGGAATCAAGCAGCTGCTACCGATCACAAGACGATTAGTACATGATCATGAAAAATCTATGACTGCTGAAGGTGCAAAGAGATGTAAAGGGACATTTTAAATAATGCAATAGGTGTTCTAAAAAGAGGGTGATGGCAAAACTAAAACGAATTTGGGTTTAGGACTTTGGTTCAGACCTGAATACGCTTTGAGTTTAGAAGGGAAAAGTAACAGAAAAGTCTTGGGTAGCGCCGGACGCATCCGTCGAGTGCGTATGATGCGCGAGAAGTAAATGACTAAATTAACGAGACTTTTATAAGATTAGATATTAGATTTATTAGATATAAGACAAAGTATATGACACAGATTATAGGTCACTGCGTTTTTTGTCTAATAAAATAACGCTAGTTTAAAATGTTACTGAGATCGAATCTGCGAGATGGGCTCAGGTTAGAAATATGTGATTTATGCCATTGGATTCTTCGGCCAAATTTCAAAAGGTCGGACCACGAAACTATTTTTGTACATTTTATCCCAGTTTCATTCAACAGTGAAGAAGCAAAATGGCCAGTCCATTTTTCTACCCCATTTTTACATTTGGTATATTTTCAAAAGCAAACGGAAGGCAAGTCATGTTTTATAGAAATTATTATATTACATGATAATATTACGTGGCGGTGAAATAGAGCTGTATAGGGCGTTTATGTCGAACATATACGACGCCGGTTGACGCTAGTCTTGCAGCAGAATGAAAGAAAATAAATGGATTCAGAGCACGATTCAGCTTAGTAGAATTTCGTATGTGTGTATATGTCGTGTGAAGGTATCTTCACACTCACTGAATTATATATTAGTGGACAACGTATTACGAGTTGTTGCCTCTGAAAGAAGACTATTATTATTATTATTAGTTGCACAGAATAAAACCGTCATCACATGCGTCACGTTAGCTAGCACCATGGTAATGTATCAGAATTTACCATAGTTATGCTAGAATTGTACATTATGAAAATAGTCGAACCAGATTTAATATAATAAAGTGGGTTTTATATACATTGTACACTTCTTGTCTATGGTGTGTCTCATAGACGTGCCAGTAACTGGGCCATTCACAAACCTCGTATTGAGTAGTAAAACGTAATGTGGATTTACGGTCAACGAATCATAACCTTTGGCCTGCCTAACTTGGCAACAAATAATTATAAAGCATTATTTTCTTCAGATAGAGTAAGAGTCCTCTTTAAAAAATAGTTCTTTTTAGCTTTGTTGAACGACTGACTTTTACGCACAGAATCATTAGTGGGGTACCATCCGAGCCAATGACATCGGTATCTGCAATCGATATTTTCTCGAAAATAAAGTAATTGCAGTACGCTCGTTTAGGTCATATAATGGAGCAGTCCTTTACAAATATATTGCAATAACCTGTCTTCTACCGTAACATCGATTGTTTTCAAACAAATTGTAGCCAATTAATTAAATCAGACGACCAGTTCCAATGAGAATGCACGCTTGTTGCACTTTCAGAACGGCGAGATCAGAGGTAAACAGCAGCAGCTACCGTCTAGAGTACTAGGGCACCTCTTCCTGTAAACGATGTCAAATACAGCCTCACACACCACTTTGATTTCTTTGTTTATTTTTTCCTGCTTCTGGAAGATCAGAAGCAACGAAGAGTCTGGGCTGTCGCAGGCCGTTCCTGTTTTCATAATGGCCGCATAGACTGGGGTTTCAGGTCGACCGTGTGAGACAGCACAACTTCCTTACAGACGCGTGGATTAAACCAGCCAGGTAGAGACATATAGTATAATCGGAAATGACCGGCAAGAACATAGACAATCGATCATTTCGGCCAGGGTCTCTACGAATTAAAAGCATTAGACAATAGTTTATCTTCCTCATATTCCGGAAACAGGTTCCGAGGTTCTTCTAATCTAAATTTCTAATCTTGTTCTAGAGGGGATCGACTTCCCTTTAGAACCAGAGGTTGCAAATTATTGTAGGACCAATGCAACGATTAGCCTGTCAAAATGTGTTGCAATTTATCGCAAACAAAGAGACACTGTATTCACTGACTGACCGTCGTATGTGCTGCGGCGAACACATACAAATAAGCAAAAGAATCTAGGCCCATCGACACGTAGGATCACATACATTTAATTAGTGGTCACTCGCCAACCTCTGGCCACAAGGTGCCAACAGTGGCACGAGACACTGGCTGATCATGGCACATTCAATCGTCACGGCTGTGCTTGTGAGCCCGGAGGAAGCGACAGATATCAGCACGTAATAACGTGTTGAGAAGCGGCGGTTTTCGGGTGCCGACGTCGCCGCTTAAGTACAACTGTCTTTCCCAATTACAAAAAGGTATAGCTTGTTTAGCTAGCTTTGCCTTAAGCACTGTGCCTGATTCGCGCCTATACGTGAGTTGTCGTAACAGGGGCGCGGATCTGGCAAAGGAACGCGAAACCTGGCGCCGGCAGAAACCGAAAACACCTGAACAACCGAAACAGAAAAATATGCCCAGGCAGAACCTCCGAAAAGTGCATGCGATACCAGTTTTGCTCTGATGGCTAAGCCGGCTGTGCTGTCCTTGTCCGGAGCGGCGAGAGGATGTCTATGCAACCTTGATGATAAAACGGCTAAGGACTGAGTAAAACCACCCATGTGATAATAATCAATCGCATAGAGCGTGAAAGCATATACAAAATCAAGCTCTCAAATGAACGCGATGCTAAATTAGAATACGAAGAGAATGATAAATTTTCGCTAGTTATCAGGAAATCATTGTACGTGTGGTTTGATCATGGATCTCTGTCTATTGGTCTCGTGCTGAGTACCTAAACACTTGCCCTAATAGAGAAAAGTGCCCAGAAAAAGGAAAATCTTTAGCGTTTAGTGGAAAAATCGAGTTCGGCCGAACCAGGTATCCGAACGGCAGATGAATAGGGTTAACTCGCTGTAATACTTAAGATAACCTATGTATATCGAATAATTCAGAATACATGTTTATGCCAAAAAGAGACTAGTGATTAGTTGTAATAAAGACCATATAGAATTTTCTTATTCCTCGGGAAGATTCTTTTAGGGTTCAATGTTTCTTTATATAATATAAATGTGCTTACTGAACCGGACCTGACGTGAACTCCGTCTCTAGCATTTGACAAGAACTTCCAAAACTAGTCAATAATATATTCGGTACATAATAGCTTCACTTAGAAACGACAAAGGGTTACTGCTATGTTCTAATCAAAGTATACTAACCTCCGCAAAAACGTAGTCTCTTTAATTAGGATGCGGTCATAATATATAATAATTAATAGTGTGCTGTGGAAACAGGAAGACTGGCATGCAGAAATAGCGGATTATGATTACCTGTATCAAGTACTGCCTTTATGCCTTAACAAAATCTATTTAGAAGATCGTAGATCGTCACATATCGGAAGAGTGAAACATGTCTCAATTTGGATTTCGGTATACAGACGATACAACGGGATAGAATAAGTAAAATATTCACACTATACTCGAGACTACTATGTATCATTTGGACACTATATGAGCTTCGGTTTACGCAAACGTATCAGTAATTTTTTATGCCTCGGTCTTTATGATTACTGGAAGGCTGTTTTAAGCACACATCACTTTAGAATGGTTATCATAGGATAGCTGAATTAAACACATTTATTCTTTTATTATTAAGAATATATTTGAAGAAAACATGCTTCTATGCTAAAGATTGTAGCTCGTTACGAGACAGCTTAAACTGAAATAACTTTTATTACGACAGTGAAAAAAAGAGGTACAATACTCAAATAAATAATAAAATGTACGATACTAAAAGGTGCAGCGAGCATCATTACTTTGAGTAGGTACGATTATGCAACAAGACCTTTGGTGACTGATCTAAACTACCGATATATGCCACTATCCTTGATGCAAAAAAGGCTAAAAGTTAACCCAAATAACTTTATTCCTTCTTCAGATGGACAGTTCAATTTTGTAACGTGTTAAAATTACTTCAGGAATTGCTTACATGAATATCTACACAAACGAAAGGCGCCGATTCTCTTCCATGTATTTGCAGGTAGAACAATGATTGCCGAGCAAACAGGTGGCGCCCTCGCCGGTGCTGCTAGCAAGTCTATAGAGCGAGTTTCTGCTCGCATTACCTGGAGGGCTCCACGTGTGTCAGTGCACTTAATTAGTTCCCTTAGGTTCCGTTTGCTTCATCAATTTTACTTGGTATAGCTTTAAGAAAAAATGCAAAACATGCTATTTTCATTATAACTTAACGACTTAGTTTACGGGAAAACCAAAAAATACATGATATATGTTTTAAGAGAACAAGATATATATAATAGCTGTGTATAAGAGGTGACAGATTTATAAAACACTAAAAAATAACGCTGCGACTGTTGATTTCTCAATCAATTGAGGTTAATCTTATTAATGCAGTTTTTGGACATTTTGACAGTATGCAGATATACAAGCACCAAAGAGAACTGTTAACGGACGGAAGAATATAAAAGTCAAATCCACCTTACAACCAATACATCGCTATCTAAGTTATAATCTGCACAATCTTAATGATGACATTCTTGTAGAAGTAATATGTGGAGTTCTTAGCTACCTTGATTCTAATAACTTGATATAATTCCTTGTGGAGTTCGATTCAAGCCGTTAACCTACGAACTTAGGTATAGAAATTGGATCTAAATGCAATATACAATACTGACAAAATGACCCATAACGAAACAAAGAAGGTTCTATACAGATGACACGTAAGCTCAAAAAATAACAGCGACGCCGAAAATTCATATAACCCACCTTCGATTACAATTCCGATATTGATTCCAGGTTTATTTTAAACATATTTCATCCAGTTAGGTAAAAGGAGGTTCTTTGGACTGGTATGAAAGAGAACAAGAGTAGCCAATATTTCACTGGCCCTTTCGATGCGGTTTCGTTATGCGATGTACAGAGTATGCCAAATGTGTACGAAGACTTGGATTCAATAAAGTTGTTTTCTCGTGATCCAGTACTCCACATTGTAACTCTCTGCCGTATCCTGCCGAAAAAGCATAGTTCTAACTGAACGAGGATAAAATTGCAAATCAAATCGGCCTTGTGGAGCCAGTCTATATTGGCTCGATAATTCTCACGAACGTTAACTATTAGTAGAGCAGAAAGTGTAAATGATACACCTTACATGGACCTCAGGACAAAACGGAGCACCTGGCAACTTAATTGGACTCTACTTCGCCTTTGCTGCCACCATCGTCGCCAGCTTCGTCGTTGAAAAGTCTGTTAGCACATTCTAGCAACAGCAACAGCAGCGGCAGTAGTTTCATGCAAATAAGACTGTCAACAGGATAGGAATGAAGCAGGCACGACAGGAGAAGGCCTGCCATCATGCTCTATTGCATGCAACGATCAACTACTACAAGAGCGAGTAACCGCTAAACCGTCGAATTGCGATTCTGCTAACATGATAATCGACGGTAAAGGGATCCCTAGTTTTAAGCTGGCTTGCGTTTTTCAGAACGCATTTCAATTACGTGATTATCTACTGCGGAGTTATACGTATAATAGGAGGGCTGAACTGTTATTACAAACTGCGTGTCGCGTACCTCATCCGCGTGAGCCTTGGTTTTGTTTTCAAGAGATACTGAGTTCTCGATCGTGCTGAAGACACGCGGCAAATCAGGCAGCGATCAAAAAGGCTAAAGTCAGTTCATTTAACGTGAGTGACAGGAATTGAAACACTCAGCATTTTCAAAATAAGGAAGCGATTGTCCTAGAAGAGCCTGAACGTCTTGACCTTTCGGTTATTTCTTTGGATCGATTCCTTTCACGAGACAACCCCTTTGGCAATGTGTCATCATATGATGAAGCTAAGTGTATGTCAGAGGAGCGACATTCTAGCTAAGAAGATTTACCTTAAAATATTATTTTTATAGAAGATTAGTACAAAGAATCAATATGGAGTAGAAAATATCAGTAACACTCGATCGCGCATTTGCACATATCTGGAAATCAAAGAATCAATAGCAAAGCTAGTAAGAACACAAGTAAGTGTGGTAAGTTTTCATTTAAAATGAATGCTAATCGATCAGTAATTGAAAGGGATTTGTATCGCTAATAAATAGGTCGTTAACTAAACTAGAGGGTAACGTAAACAACGGCAAAAAAATCATGGATTAATATAAGATTGAGTACAAATTGAAGGTCGAACAAATTGAAGGTGACATAATAATTAATAGAAAACAATAATGAGCCATGGACTAAGTTCATTACCAGAGTACTAGGTAATAGCCGCCATTTAGTTTCAAAAATTTTCCAATGATTTTCTATGTCTTTTTCAATTGACTTTCAGACTATCATTTTATAAACGTGTATAGTTTCCTTTCAACTCTTCTTAAGGCCATTCTGAATAGTTTCAAGAGGAAAAAATCTAAGTAAAGTAATTTGTCAGCACACAAATGACCCGTGAACCTGGTTTGCTTTTTGAATGAATTGATTCCAGCCACATTATTGCTCCATTGAACAGGTGGTGAGCTCCTGGGACCTTTACTAAAAAATTCATATAAAACCTTTTTGTGGTCTTAATAAAAATACGTAAAATAATTAAAAGAAAAATGTATGCCATCCGATAGCTTCACCATGTTTAGGTTGCATTATCGTTTTGGGACGGGAGCCGCCCGTCTATCCGATGGAATGCTTAATGGCTATGCCGGACGTAAACTTGAAACAAAGAGCCCGCCTAGTAAATTCGTTATTTCGTGACGTGTGGGTCGATTAACGTATTTAGAAGATGACAGGATTTCACATTTTGCAGAATCTGTTGTTCGCTCTATCTTTTTCCGTGAGCGATTCCGATTAGCTATCTTTTTATAGCCTTTGCTAAATATATTGAGTATTTGCTATTTCTTTTCCGTAAAAAAGGTTGTCAGAGCATCGCCGTCGAATATCTACAATTACCGAGTGACCAACATTGGCTGTACAAAAATAATTTCCACGAGGAGGAAAAGGCCAGCATTAACCCTATGCATATTCCGGACTAGGCGCAAATGTAACGGCGTGATTACGAAAACTACTGGGAATAGATTTAATTCCCGCTCGTTTAGCTTTGCTGGTAGGTGATCAGCGACAACTTACATATATGAATCGTGTGTGTCAATGTATTATGTAATACAGTGTATTTCTAATTTGAGAGGTCAGTGATTGGCTTTGCCATACGATTTAAAACCTAAAGTTGTATGTGTACACAGCCGCCCACTGCAGGTAATAGCAAAGTTCAATTCATCCGATTTAACAGATCTATATGAGCAGTTATCAAATCTTTACAAATGATATTCACTCTTTAAACCGCTCCCGATTCCACCTTCAGATCAAATAAATAGACTGGAGCCCCAAGGGAGTTAAGTTTCAGGATTCTGATCGTGTACGCCGTCATGAGTGCTTTCATGGACTTAACGACAACGTGCGAGGTGAAGCTATAGTCATCGGCAGAGATAATCAGCTCAAAAAGCGAACCACCAAAAAAATGAACGTTAGGCCCCGTCCTACTTCTACTCCAAAGTGTTAACGACTTTGTCTTCATCAAATCGGTGGTCAGTCCCAGCTCTGCTACTTCAGTGTGCTATACCGTGAGATCCATTGGGACAGTAGATGACCATATTGTTTGTGTGTAGGATGACCTTGACTCAATTCCCCGGACTACTTGACCGTATGAGGAAAATGACTGAGTAGTACTGATATCAGTAGGAGCTCAAAGTGTCGCTTTGTCTCAATCCAATCATTTAGAAGAAGAGAGTAGATTCATGGCTATAGAGCTATATTTGATTTATCTGCTTCTCCTATAGTAAACCTGTTAAATGGTCAATGTGTCTTTTGAGCACTCACGAAATGAAAACCTCGACACTCAGAACCGAGTCATAAAGAGCCTTGAAACCGACGAACATTGCATGCAAGCGGTTTCAAAACTTGTCAAGTATTTTTCTACTGGTGGCCATGAGAGATTCGTAGCCAGCGTTTCTCTTAGCGATAACACTGATAAAGTATTATGTTTTCGTCCGCCTAAAACCATTAGCAAAGTTACATTACTCCATTGAGGGGAGAGTACCGGCCTGTAGATACATATTGAAGAATGCTGTCCAGTCAGAGGTTAAAGTGAAAGCCCTCTTGAAGTGCCCATTGTGGACCTAGTAGGCGGCGACTGCCCTGCTGACATGCGGGCTCTCGAGGGCCTGTAGGATATGCCGAAAACTCTCGACCAAGTAGATTACGTTCCGAGTATGATTGAGATGGCGACGGTAAGGCGTCACGCGAACTGATGGAGCCACTTGTGTGCTCACCACTTTCAGGGCTTGATTTACGACTTCTTTGATTGTCGTGGCTCTTGGAAAAAGTGTCGATCGCTAGGTATCCTGTCTGATGGATGATTCTTCGTCCTCTTCTAGTGTTACTGCCGGCCCATATTCACGAAACTAACCAGATGTTCCTTGTCTTGAAAAGCCGGTAACTTTGCCACGCAACGTTCCTGGATTTCCTCCTCCGTCCTTTCGACTTTTACATCCAAAAAAATTTGATTTCTCTTGCGAGGTTAACAACTGACCTGCCTGCTGTCGGATCCACCTCCTCGATAGCCCTGCAAACTATGCGACATACCTGGTTACACATCGAAAGATACATACGGAGTACAAAACGTGTACCCTGAGCGCATCCTTCATCTTTCACACAGGCACTTGCATTGGTTAGACAAGATCTTTCGCTTGCTGCCCCTGCGTTGGAAACGGCGTTCAATTGCGTGGAAATTGAGTTCCAAGGTCAGTTGTTGTTCTTGTGGAACAGCTGTGCCGTAAACCGGTGTCTGTTGTTGACGTATGTATTCCATTAGTTTGGGTCAGATTCGGGAACGGCGGCAGAATTATCTTTAATCAACGGAGCGACGCTCGAAGACGTTGTATATGAGTGCTATCCCACGATCTGTATATAACTTACATGTTCTTCAAAAAATTGTCGTTACACTGTATTTCTTGATGCACGAAATGGAGGCGAAAAAACACATATATCAAAACCGCCCCAAATTCGCACTATTGGGTTTACCGAGCACATGAAAGACTAACCACATATCCGACCCACTTAGACACGAACTGATAGAACTGCCGGAAACCAACGTTTTTTTAAAATAATTACCTTCAAGGTATCTCGAACGGCCGTCGTAATAACATCAACGAAACGTAGTGCACTTAGATTATCAATGAAACAGTACGTAAAGCACTTGCGAGAAATGAAAAAGGTATAACGAAAAAAAAAAAAAAAAAAAACAATTAGGAAAAATAACTAGCCTACGTACTGATTTGTGTATGTTCCAATTTAGAATGAGAAATATTCCGCGGACTATTGCCGTCCGAAGAAGAAGCAACTTATCTCAGAACAAACACGTGCAATCAATAAATGAGCCGACTATAGTAAACAAAGATGGAAACATTAGTGCATTAATTCTATCACCGCAGGTAAACAACCTGCACAGTAGAAGCACGGTAACAGTTTTTTTTCTTATCGCAACGGGCTGCAGGCAACGGGCAGACGCTCACTAATTCTAAAGAAAATTCAATTGGCCAAAGTAATCGCAGATATTTGATGCATGATATGCTCAAACGGCTTGTCCTACATTCAATTAGGCCTATATATTACATTCCTATATTTCAATAGATGAGGCTTTCGCCTGGGAAGTTTTTCAACGGTGCACGAAACGGGTACTTGATCCATAATTTGCTAATATTTTTATAATAAAATTTAAAAACTCTCCAATGCCTTAGCTAGCCTTAGTTAGCATCGCATGCATTTTGATAAAGCACAAAATTGATTTAATACCATTCTTTATATTGATGGTCGGACGTGGACTGGTAGAATTTGGGTTGATCGACGTCGGTTTGCGATCACCCTTGTTCAAATCTGCAAGTTATCAAAATTCGATTGTATCAACAGTAACTTAAAATAAAAATGCTTGGCTAGATGCATTTTAAACTGCATTATGACTGAATCGCGCGGCAAAGCTAAAACACAAAGGAAGTGCACCTACTTTGATAGTAGGACTAAGGTTCACTTATCGTTAAGTTTCATACAAAAACTCCCTACCACTCTTTCGTCGTAGGGAGAGCCGTTAACCGTTTGGGTAAGTCGAATTTTACGAAACGATGTTTTCACCTTAATTTGTTGTACCTGGAGTGGGTTTAGCACGAGTAACATCTACAATATTTTGCCATTACCTCTGTTATCCTCAACCTGAGTCTAGAGCCCCCTGTTGAACTCCTGAGGCCCCGTGCTCGAGGCAATTAAGGCACAACGCAGAATAGCCTGTGACTTTTTCCATTTGTTTATTATGGCTGTGCGAGACACCTAGATACTTGCATGATTGTACCATCGAAGTTGAGAGCATTCTCGGATAGCGCCTAATTTATTAAAGCTGACTAATGGCCTGGAAAGGATAAGGGCACGAAGTTGCAGAGTATCAAGTCGCATTATCGAGTTGTTTTTGAATCTACGTATTTTCGTTACATACTCATTATACATAATCAGGTAATTCAGCTAGAGGACGAGCAGTCCATCTTCAAATATTATATCTCACCG
The DNA here is from genome assembly GCF_002443255.2 of Varroa destructor. NCBI lineage: Eukaryota > Metazoa > Arthropoda > Arachnida > Mesostigmata > Varroidae > Varroa > Varroa destructor. Next base: position 40,514,491 of record NW_019211454.1, on the reverse strand, counting down.
ACGAAGCTGAATTCATAATCGCACATTACTGGGCGAAATTGATCGCTCACCTATATCCGACGCCATTTTAGAAGTGAACTTACATAAGGCTTTCATGACTTTTACCTAATCTGTCGTGGAAAAGAACAGGTACAATAAGTTATACTATGTGCGAGCCCTCTTTATAGCGGCCGTTATACGTGACAAGCTACAGCCTACTCATGAATAGGCCTAGATGCGCTCAATGATCTCTGCAGCTGGAGCTAAAAAAATCTCAATCGTCGTTGGATAGCCTAAAGGGTCCTGTCAGTATCAATGCGCGGGCGACATAGAATCACTCAGTCTTATTCTGCTTACATTTAGTTTTAAATGAATACTTGTGTACGGCAAGTGGATGGTATCGTTGACGAGCTCGTGAAATTGTGCTATGAAAGCGTCTGAAATTTTCACTGATGATTTGCAGAGGAAGCTAAAAGTAGCGGTACATGTAAAAATATCACAAGAGAAAATAGACTCACTGAAATGTGCATTGATAAAAGTTAATAAGAGCATCTTTAACGATACGCACTGGTGACAAGAATATAATAAAGACCTGGTAGGGTGCCACTAATAGTCTTTCAATAATCAGGTCGCCCAATTAAATGTATTAAGTCATATAGTAATGTTTCGTAACTTGACCTATCGGCAAGCGTTCGTTGTATTGAAGATCAACCCTGGAACGCTGGCATTCATGGAACCAGCAAGCAACTTATTAAAATACTGAACACGAATTGCCACCCTCTAGCTTGCAAGGCTAAGTTACGTTGCCAACGCACTGCCCCTATAGTTTCGAAATGTAATCATCGTTGCGGTCTGTTTTCATTTCATCTCAATGAGAGTGAAACCATTATTTTCGTTACTCGAAAGTCACAAAACCACTAATGCTGCTATTACCCTTCCAGCACTGATATCTTTCGGGGTCCATTCAGATGTAAATATTGAGCCGAGCTATGAGCCTTGTCCTACGCTCGTTTAATTGAAAACACGTCCTGTCAGGAATTCGACTAACCAGTTCTTCTTAAACATTTATGACTGTAATAAGCTCTCAAGGTCTTAAAACAACCATATCCTAGTATCACTGCAGTACCAAAAATGAAAGAACAAATATCGGTTATTAGCAGCGAAGAAGTTCCGGTACTTGAAGGGGGAGCATACTATGACAGTCATTAGCCTGTCAGTCGCTTGAAAATAAATTATTCAGTCATACAAAATCAAAGCAGTGTAACCTAGAGAATCTCGGAGCAGAGACACAGCGCCGATCCTTTAGCAGTGTTCAACAAAAAGACCACGCCTTGCGGGAAACCGTACCATCCGGCAAGGGTTTCAGCTTAAAGGACGAAACTGTCAAAGCAGACGTATGGCGCACACTCAGGATACGCAGATCCTTCAAACTTAACTTATAGCTCGGCGGCGAACTGGAAAAAATAAAAACATTTATTTTAGATATACAGATTATTCATAAGTTGCAAATACAAGCTTCTCACTTCTTCGAGTTAAAGTTTGGTGCTATTCAATTCGGAACGTCAATAACGTATAACATTTGGGAAAGATTCGTCCAAATAAGTTCGTTGCTCTAGCATTGTTTTCTAACGTCACTATATAATATTATAGAAATAACCAAGCTGATACCCTATGAAGACTAGTTTGAGAAACCTTCCATCATAGATAATTTCAGTCCGCCATCTCTGCACCTCGGTTGCGGACGGCTAAAAATAGGTAAATAGTGCAAAATTTGCTGCTTTGCCCATTCTGACGCACCTGCGCATTAAGTGAACGCCATTGAATACACATCGATGCTTCGGATCACACTACTAGTTTTTTTTTTTAAACTGTGACACTATTACGTTTAGGAGGGACGCTGAGAGAACTGGTTATAATGTATTTTCATACTTTCAGATCACACTGAACAAATTCAACACAGCTATACACTTTGTGTGCTTTGCTATATATCCGCTCATGAATTAAATACGGCCTACGCGTATTGTTTAGTCGACGGACTGCTTTAGCTCAGATAAGCTGCCAACGACGATCGGCGTCGATCTAACGTTTTTTGTCGTGATCTGGTTCTGTTCACTACAATCGCTTCGGAGCTGGTAGTTCAGGCCAAGTTAGACAGATTGCACTTCGACGGTGTTACGCCATTCCTACGCAACGACAGCTCTGGATCTCGGTCTGCGCCGGCGGAGGCAGGTCTGATAAAGCTGCTCTAGATTCCCAACAGCGCCTAAGTAAGCCGTCCTATAGCTTCGCCACCTTCCAAAACCAGCTTAGGCTTTCTGACCCCAAAGTCCTTCTTTGTACACGGTTGTTTGCTTCCTATTCAGGATAGGCCAGTATTATCTATTCAAGGCACGCGTCGTATACGTAACAAAAAGAACTAGCACATAAGGCCCTGCTTTTCCATAAGGTATGCTGCGGATTTGAAGGTTGTGCGTCAGAGTGCCGCGAACGCTGGCCCTAATAGGCGTTGGCTTGCGGCTGTCATCTTCTGGCGTAGCGGCTGTAAGGCTCGCTGGTAGCTTGTAGCCAATAAAGCAGATAGCATTATGCAGCGTATGCACCTGAGTAAACTGCAACACTACCAATGCAATCGCCTCGACGAAAACAGGACATAGCATGAACTTACATATATATATGTACATTAAAGTATATATGCGTTATGTCTTTCTACATCTGGTATAACATGCTTAAGTTTAACAGTGGTTTCTATACAGAAGGATACAGTCACCGGCGTATGCGCCTCGGCCTGCTTATGCGTGATTGTACCCGTGTACGACACTATATTAATAGAAGTATATGAGGTCATTTACGCTCGTATTTCATATTTAATGCGATGCTATTGAGGTTTTGAGCACAGTTTTCGAACATATGTATCACATTGTACGCTAAATACCCTTTCTTTCTCTCTCTCTCTCTCTCTCTCTACATATATATATAAGGGAAGGTGAGCTTTAATGAGACACTTTTTATTCGAGGGCTCATAGAATCTAATGTGCGAAACATCTGATTAACATTAGTATTATAGCCTTGTCATTTGGTTATCATGTCACTATTATCTAGTTTCAATACGTGCACATAAGGAATTACTATGTTGAATTTTAGAAAATTTAAAAAGTAGCTCGAATTAGCCAAACGAACTATTACTACTACTACTACTACTACTACTGTAGGCCAAATGAGTTGATAAGAACTTCGGATGAAAGATGAAAAATTGGTGAAATTTAACAAATACTATGAAAGAAATGCGTCTTATCACTCTCTTAACGTATAGGCAATGGCGGCGCTGTCGGGCTTATTTTTCTACGAGGTAATGGAAAAGGCAGGGCAAATAGAGCTAAAAAAGGCTGAGGATATGCTAACAGCGCGGCAGGTCTCAGGTGTCGGACCAGTGCCAGCTACATCGTGAATCGTAATGGCGAAAATACCAAATCTGATCTAGTTCTAAGAAAAGTTTGACTGATTTATGACATGAGCTAAACGTGAGACGAGCTGCCGAGAACGTTTGCCTCATATGTCTACTCACGCGTACCTCAACTCACAGGAATGCCATCTTCGAAACATACCCCAGTTTAAAAAAGATATTAACTAAGTGAATATAAATATGACAAGCACGACAACCTAGAAAAAACCACACGATTCGGCTGGCATTGACTATATACACACAAATCTCGATCTGTTGCCGGATAGTAAGTAAAAAAAACAATTCCATAAATAATTCAGAGTGAACAAAGACGACCTCATTTGATGTTAACTTGAAGACCAATCAGTGATTTCAATTCGACCTTAGTTTACAAAATTGGCGAGCACGGCTTAACTTGACGGCCGTCTACCTACTTTACAAGATATTTGCAGTATTTCGATTTAAATTTATCTGATTTCAATCGACCTTCCTCATATATATATATACATACATGTACAAAACCGCACTGTTTTCTTCGGAACCTGGACTCTGCGATTTAATGGAGATAAATGACAAAGAATGCTATCAGTACATACGAACATTAGCTTGATTGAATACATCTATGCCGTTGCGAAAAATGTTATAGACAGTTCGGGAGCGTTCACATATTTTAAGGTGATGATTATTGTGTAGGACTAATTTTGAAGAATCTAGCTTCTCCAAACACTAGCTTTTCCTAATAAAATTATCTCGTAGAATCAGACCTATCCACTGGACCTATCCATTTTTAAAGTTTTTTTTGGGATTACAGACACGGACGACGGACAATTATCGAATAGCAAGATTCCAGAAAGTCACTTAGTTCTAGTTTTTACTTGTTATACATAAAACTCGATTCTCTTAGTCTTAGCTGAAATAGGATTTATGCTTCTTTACACGGAAGCTCTTCATATGAGAGCTAGCCTAGCCCCTGAGTTTCGGACTCTGTTCCCTACCCTCGAACGAACCCACCTAAAAGGAGAAAAGCAACCTGATGGTGCCTGAAGAAGCAGGTCCCGTAACATTGGCTTTTGCTTAGCATTCTTTCCTCGACCAGAACGCCGACGACGTCACGATATGTATGACGTCCTCAACGTTGATGGGCAGTGTCTTCACAGCAACTGCATATATTCATCTGCCGCCCCGGCCACCGCTTTCCTGTCAAGCTGGAGGACAGATCTGACGCAAGAGAGCCACGCCTTGCTACCGGCAACCGGACATCCGTCGTCAGCGCAATTACCTCCTTACACATATGCTTATATGTATAAGTGTTGATTACGACCACTATTTTGCAGTAAAGTGGTGCCTGTCGGAAACATCCCCATGCTAGGTAATCGAATTCCTTATTCCATCAGGGCCCCAGCTTCCTTTTACCTGTTTTTTTTCCTAGTTTACTTTTAATGCTAGTAACGGTTGCACCTACTTCGTATTCGAAACCCATTCAATTTTACAGGATACGTCATTGAAAAATTAGATCTGTCGAGTGCACTTGGCGAAATGGAAATTTTCAAGCAGGGAAAGCACTACAGAAATTTTCCCTGCCAACCAGCATAGCGGTTGCACTCTTTGCTTTCATTTAAATGCCGATTACCCCAGGTGGGCCGTCCCCAACCTAACTCTTTTTCAGAATAGAGAAGTGGAGCCAATTTTTGAACAAAGAGACAGTTTCCACAGGCATTGCGAAAGCAAGGGGGAGAGACCATGCTAGACTTTTTCCTCGACGATTTTTTGCATAGGAGTATGCGTATAACAAAGGCCATCTCAGCCGCTGATCCTAATCATAGCGAATAGTCCCATTACATTGACTGCATCGAAAACAAAACATCATCTTATTTTATTCAGCTTCGGTGTTTCAACTTTCAAAGAACGAGGACCAGAAAAACGACACCGTCAGGTCGTACTCATTGAAAAGAAATCTAATTCTCTTAATCCATCCTGTGAATTGCTAGCAAAGATGGGTCTCTACAATGATTTTAACAACACTGATTGATAAAAGGTTTGACTTTCCAAGCATATAAGTTTTTTCAAATAAAGCAGTATCATCGGCGTTGTTAAACTTCAGGTGATAACCTTAGCTGGATAGCAAGTATGTACGAAAATAAATCGTGCCTATTTGAGTATATTAATATGTATTTATCTCTAACGTACAAAATTTAGTTTTGTACATTAGACCAAAATTTGACGGACTCATTCTTCGTTGCTAGGCCAGCCTATGACACATGGCTTTCCCTTGAACCAGTACATTAATACCAAGAAAATAAATAACCGTATCACATTTTTGAAAATGCTTTATAAGGGAACAGAACCTTGTTTTTTTCAAGTCAATAGCAGCCCATCTAGCTTTTGTACTTCCGAGTGCGACACCTACATTTGCTTAGTATACTTTTACACAGCTACCGATAAAACAGTTTTAACAAGAGAAGCAATTGCAATAATACAATACATGAAGCTTGGTGTACGGTGCGGGTGCAGTGCTGACTCAGAGCTACCCACATCTAGAAAAATCGAATGCAGAGAGGTCTGCATTTCAACGGTCTATTACCACCGCATACAAAGCAGAAATACTCTATAGATCTGCATTCGGGATGGTATTACGGCTTGAATTGAGCAATGTATAAACCTCTTACCCGCTATCGCCGACCTTCTAATATGGAGTATTTTCGCACGTTGAAAGTATGGGACGATTTTCTTACCTAATTGAAATAAGAAAGTTTCTGCTATATCGTCTGCCTAAGACAAACACGCGCATGTTCTTCATTATCGAAACGCTGTGGTAAAATGTGGTTGTCCGGGCATTTCAGTGATAATTTTCTATGACGTTACCATATACCGTATATTGAATAACCTACCTCTATATGTAACTCTGGTTCAGTCTGCTAGACTTTCCTTTTACATAATATATATATATATAATAAAGTGCCTACTTGCAGCTGTATCTCAGGAAACGTTGTGGCAGTTCGTGCACTTCTATTACAAAACACACACCTGTTGCCTTTGAAAAACAGGATGCTTACTACTGATCGAAACGCTATCTTCTGATAAACTCAAAGCCCTTCAGGAAGTGGTTTCCGTATCTTGTTTGAATCGAAAAGTCCAAGTCCGAACGTGGAATTGACAAATTGCTGATCCTTTTAGATCTGAAACTACTTCTCTTTAGGTTGAACGATCAGCCGCATGTTGGCCTATTGCGAATATTTAAAAAACCTCAATCCTAAATAGAACTAACCAATTTTTCTTGACATTTTCTTTAATTATAAAAGCAAATGCGCGCTGAACATCATTATGTACGCGACTGTGAGCTGGAGTGAAAGCCTATTTATAATTTTTTAAAAGCCGGTCATTATAGAACATGCTTTATTTAAAGAATCACTCTTTGATGCGTTCATAATGCCAAACATCGGCCTTCTAGTATGAAAAACGCTAAATTCAATTCAAAACCTCTTTTTGTTAAGTAGAGGATTAAGAAATAACGTACATCAGTAGATAGATTTTCATTAACATACCTGTCAACCTTACAATCGCGTGGTATTATATGCCATAGCTGGCGAACTTTTGCTTTTGCATGAAGAATTGCTGGTAAAAAAATGTTCGACGTACGCAAATGATATATAGGGAGCAAGGCTGAGTTTCCTGCTACAGTTGTTATATATAATTATAACCGACTATGCGTGGAGAAAGCGGATAAAGTAAGTTAATAACTGAGAACTCACTGGGCAATGGTGGATTTCACACTCCAGTATAAATGCTTTATTTCTCAGATTCCAGACAACTGCAGCCTCTTGTCCATCTTCTAGCTAACTAGTTTAGACTCGACTTTGTCAAGTAGCCGGTGTTTAGAAAAAGATAAAAGGTTGTCAGTTTTTGTGCTTGGTTCATATGTCTACCTTCATGATATACCGCTATACATTGTTGCTTAGGATTGTTGAATTGCACGTGTGGCAAGAACAGTTTTACAATCAGAGTATAATTCTACATATAATTGAGTTTAATTTCGAGTAAGCTGCCAGCTATTACGCGGTTCATCTAGTGTAGAAACAAAGCACGGGTCATTTTTTATTTCTCTCTATTTGACTAGTAGTAACGTAATTAAAGAAGGGAAAAACGTTTTTTCCATCTAGCCAATCGTTACATATTGTGTATGTAAAACGAACAGAATTGTGCTTGGCTTCGAATAACCGAAAAGCTTTGAAGGTGGTCCCGCAGGGCTTCGTAGTAAATCCGCTAGCTCTGCGATGGTAAGAAACAGCGCGAATAATAAAGAACAAGCTCCGGGAAGACCGGCAGAGGCAATGGTATGAAAGGACGTCGCATGAGAGTTCTATCAAAACAGGCTTTTAGTTGTAGGCCGCTCGTTTTTGTATGTTGAGGTGAAGGAGTTCAAAAAAACAAGATTGGGAACGACGACAGCAGATTGTCGCTGACGACTGTACGAAATGTATTGATGTTCACTGAATACATACCAATCAGGACAAGGATCCACAGAAACACGAATGCCCATTCAGACTCACAACGTATATTCCGCACTGATAGTACCGCTCGCATCTCATTTGATTGTTGCCTGCTGCACTACAGTTAGAAATAAATTAGGTAGTAGACAAGGTATCCATTCTTAAGAAGGGTAAACAATTTTCAACTTCTCGTTCCACGTCCTGATTGAGATAGAGTTTTTGTCCAAGTTAAATCAAATATCGGATTGAAACGTTCGGATCTTGAATTAGGACGTAATAGTATGCCTTATTCACTGAAGATCAACGGACTAGAGTTTCAAAGATCGAATCTAAGTGTGTACAGCGCATGTAAATATACCCAAGAAAAACTATACATTTCTATATATATATATATGTTTTTTCCAGTTTGCGTTTGTTGCTAACCTGAGAAGGTCCTTGTTTTTATGCATGGCAGACCTCGTCTGGCAACTTTCATGTACGTCAGAAGCTAGAGAAGTAGTACGTACAGCAGCCCTAAATTGGTAAAAGGTGTTCACGACACAGAAAACGAAAAAGTGGGTACATACGCTCACCGGCTCATATGAAAAAAATATGTCCACAGGAGAACGGTCATAAAAAAGAAATGTTCTTCAATTGAAATAGCAAATGCTTCCGCTGTTACGCGTAGGCTTTTGATTGTGGCCTCTACCGCTTGTCGGAATGGTTTCTCTGAATATTAAGTTACTGAGTACAGCTTAGGCAGCCAACTAGTTAACCTTCATATTTATTCCAGCGGAAAATTTCAAATAAGTAAATATAAAGCCGCCATAAGAGTCCAAACGTAATATCTCGCTGACATAGAAGATGGCTGAGCTTACCCTAAATACAAACACTGCACTGTAAATACTACTGACAAAATCGTTTTAGCTCGCTAGGGTAATGGGTACTATCCGTGAGAGTTGCCTGTCAGTTCAATCAGTTGCCGCAACAAAAGCCGTCGTAAAATACAAAATAAGCTCGCCCATAAAACCACCGCTAGTGCGTTCTAAGCTATAGCTACGGCTCTCTTGTAGGCGTGTTATCAAAAGCTGGCTTAGCTAACAGCGAACAGCTTCTCTTAATTTGATGACTCCTTTGGGCGATCGGACCAATTGGACCGCACTTGGGATAGAGAGCGCATACGAACCCTTCTCCATTGGATAGCTCTATAATAGTGGGTCCTCTATAGAAGCGCTAAAATTGTAGGTTTCTCCACGGGTTGGTTCCCTGTCGTAGCTGAAAGCAAAGCCGAACCAGCGAAGCCTACAATTGAAAAGATTCGGCAAAGCAGCATAGCGAGTCGTCTAAGACACCTGACCAAGATAGGTTAAATGGGATTGAGAAGATAGAGATTGCCCAATCTGGCCCTGTCTCGGCTTAAGGCCAAGCTAGTTTCTGGACTGTACAATTGGACAGATAACTTCCAAGCGACCGTTGTTGATAGCTTGAAAGCGAGAAGACTGATGCGAAAAGCGTCGCTTGCTAGACCAACAACAGCAGCCAATATAACAACGACAAAGTTTTCTGCTACTTTTTACTTCGCTAATTTTTTTCCACACCTACTAGCAAGACATTCATTAGGCTGAAGGTAGGGCAAGTTAGGTGTTTCCTTAGTTAACACTTGGCTCCTATTTCCAACTGAAGTCGTCAAAGCAATCCGATACGGTCAGGGTGCTCATCTTTTAATAGATTTTACTCAGTCATGTGTGCAACGTCTGCTCCGGATGTCCTTGACACGGTCAGAAAACCTCTATCTCCTCTGACTTCTCATTAGCATTTATGAAACGAGAGACACATTATGCTTCGGATACGGTATTTATTCGATGCTAATGGCAACGTCATGTCAGCTGCCGCATCATTACGTTGTTCTGAAGCATTTTTTTTATTAATGCTACAGCCATGACGTAAGGAATATTGTGTGCACAAAAAACATATCGCAAGTATCGAAATTGCGTAGGTTTACATTACAAAAAAAAAATATATATATATATATTGTATAAGTAAAAATAGACCTGTGTCGAGGTCGCAGATAATAGATAGCGGTTATGAAGAAAATAACTAGGCGACGACGCATTGTTCACGACCTGCAGCGATACTTCCTGCAAGCCTACAGAAAGAACCTTTGAAGCGAAAGCCGGTCGTCCTGATCCTGCGTAAGTTGCCGCGGTAGTGTTAGAGTTTGGGGATTACTGGATACGTTTACTAACCTTAGTGCTCAAACTGCATGCAATAGAGTAGACACAATCCTAGACACTCTCCAAGAGTCTCTTCTCCTCAACCTTTTCAACATACGCGTAAGCTAAGTCAGTCCCATACTTCTCTGAGTCTTGTCTAACAAACTTTTGCTAGCTGAGGATGGAAACAGGTCGCTTTTAAGTTTAGATGACACTTCTCTGACCTGTATTAGCGTACAATAATTTGTCAGACTGTTTTCCAGCATCGTCCCCCTCGCCGTTTAATTGATTAACTAATCACTAGCTATCTGCCCTACTGACTTGTCATCTTTCATACAATATCTGACGATGATCGGTATCTTAATGTTCTATGGCGTATCTGATCTTAGATATTTCACCGTGCGATGCAGAAGTCGATCTGTTGGGTCAGAGAAAATAAAACAGACGTCTCAAGTGGTAACAATGGACACAAAGTAAACGAGCAACGGTGAAGAGACACAGTGCGCCATTTTTATTAGATGCATGAAAAATACGAGTACGTTGTTGATTACGAAATCGCTTGGCGTTAACAGAACGTTTGCAAAACGTAGCATCGTCATCATGGGCTACCACAGAGCCTCGACTATATCAAATTCGTCCATTAATGCACAGCGATAAGCTCCGCTGTTGCGTGCATTTTGCTCATAACCAATCCACAGTGAAACGTCTACCTCGTCTAGTAGAACCAGTTGAGCGCTTAGGTGTTCCCGTTTAGGTTCGTGCAGATCAATTCTCCACTCAGTCTCGGGTTTGGAATCGATCTTCCGAAGCTCGACCCATCTCGAATTTGCCATTTTTCAAGCAGACGATGGCTTTGAATTGGATCAGCTTGTCCTAGCGCAAGCGTACGTGCGTAGGACATGGCACACCTTAACATTGCTACCTAAGCAGTAGTGCATCCAATCGTCAGCTAGCCTTACGACAATTTCGGTTGTTTAGCAGTTTCCGCTGATCAGGCCGTGGCTGGCGATAGGTCTCAACGACCGGCCCTAAGAGGCAACGAGCTGGCTTTTGTCGCCTGTACAGTGAAGCGATGGGAATGGAGAAAAAGGCTTTTAGAACAAGAGCCATCAGCGTTCGCTGGTAGTCAAGCAGCAATTTCCGATACAGAATCGAAGCAACCCGTAGAACATGGCAATGGGTTTACCATCGGACAAGGGCAAGTATTACACGTTAGTCGCTCTACGTAATGATAGGCCGAGATTTTGGCCCGTTCCGTTATGAACCTTTTTTCAGCATCTGTTAGCTGTACTTCAAAGACGTCAGGAGCTGTCACGAGACGACAAACGATATTATCTGCTCTGCTGTTACGACGGCAACAATCGACAGCCTACTGCCCACTATTAAAATATACGTCAAGGCAAGGGGCTTTTAGTCCCAAGGTGCAGGCTTCTCTTGCAATGTATTAAATATCAGGATCTTAACTAGAATTGCCAATGAGAATTAAATTAATAGCCAATCAACTATAGTAAGCATTCAACATCCTGCTGGGATTGCATGCCCGAAATCGGTCATCGAATAATCATATCATTGAATCTGGTACTTGGGTACACCTTTCAGACCTATCATTATCTCACGGCAACGAGAGAACTCTCCGGCGACCGAAGGCACCTTTGGTTTTTTGTAGGAAGCGCTTAAACTCGTATCTAACTACATGTTGCGAACCATTACAAAATATAGCTATCACAGTCACTTTTACTAACACTGTGTCAAAGTCTTCCAATAAATGGGCATCTATTTTCTGACATAAAAAGCATTTTCTAAAAACAAGTTTGCCCCTTCTGTCAGCGCGAGTGACGTCCCGTTGGCGGAAATCTGTGGCATTCTAGTAAACCGAGTTCAAACAGCGCGTTCCCTCACAAAAAAATGTATCTCTGAGCAGCTGAGACTACAGTTCCGGTTTGAAATTTAGTCACGTCTAAAAGAGCTGCGGGTAGAGCCCTACACATGAAATATGCTAATTTCCAATAGAACAGTTAGATTTAATAAGGATACAAAAGAAATTCGCTATTGAAAGGTTAAGACACTGCGGGGAACGTCCTCATATAGGTACGCTTCAGATAGTAGAAAACATAGCAAATCGAAGGTTCTGAAACAAATAACAGATTAGTATACTAAATAGTTTGTTTGTATTGGGCCAGGTGTGATACGGTATTGACCGCACGACATGGGGTAAACACGAAGCGCTTGCATTTAAGCTCTCTTTCGTCATTTAAACATCCGATCCTTTTTCCACCCCTTTTCTGTTGAGCTTTGCTTAATCAATATGGCTGTATAGCGGTAGTCCCAAATTGTGTATAATTTCTGTGCGGATTTTTACGCATGCGTTTGAAGTACGTGTCACTCTTTTCGAGAGAAAGCCGTACCTTCGCCTGTTCGTTGTATATGTCATAGCACCTGCCCAATACCAAGCGCCAACAGTTGATGCAGTAGTGGCGTGTTTGCCCTCTAAATTTAATACTTCATGATCTGAGAAATCGGGCTTAGATACGCATTTTGTTTCGCGCCAGGGAACAAATATCCAAAGCAATGCCTAACGGCAACACCGGGTGTAAAACTCAAAACATTTGTTTTTCCTTTTTAACTTAGTCTATTTTAGACTTCTCTTGCAAAAACATTTCTCTAACGCATTATCACACGCTATTGTGATCACACGCTAAGTCATGCATCTATTACACACTGACGAAATGTTACGCCACACTAACTCATCAGCCAATTTACCGATAGAAGACCTTCATTAGCCAAACACCTATTTGGCGCAGGATCAATTTTAAGTTCCGTGAATGGATGCTGAATCCTGTCTCTTTCAAACTAAAGTCGAACCATTGAGGGACAGTGGGATGAATTTATTGTAACACAAAGCCAGTCAATCGAATTGCGACCCACACTGGGTTGCAACTAAATCACTAGAACGAAAAAATTCTCTTATCTGGCTGAACCTGCATACGGTGCTGGCAAAAACGGCTGTTACAAGCTTGATGCGCAGATAGATGCGTTTTATCACACGGCGTACATATGTATGCCGTATGGTACTGTAAGTATGATATATGGAATGACAAGGTCTCCAAAAATAGCGATATAGTTAAAGGCTAACGAAATGATTGAAAATTTATCTGCAGTTTATCTCAGGATACAAATGTTAGACCGCCGACAAGAGCAAACGAAAGACAATCACACTAACTAATCTCGAAAAATTGACCACCGTTTCAATCATTAGTGTTAGTAAGTAACGCAAGACTCGATGCAGATTTAACAAACAGCTACATTCATAAGTAACAAGTTGAGATGAACTTGTACCTCATTATGGTGCCGAATATATCAGGCAATGCTTCATGATGCGCAGGCACTGGATGCGTTGATTGAATATTGTTTATATAAGTCTAACATGTACGTTATCTATGTGGAGACATCTACGTTGATACCAATAAGCTCGCCGTCTGTATAAGCAAAAACGAATTATTAAAGTAACAATTAACTGGCAGAAAAACACTTCGGCTATTGATGTTGTCTGAAGGATAATACAGAAGTTGGGGCAAACCGCACCGGACGACCAAGCAATTCTGAATGCACTTGAAAAAATCCTCATCAAGAGGAATCTCTGATAGCTCATAAATTTTGGCACAAGGCAAAGATCATAAAGCACATTTCCTCTTGCAAAACTCAAAAAACACAAATTAAACAAGATCTTTCATTGTACTTCGACACTAGGTAAGTTAAGCCGCGTACAAATTAATGGTCGTTGCTAGCGTAATAAAAGTCTGAAATGTCATACTAACAAGAACATACTGAATAAATTATAAACTGGCCAACACAAAAGTATGACATCATATATCTGGGACCTGGTATTGACTAGCTTGGCGTGAATTAAAATCAAGAGACCGTTCGATACAGAGTTCACTTTCACATGTATGACTGAGCATCTGAAAAGGCAGTTTCTGGGCTGGGCAGCTCTAGTATAGTCCGTAGCGTAAACGTGGGACGATACAGTCAATGAGCTTCTATAATTTAGGACCGGTATGTACGTTCGATATACCCTGTCGCTAAGACGAACGTAAATAATTATTAACCAATGCGAACGACAACGTCCATGGCTGTCTATCTTAGTTTGTTTGGTAGTTTGTTCTGAATGTATTTTTTTTTCCATAGAAAGCGCACGCTAAAAAGTAGCCAGCGGCACCCGTGTCCCCATTGGGAGTGACGTTATATAAGATTTAGATTTACTTTCATGTAAATTTGAAAGTTTTCTGTTCTGAACGTCCCTGCTTCATCAGTGCCGTATTCGCTTGGCAGAGTCCTGAGCTAGCTAATTATAAGAGCTACTCCTGTGCAATCTACCGACAAGTGTACACCCCAAAGCCCTCAGGGGAAATTAAAAGATATACCTATAGTCGATTCCGTATGTTCAATGATGTTTTAGGAGATATTATTTTGCGAATGACCAAGAGATCGCTGTTTTTAAAGTTCAGGTGCAATGCCTTGAAGAAGCCGTAATGGCTAATAACAATGAAGCGGCACTTCAATGGATTGAGCTGCGGTTTACTTTCATCAGGACATCGGCCACTTATGAGCTGCAATATCGAATTTTGTCACATAACAATACAACTCTCTATTGGCCAATAAAACTTTACAGACTGACAACAAAACAGCCTTTACATAGTTATATCATCAGGACAACGTTCTCACAAAACATCTGATCGATCTGCTTAGCTGGAAAGCAACAGTGGCTTCCTGCCGAGCACGAGCTGGTTTTATGTAGCGGGTAGGATCTCCAAATGGCTCTTTTTCTCTCCATCATATCCGATGGTAAGCTTCCGCGAGTAAATTTTATATTCAGCACTACGTTAAAGCATAAAAAAGCATTCTATGGCGTACCATTTTACCCACTTCGCTTTGCCGTTCAGCCTGACGACGTTCCGCCATTGCATGCAGCTTTCCCCTTCCTCCACCGTCATTTATGTAGCAGGTTCGGGCGAAAAACAGAACCTAATAGTTACTGCAACGATTCGAGCCTCACTCGTACCATTTCGCACTCGGCTTCTGTCAGGATGAACGAATCAGCCAAAGAACTCTCATGCAGACGCATCAAAAACGCAGCGAAATGCATTGTTGATTTTTGAGAACCTTGAGAGGAGACGTGTTTGTTTCTATACGGCACATGAAAACTGGCCTTCACTGTCGATTTTTTTATATGGCTGAAATCACCTTTAACAGTTTAAACGATTCCATTATTTCCCGATCCTATGACTATCTTGACTGACTGGCATTTGTTTCGAACAAGTCAACTTAGAATAGCGGGAGCTAAGGCTACAAGATGCCAACGTCGAGCCGCCTACTCATCCGGGTTTCGTCTACTGTTACTGAGGCTGTCGTATAGCCATCAGCATTGACCGTTGTCTGCCATTGGCATAACCAATTCCAAATAAATGTTACTACGACTCTTAGTGATATTAATTTTTATCACACACGCAAAGCTGTGTAGATGACTGGCCTGTCGTAGTAACGTACTGACTTTACCTAAAGAAATTGTACCGCATTGTTATTCTTGGGTCTCGCCCCAAGCACAGTCGGTGCAAAAGACTACACCGAATACAGCGTTTTTATTAATTTCTCTTGCGCAAACTGCTATTCTGACAATTAGTGAGCTAGCTAGTTAACTTAGATAGTTAACCAAGTTATCGATTCGTCGACAACTTTTTTAGACGATGGTGGCATTTGTATTATCATTGCGTCGGTGTACTATCGCAATGGATACTCATTCCTACATAATGAAGTTCATTATTCAGACTAGCGGTATTTGCTGAAGATAGCGATATCGATATAGCAGCCGGTACCGAAACAAATCACCGGCCAATGGCAGATACACGACGGCTCAATACAGGGTGTAAATTATAAACTAGTCAGATTTCCTACAGCCTAAAAAACCTCTTGATTTTCTAATGCTATTCGATTGTGCAGGTACAGTGAGTCACAACAATTTTTCCGTCAGCTTTAGAAAACCATACCCCATATTGCTTCAGTGATAATAATGGTAAGCAATGGTGCAATGCCCCTCACCAACACGACGTAAAACACTTCACCTTTAAGATAGAGCTGAAGAAAGATAAAACAAGTGCACATATCGTAAATAGATTTAGGGTTTACTCTCGTATATGTGTTCATTTTACATTGAACTAACTAAAATAGCAGAAAATAAATAGAACCTAGTTTCTAGTGACTTTATGCCCTCGAATCAGAATTTCTGAGTGTCGAAGTTTATTGAAAATGATAGTAACTGTTTGTTGATCTACAAAAAAAGCGCTCACCTTCTTTGAACTCTGCATCGTAATCGTACAGCAGCAGCTTCAAATCTGTAAACAACTTTGTTCTTCTTTTTAAGCGTCTATTTAGCGCAGCGTCTGATGTTTAAAAGCTAATTCCTTAATGATGAAAATACCCCCGGACTATGGAAGTTTAATCTGTAGGTGGATTTCATTGGCGGCGATATCAAATACTATGGGGGCACAGTTTTAATGAATGTTCATTTACCGTTATCTCAGTATTACACAATTTTGTTTACGTAGAACTTACATATTAGTGGAAACCAACAAACGCATCGCCGATATGTGTCCATTCGGTTAACAGAGTGTGCTTTGCATAATTCTATAGGAACCTTTTCAGCCGAATGGATCAATTACCTTTAGCGTTTTCCAACATTTTTAGACCTACTTAGGATCATAGGCTACTATATAGGATGATATTTGAAATTTTGGCTCGTGGAAGAATGCAGATACCTAACACATTTTAATGCATTTTTTTAACACATTGTCAGCTTATGTGCAGCCGATGCATACATTTTTTTAATTAAATCAAGGACTTCAATTTTAAAAAATCACGAAAAGTTAACTGTGAACTTTGCCCTGCTTCGATCTTAAGATCAACGAACTCAGGTTATATCTATCAGAGTTATCTCTGTAATTTTCTGCTTTGTGACATTCTTCTAACCAGAATTCGCAAACATTCTATTATTGGGTTAAATTGGGTAAGTCTCACTTCTGGCTTCATTTCTTCTGTAAAACTCATTAAGCTGGAATGAGAGAAAAATAAGCTTGGATATCTAGGTACGAACTCTGCACATACAGATACATATCCTATGTACATACAAACTTCCGATAACGAACATACTGGCCGCAGGATACGCTGCGCGATGTCTATCCAATAGCTTGCGATAGTTTACTTGTACTGTTGTAAGCGGGCTCTTATCCTAAAGAAGACGGAAGTCCAGCAACTGCTTATGATGAAACGTAGCGGAATATATCGATGTATGCGTATATGAGTACTTGTATATCATGGTCTTTCACGAACAGAGGGGCGTCCGGATATTAGGCTAAACCTATGTCCTAATCTAGCTAACTAACTTCTTATCAATGCCCCATGTGAACATATGCTCTAATTCACTACAATATATATCTTTTTATACCGTATATAAGCACGTAACATTCATTCGTCGTGTTGCAACTCGTTTTATGCTGACTGGGTATTATCTTATAAAATGAAAAATTTATAATAATAATATATGGGAAAACGTTCTTTGATATATTGAGCGCGTATTGCTCGGGTGAAGGAACGGGCGACTCTTTGTAGCGAGACAAGTGAACTTTCGCCGTAGATTCGAGAGGCCAGAAATAGCTGATTCGTTTAAGTCAACTTGGCACTGTAGAACTCGACCAGAGCATGATTAGCGGCAGAGATATAATGTTATAACTGGTAGAGACGTTTCCGGGTGCATGAGTATACGGAGGCGGGATCTTTGGTTCATGCACGCGTTATACATTAAAATTGTTAATGGATTCAGGTACGTTTGCTTAAGTGGACTATGATACCATAGGCCATTCTTAAACAGAAAGTTTTTCAGGGGCTGAAATGACGTTAGGTATTCTGGTGACATTAGAACATTAGGACATTTCGAAAACGTCTTAGATTAGGTACCAGAAGTAGGAGCCATCTTTAAGGGAGTTTATGACCGAAAGCTTTTTATATTCTAATCTAAGCAATCTTCGTCAACTAAAATTACAACCAATGATTTCAAGACAGCAAATTATTTTAAAAACTTTTTTTTTCCCTATTTTTGTATATATATGTA
>NW_019211454.1:40448271-40496136 GCF_002443255.2 Varroa destructor | reverse complement strand
CCCTATTTTTGTATATATATATATATATTGAGGAGTTGAAAGAACATAAAGAGAGCATACAAAAATAGGGAAGAAAAGTTTATATATATATATATATATAACGATTAAAAAAAAATAAAATATAAGAATAAAGCGATTGCTAATCAAATGTACAAATGGAAAAAAAAGGAGAATTTTTATTATGGAATCTTCGGTACTTTTTGTTTGAAAACGCTCCTTTACTAGGCCAGCCTATATATTTTAATCCTATATAGAAATAAATGTAATTTCCCCTTTTATAGTACGCAAATTGTATGCCAATGGCCGTAAGTATTACGGTTTCTCTAGTGCTTCTGAGAAATGATTTATTTTACAGAAATGATACATTCTACCGAACCAATATGCTTAAATCATAAAGGATTCACTTAGTAAATGGTGATAAACAATGAGTCTCGATGGAGTGAGTAGAACAACATAACCTTTTCCGCTGTTTCAAAATGTGCCGCCCCAATTTGAAAGATAAACATCATTATATTCCATGTGTAGGCCAGGCTTAAATCTAAAGAGGAATGCTATATCTGTGATAGTGATGTGCTTTCATAATGACGACAGAGTCGAATAACTAGGGACGACTGGTTGCCATTGCTCTATGTTAACCCACTGGCTGTGTGGGATCCTTTTCCGTGTGCGTGGAAAAGATCTTCATTTAATCATAACGTTCATTTAGAATTGTATTGCGGTCTATTACTTTAATTTGCAATGCAAGCAAGTCGGAATCCTCTAGTAGTTATAATACAAAGCACGTTTGCATACGTATGATCGTGTTCGAAGCTGTAACAATATGTTTGAGGATTTTATGAAACTCGAATAGCCATTACTCTACACTATCAGATGACACCAATCCGAATCGAGATTGACTTGTATTACCCTCTTCCTCTCTCTTTCATTTTCTTCCTCCCTCCCTCTCTGTCTCGATCTGCTCTGAGGTCCATAAGTGACACGTGGTCTGCAAGAATCGATAGGCAAAAAATATCTCAGCTTTATCCTCATAAATACTAACAAATCTACCGAGAACTTCCGACAAACTTACGATAACTTGTTTCCTGTACTAACACCTAACAGAATAAAAAACATTCGGTCGTTTAGGGGCTTGAACAAGCCAAACGTATTGTCGTATACTGTCGAATTTTTCACAGGTGAGTAACTTGCTTTATGAACGCACGTGCTATGTCTATGGGCGTTTTACTAGCAGCTACAGTTTGCACCGTTTAGAATACCGACTTCAAGATAGTTTTTGTACAAAAAGAAAAGCTAACTAGTTAGAACAGTAGAAACGCATTTAAAGTACTGATTCCAGAAGCTAGCAAGCCGGCTGCTTCCTGCGTTCATAGCCCATAAACGTTACGGCTGAAACTTGGCGGATTATAATTAGTTTCAATTTCTCATATCAACAGTTGTAAAAGACCCATAATAATTTCAACCTAACTCGACTCAAAACATCTCAAGGTGAGGAGCTATTTGCTTGACAGCAGCAGTTGTCGGAAATAACATTTTCTCTTTGTGCATATAGTGACCTAATTAGAGAGACTTACAATGTATTATTATTATACTTCAATTTCGATGCTGCTATATCAGCTAGCTTGATAGACTGGAGGGTGCGCTTATTTTGCTACGGTTGCATACAGCTTCACGACGATGCACGACCTCGCTACCGGAGTGCTTCTCTTCGTACACAAGCGAAGAGTTGCGACTTCTTCAGAATGTATGTACCGCCTGAGCAGTTCATTTCCCCTCTGATTGACTGCCCGCTTAGTTTTTATGCAAACTGGTTGCAGTATAGTGAATTCCTGAAGCGCAGTGTTGCTGAGAACGTTGCATTAGATTTTGAATTGTATTTCGATTACTCCTGGCGTTCCAATCCATCTACTACAGTATCTAAACTTTTTTATGCTTCAACTAACAGGGATGTGTACCTTAGGACCCACTTCTAAAATCGGTTGCCTACCGGCTGTACCCAACTGGTTTCCGCTGAATTTTTTACCCTCTGGAAGTTTCACTACACCGCAGCTTGCTTGCTTGTCCTTGACACGCAGAGCGACGACGCAGCTGCGTCAAGCTAACCCAGGGTACAGACGACCAATGAGAATTTGGGTCATCCCTATACGGTGGCAGCAACACTGCGGGTGACGAGACGTCTAGTCCGCTGTGGCTACTGATCTCAAAGTAGAAGCTTGGAACGCTTCCATCCTCTTGCCCACGTCCGATCGTTCACCAACTGCTAGCCACCGCCCCGCCAAATTCAGTGCACTAAGTAACCTGAACACCTGAGCTCACACTACATGTAGGCACATCTCTCCTCGAAGGCGATTGTTGTTTATTTATCTCTGATAAATTTTCTGGAAAATTTCAAGCGCTCCGGAGGGCAAGAAAGATGGGGACGAAAAGGGGAAAACTAGCTAAGTTACAGTGTGAATTGAGACTAGCTAGCGGTGCTAACAAGCAAAAGTTCTCTTCACTAGACACCAGGGATGAAGAGGGTCCTTTAGTTAAAGTTAATGGGAAGAAAAGAAGAGGGGGTAGTGCATCTGCACGATTTTGCAGTGAACCAATAACATCGTGACGGAATAACTTTCCAAGTGTCTACTACTGGGTCCTATAGTTAGATTTCTTAGTATATGGCGGTACCAAGATATAGCACAAAGATAAATGGTAAAAATATCACCGGGGGACTGACACGGATGCGTGTACTAGGCCTCGGTGTGCTGTTGCCAGGTTATATATTGGTAGATGTAGACCAAAAGATTTAGGGTACACTTTATATCTTCATATTTGTTTTTTTTTGATTAGCTGATTAATTAATTTCCCGATCTTAGTAACTGTGGTATGAGCTTGATACTAACAAACGGATAAGCTGAAAATCACATAGCAGAATATCATACTCTAACAGAAGCACTTGATTAAAAGTGATTGGAATCGCGCGAGCTAATAAATGTACTACCAACCCACAAGCATTGTAATAACTTTGTTAATTTAAACTTGATTTTGAGTTATCTGAATGATACCAGTTCTTCATATACCATTATACCAAATTTTCAGGAAATCTTAAATTGAGGGATACAAACTATAAGTATACAAAGGATAAGCTAAGTATACCCTTTTTATCGTATTTTAAAATTTCCCAAATCTATGAAAACTGCCATACATGCCTTGAAGTTTTTCTTATAGGTACGTTTCTTATTCATTAGACTATAAAGTTGGACTTTGCTCGTAGCACTATGAAACACGAAGGGGTTAGCAAATAATAAGAGCAGACAAAGTGGCGATGTGCTTTTTGTTCATAGAAGTTATACCGAAAACTTCTAGCTTAAACACATCTAAAATAACTCAGTATTATTACGTACTATTACCTATTGCACTGAGGCTTCTCTCATTTTCTGCACGGTCTGATACATCTATAATAACTTTGCAACAGCGTTACTATACAAGCGGTGTTTAAAATAGCTATAAATCCCAACACAGGTCCAGTGGAAACTCTTTCAATCCGAAGCCCAACTTTAACTTGGTTCTTAATAATTGCCTTAATATTGCCTTCCGTGGATAATGGACCCGCTTTTTTGCCCTTCTTCATTGTAGAATGTGGGCTAGTTCTTGCAGTTGAAAATGCAAACCTATCTACTATAAGCCTGAACGCATTTTTGGAACAAAAAAAAAAAAAAAAAAAGAGAGTTTGCAAAATAGAAAAGGAGTTTTACTTTCTAGGAACAGCCCTTATGAGCGATTGTATTTTCTTAAGGGCCGAAATCCGGCCCCCTTTTTTTTTAATGTAATACGTTATATAGTCCTAAACGTTTGCCGTGACCTCGTGACCAGTGAAGGCCAAGAACCACAATAGATATGTATAATGTAGGCGATCTTTCATAACATTAAAAGCTAATATTAGAAGAATAATTTTTTTAAATACATTCGATAGATCGAACCTATAATAGGTATTCCACAATGAATAGAGGATCAATATATTTGAGCAAATGATCAAAACGGGTTATCTATATAAATATATGTTGTGTTTTTATCGTGAAACAACATCGAGGACGTATTGTCAAATGCTGAAAAAATGATGAGCCATGAAGCTCAGTGAAATGAGGAAGGGTTGAAACCTAGCCGACATCTAAGACCAAATGATGTGAAACAAACGGATTGTACGCGTGACGTAAAAGAGCACTGTGTACTTACATCGAGTAACAACTCATTGTTAATGGTTAAGTAAAAAAAATTAGTACACAGAAACCAGAATAGTAGATAATTTTCTATAATCATAGCCACATGTTAAAATGACAATTAATAGGTTTCAATGTTAGCTCAACGAAGCTATATATAATGCTATTTAATTCAATTATAAAATATCTTTCAACAATCTTTCTTGCTGTTACGCAGACATATGTATCTTACTTGAGGTTCTGCATCAATGCTCTTCAGTTTTATTTTAGGAAATTCCTACCTCTGAGTTGTCTAATCAGTGTTTCAGACAGCTTCAACCTCGAATGCTGCTTTCTCGTTTCCTTTAATCCCTGAATTTTGGTAAAGGTACATCTGACTAATGGACCTACATACCTACGCGTGTGCTTTTGTGAACTATCGTAATCCCTACCTGATATCAATATGCAGTGAGATGCTGATGGGATGTCCGACTCCCTGAAGAAATGTCAGGAGCAAAATGATTGCTATTTACATCTGCCTTGTTCGGAGAAAATAAATAAAAGATTCCACACTTTGTTAGCTCGCACCTTGTGATTTCACTAAATACGACAATAAGTTTACCTCACGAAAATATGCTTAATTGAGACGTAGGACAACATGGATCATACTGAATACTGATGTGTAACAGTGTTTACAATTAAGACGACATCGACATAATTCAAACTGACGACGCTGCCAAACAAAAGGTTTACAAGCTTTAAGTAAATGGGACACAGGCCTGATTTGTTGTACCGCGATTCAATCAGGGCTTACTTAATAAACGCATTGACATCTCGGTAATAGCTGTCTTGCAATGGGTGATATTATAACATCTAATTAGCGTTTGTGGTTTGAAAAGGTAGATGGATGTGTCGACCTATTTGGAATAGGGGTTTTAATTAGCTCGTCTGCAAAGCAGACGCCAGGCTTGTTAGATAAGATAATTACCTGTCTAAATAAGCTGGATAGATCTTGTCGGAGAAAAGTCGTTCAGAAACAGTTATTGCCCTTGTGGTCAGCGCTTCTACTAGTGTTCTACTAGGGGGTTCTACTAGTGTAAGTGTTCTACTAGGGGGTAGTATAGTTTTGAAAAGAAAAAAGAAAAGGGTCACTATTGGTCACATACATGTTCGATTTGATAAGCCCCATTAATAGCAATATTATACTGAAATCATTGTTATTATTATTTTACTTAGTGAAACATAACGAGAAAATCTTTCATATTAATAGGCCATTCCGCTAATCGACAACAGTATACCGTAAAGTATCACTTATCTTGGTTAATCAAAGGGCCGTATGGACGCTAGTCGAAGCAACACTTAATGGCGATACCTAAAATCCAACGTGCATTTTTATAAGTGTATTACGACCAAGAACAAAAACGTTTAAATATATAAAATAATTAAGGGTAATGATAAAACAAGAGCTAATTTTTAAGAAGAAGTCGAGCATAGAAGTAAAAGAACTGCTGATTTCTACTGATAGATACTGGCACATATAACATAATGAACATTTGTCTAGTTTAAAGGTATCCGGATCGACATCAGTCTCGCGACGCTTTAACTAAAAATGTATCAGTTAAAGAGAATATCAGGCGACGAGAATCTTTGTTATATAAGTTCTATTATATAAATCCGATTCTTGAATATTTGCGACGTTTCTTGGAGATTTTAATTCCTTTTTTTGACGGTCTCATTATTCCTGGACCGGAAATAGTCGCCATGATTGTTTAGATGTAAATTCATCAAAGTTTTCTGGGTAGTCAGGTTTGGTCGGCATTAGTAATAAGAGTCTATCTCATTATTTAGCAGTAGTATAATTCATTGGTCCGCACGAAAAAAACCTATTACGGCCAGTCTGGCATCTTGAGAGGACCTTAGCTTTTATATATATATATACACAGACGATACTTTTTAGACGAACTAGAGGCTAGACGTATTTATCACTTATGCCTATTAATAAAAGAGCAATAAGGGAATCTCAAGAGTAACCGAAGGTGTAATATACACACATATGGGGAAGGCTAAAAAATGAATACTGCGTACACAATCGTCCATTTATTAGTAGTATATTATGTGCAATGCGGTGTATCTTATACATATGTGCAGAGGAACATGCGTGCTCAACGTGCTTCAACGCCTGCAATACTCATTACTAAGTAAGGGATGAATCTGTGCTCAACAAACAAGCCAAAAAAAAGCTTATTTTTGTCATAAATTTAACAGTCAACTCAGAGAAAAATACTTTTACACAGAGCGAACACTTTATATATTAGAAAGGCTGATAATTTTTAGTCAGGTACGATTCAGCAGCACATCGCGTCTAGTCTAATGTGGGGAGCTGATAATAGAGAAGTATTTTCGGATAGGCTCTGCATACAGGTAGTTGTGAAAGTGAAATTTACCTAGAGCGTACGCCATTATAATGACGAGTATCGCCCCCTAACCAAATCTCAACAATCGCTGTACACTGCAGTTTTTAGAATTATTAATGTTCTGTGTCTTCTTATGTACGGGGAACATAACCTTCTAACTTTTGTTACGACAACATAGGCCATGGTCAGGTTCGTTTTTGTATGCCGATTTCATCATCTTACAGAAATTATTTTCTGATATTGACAAAGTACGCTTAGTTCATTTTTCCGGTCGCTATTGTTTTGAGAGGCCTAATGATGATACCATGAAGTAATAACAGCTTTTTGGAACTTACATAATATCGAATTCAGTCGCTGATCTATTGCCCTTTCTTTGAGGCCTGAAGCACACGAATGTTAGAATGAAGAAACGTACTATTACAGATAAAAGACGTCTAGTTCCTTCGTCTAACTATCTGTGGATAGGCGTGCGACTTAGGCTACATGATGCAAACGTTTCCATTTTGTCTTGGTGGTCTAAAATGTTTATACGGTCACCCAGTGCCACTGACTGTGTAGTTCATTAGAGTATATTCGTCTCCGTTTTATATAACGATCTCCTCCCATATCAAGCGGTGCTATCATCACGCTGATCTATTAGTCGAAGCACACATCATGATAACTATCTCACGCCGTTCTACAGTAGATAAGATTCGTCAGTTTACTCGTGCCGTTCAACCTGTCTTGATAAAGGTGCACACTTGGCGTATCCTATAGATGTCACTCCAAGCTACACCTCGTAGGTGCCTGGAGTTTATATATGCTAGCACGGTAATGCTATTGGTAACTGAGTGGTATCCTCGTTCATTGGTCATCCACCTAACTGTGCGCTACTATTATTGGAACCGCTTGCCAAACCAGAAGCTTCTATCGTGATCGTCGCTCCTCGTCATCGGTATCAGGCAAGCAGATTTTGATTATCAGCCTCGTTCTGGTAACAACGTTCAATTCGCTTATCTCCACTTGTCCATCGGTCTCACAGAGGAAAACTTGAAACGCACATCATTCTCCAGACTCCTGCACTGATTAGGAATGTGGTTGAAATTTACCACTTTCTACGGGTATTTTAGAGGGCGCATAGCGTCAAGTCACCTAACTCTGTTTACCAAGATCATTAATGTACGCTCCACTCGCTTACCACTGTAGCCGGCTGCGAAGGCAACGCCATAGATAATCACCACAGAGACTGCAGCTAGCACTCATAACATTTCTTTTAAAATAGTACTCTGGGCAAAGCGTTCGTGCTCTCGTTTAACGCTATCGATTTGTCGTAGCAGAGCTAAAAGGACAACAGGTAAGGGCATAACTAGGTATTCCAGTGCCTGGCTAGAATTTTTTTTGATTTATTATATATTTATATGTTGGAGTAGTGAGAAAAAGTGCCTGTGTATAGGACCCAAGAAGTAGGGGAAAAGATTTTAGTGCACATTTCGCAATCATGCTAATTTTTTTTTTATAAATAAAACTCATTAAAAGTTCTAGCAGCAAAATGAAAATATGAACTACATTGTATGTACAGGATACATATGGTGGCAACCCCATATAAAATACTTTCATGACACTGCTGCTATGGGATGATTTTTACCAGTACAGACCTTTTTTTTTCTTTGTAACTAAACAAATATAACAGTAATCTGTCTTTCACGTTAGCTAGATGTTATCTTCTATAATAATCGCTAATAATAATACGACTGCCTTACTGTTATGGCAGGGACCATATGTTATGGCAACCGAACAACACCGTTTTCACCGCTGTTTTTTAAACTTTTGCTTCCATGTCTCTTCTAAACGAAACCATGGCCAGCACTGAAATTACGAAGCTCGTGATAGTACTGGATACTTAAATTCTCGTCTAGTAAAACGCAAATTTGATCACTAGTGACCAATTCATGTAAAATCTATACGCTCTACTCATAGAAGTAAATGTGGAGTTCCTGATTGTATAGTTAATTCTCAATATTGATCTTAGTAATATAAAACTTCCGCAATCACATTATCCACTAACGGTGATTGCCATATGGTGCCTGCCGGCGAGATGGGCTATCAGGGTGCATTGCATCTCCAACTTTCTTCTCTAAGGAAAACGGGCAAACGCGTTTGGGTTCTGGAGACGCCCGATGCTATTGCCCAAATGGTCGACGTGCGGAGCTTAGATATGAGAATCGTTCTAGGCGTTTGGGAGCGAGTTAAAACTTTATCTCAATAGACAGTACCTCAATCGATCCAAAGTTCCCGCAGGTATTGATGATCGTAGATGAAAATTCACATCAGTCGATCAATGTGTAGAAGCTCAATACTTTCAACCACCTGTGGAATTGCCCTAAACAAACCAAAAAGTTAGCGTCTTCGCTTTTAAGTGCAGAAAAAGCCAACTGCTACTTCGAACAACGAAGGCGAAATGCGTTCAATAGAAATTTTATTAATTGATACATTCTGTGCCGACGCGATGACTGTAGTGACGATGGGATGAAATGTCGTTACCGATACGGGTAGTACGTAGCTTCTTTTAAAAGCTAGCTTTATGTATAAATACTATAGTCTGGGAGATTATCTGAATTGGATGATGTGCTTCGAATCACGGTTAAGACGCTCAGCTAAGATTGGAGCAGGTTTCCGCCGATCTCATTTACATTGAGCGGCACATTTTTTGAGGTATCTAATTTTTCTCATAGAATGTGCGCCAGCTTCTTTTGACAAAAGCACTGTTTTTATGGTACTGTATTATTTTATTGTTTGTCCTTACTCGGTCGAGTGAGGTTTATAGCTACCGATTACCGCTGTAATTATAGCTAGGGAAGAAAGATCCAGATAAACGCAATTTATACTCAAGAGTGCTCGATAGCAGGTTCTGCTTCCTGTTGCATTCTCTTTAAGCATGGCTAGCTAGCTATCTCAAAAGCACGAAATTGCGTAACATTGCATTGCATTACGCTGTTCTCTCTGTCAGGAGAAAAGTTATTCATGCCAAAAATACAACAACAATTTTTTTCACTGATATTCATGTATATACATTTTTTTTTTTAAGATAATTTACTATTTTTGTTAGGCGCGATTTTTAAACAGTGACTTCCGCACTCTTTGACACATGGTTTGCTACCAGGTAGATGTGATGATTTTCCGTCTAGCATAATACATTATCATATATTTATTGCTAACTTATGAAATAGAAGATAAATACACGGAGGTTGTTGCGGCATATGTAGAGAGCAGATTCCGCTGCCACAGTGGTAATAAGTTCAAAATGAAAGTAATGGCACATAACGTCAGTGGCAACAGCCAGAGCAAATGAGGTATATTCCGCTAAGGCCGCAGTCCAATGAGGTCGTGAAAAACGGAACGGTCAGATTTTTCCGTATAATATATCTCGTTAACAAGTCACCGAACAAAACATGAGAAACTGTAGATTATGTATTAGAACACGCACGAAATATCGCTTATAGTTAGAGTGAACCCATCTGTGTGCAGCCGAACAGATATTGCCTTAAGACTGTTGCATTGGTACCTAATTATTATTATATTAAGGAATAGGCCGCAGCGAATAGTTAGTAAACACATAATGTATAACTGGGTACGGTCAGTTGATATATCCGTATCCAATCTATATAGCGCAATGTCGATCACAAGTGCATCCTTCTCCTACTGACGACAACGACAATTTGCCGTTCTGTCTATTAGCCAATTGGCAATATCTTCGTTAGGAGAGGGGTCGACTGTCAAAGATAACTCTGAAAGGTGTGAAATTTATCCAGTACCACTAGCATCAGGGGCTGAAATGGGGATAGACCAGTATTTCTAACGAAAGGACTCGGCTGTTATATGCTTAGATCGAGCTATAATTCATAGTCAAGTCTTTCATTTTTTTAATCCTTTTTTAAAAATAAAGTCAAAAGTATTATCCATAACAGCTTCAGATTGCCTCTTTTCACCCTCTGACAAAATCAACCGCCCGCACAGACATAGTTTGGCTCTTTCGGTAAAGGCTTACCACCTTTCGACGTCCTGGTTGCCTGGCAATTTATCCTGCACGACGCGTAGAAACGAACAGCGGCGTTCACCCTAACCGAAACCGCGTCTGTGAGACCGTCCGCGAGAAATAGGTAAATTTAAACATTAAGCGTTGTAAATTAGTTATGCTTACATTTTTGTTCACTCCATGCTTCACAACAGACATAGACAAAGCGGTTGGTGCTGCTGTAGACCAGTTGTACTTTCGAATGTCGAAGCAACGCCCGCGTTCTTGCGGATCTCGTTTGTCTTTTTTTGATTTTTATCTGATGACTGTTATGACAAAAAGCGAGATCGAACCGAGCAATCGCTGCCTATATTCCTATAAACACAATCGTATATGTGTAGCGCATAGCTCTCCTTTCGATAATACTGTTTGTTAGCGAACTCGTTTGATTGTGTTGTTTGTTCATAGATTGATTTAATTAGACGCGCACGAATAGCCACTCTTAATCGAAAGGCAGCCATCGCAATTGTTCCAACGGCAATCTGTTGTAGGATGATGTTTGCCATGTACATTGCCCATTGGGGCTTTCGATAACACTAGCCAGTTCAAATATATCAAAGTCGAAATGAATTAGCCCCAACAATGAAGGATATTTAAAGAAGAACCCTTACGAAAGAAGACAGAAGAGCACCATAAAGCAAGGTCTGTTTTTAGTGAAAGAAAAATGCCAACTACTTCTCCAAAGTACATGTAGCGGCGAAGATTTGAAGATCGTGCATTACTAGTAGAAGATCGTTGAAGGTTAGCAGTACAGCTGACACAAAAACTATTGGCCGTAAAGTGGCCATAAAGTAGCCACTCGGTCACAGTAGTCAATAATAAGTTTATTTAAATAAAGTCCGCATGGCGACCTAACCATCGTAATGTATTTTGTCCGTGTGTAATACCGACATTGATTCACAGTTCTATTTATGCCATCTAATAATAATCCTTTTTTATAATAAAAAAAAAAACACCATAAAATCGATAATGTGAAGTACTTTTATTGTCGTTATTATGGCTGGTCTGTTCGTGATTTATGTATGCATATATACATGTTGACAGTTGAAAAGCTACTGCCAGTACAGGCTTTCATAACGATATTCTATTTATGCTGACTGCGATTACGTTTATCACAGCATAAGCAAATGCCAAAAACAAATCGATACATTCATCAGAAGTGCCCGTGTGACCCTGTTTCTCCGAGCAAAAAGATCGAGCCTTCGCTTACCGATAGGCTCTCAAGGGAATATCAAATCAACGCTTACATGCCTCTGCGAACATGTAGGCCATACGCCAATATGCATAAGCCTACTTTAGGAAGATTTTTAGTCTAAACCGATCTGGCTGGGCTAGATCTACCTAGAGAGGGAGGCCGATTAACCTACGTATTTATCGATAGAAGAAAAACGCGCACGTGTTATTATTTTCGTTTATACGAATTATTCTTATTGAAGTACCAGACTGGCGAAGCTGTAGATTGTCTCGTGGCGGACCCGTCTATACTACACGGATCTCTGCACAGAGATACCGGACATACGTAGGAGAGCGCACGTAAGCTATTAAGCTGACTGTCACCGACGTGCATTTAGTAGATACTTTCAGCCTAAGCTGTAAAACGAAGGTTCTACGAAATATCCTATCTAACAACCGATTTCAAATGATTACGAGCTAGGCATCTTGCAATATGCTCCGAAGAATGTTTCAGCAACATTATCAGCGAGCACGCATTTTGTAAGGGACAGTTCCTACCTAGCTACGGTGACGTCTTTGTGCATCATTCCGTGCCCTATAATGTGCAATTGTAGAGCAGTGCGCTCTGCAGCACTCAGTGTCTATAATCAGTAACTATCTGCTAAAGGATAACTCGGCCATACTTAAGAAAGGTCCGTATTCAGCAACAGCTCTTTGAATGAAGCCGTATTTTATATGATTCGATCGCTGTGATCCTTGATCTAAACTTCTTTAAATCATTGCATGCACGTTTTATTCATTCCTGGACGATGCCTGCACAATACTGATATAAACTTTACGTACGAAAGAATAAGAGGATACAATAGCTTATTTGTTTTCAAAGATTAAACGTCTCTTACCTTTGACCCAAAGCGTAAAAAGTCTTTGGATCGAGTACGGGTTTAGTTTGTTTTTCTGAACTCAACAAACTATAATAGGCTACATATTATTTTGAACCGGCTGCCTATCATCATTTCAGACATGGTGGCAAATATACTTTCGGGTACGCAGACAGCAAAAGAGGTTCGGGAAGCTCTAAAGGCTGAGGTTGCTGACCTGAAAGCGAAACATCCAGGCTTCCAGCCAAAACTCGTCATCGTGCAGGTTGGCGGTCGCGAAGACTCAAACGTGTACATTCGTCAGAAGCTTAAGGCTGCCGCCGAAGTGGGCGTTGATAGTGAACACGTGAAATATCCACGAGAGGTGAGCGAGGCAGAATTGCTTAGCGGTGTCCAGAAACTTAACTCTGACCCTCGCGTTCACGGTATTATAATACAGCTTCCACTTGACAGCATCGCAAAAATCGACGGAGGTGAGAAAGTACCCCAGTGCCGTAGATAGTGTATGTGTACTGTGCGTAGATGTATGTTACAGATAAAAACTAGTCTCAAACAATCAGGCCGTTATTTTCTTATATTTGGTCGAACACGATATTGAAAACCCTTTATTTGCTTTCTCAGTCACTGTGGCAGCATCTGATGTACAGATAGTGCCCATTCTTTTTTCTCTCTCGTGAGGATACGTCGACGCTGTTGTTCGCATTATCCTACGAGAATGTTAGGTTCAAGTTGATACGATTTAGGGACTGCTAGTCATTTTGAAACAATCACACAAGGCTGTCACGGCCAGGAGTTAATTTGTTAATATCTTCCGAATGTCCTTGGCTGAACGTCTGCAGCCTAATCCTACCAGCCGATTTGTTTCTGGGACGCGAATCCTATCTGGAGGTAGACAGGGTTGGATCTACTGTTCCATCAGCCAGCGCTGAAGTGCAATATTGTTTTTGCGGCCGTTGCTGTTATTGTCGCTATCGACTTCTTTGCCATACACTATATCAATTGGATGTAGAACAAGGAAAGCTCACGTGCCGCTTACCTTGACAAGTATTTGACAAGTCGATAACAACAGCGACAACAACCATCACCTTCATTGATATATTTGGCTTAGCTTATGCTGTACGTTTGCCAGCAGTCCTTAGCGTATGCAATGTTTGAGAATTTTGCGCGGCTTCAGCTGTATAAGCTAAGTCTAATCGCGTTTTGCAAATAAAATACTTCAGGCACAGCTATATACTGGCCGTGTGCAACCATAAGCATAACTAAAATAAAGAGCACACGTAACGAGGCGTAACAGGAATATTGCTGACTATAAGTGAGGGTAGCTGCCCTCACGGTGCGCAACCATAGCTGTCGTTATCGACGGTCTACTACATTCGGCTCTCGATACGGACTTCGTACGTTATTGGAAGGGGCTGGAGCCAGTTGCAGGCGGTAAAAGTGTTTCATGTCTTCACTGCTGTCCTTGTCGTTGCTGCCTGTGGGGCCTGCTGTCTTTCTCGTCATCTCCTTTGGTACTAATCAACTCAATTTGCGTTTGTCAGGGTCGTTGTGATGAAAGCAGCGCCTCTTTGTCTGCTATGTCTTCCCTGGCCTCCACCATTCTTTGCTATTTTTCATAATGGCAACAAACGATAATTTTATCTTTGCAAAAGTCCTTTTCCATTAGAGTCATATGCGGTTCTCTCTGAATCAGCATCTGAATAAAATAACTAGATCATGGGTGTGTATTTGCAATTCCTAAAGTACTAAGAACGCCACTGAAATTGGCTGTATAAAGGTAAGCGATGGTTGAACTGAGTAGCCATCGGTTTGATAGTCGGATGGGGTAGTCACACATAGAGACTCTGCTAATTAACATCAAGTTAATCTGCTGCTCTCTGAATCTGCGGTACATCGAGTTCTGTGCATTTCAACATGCAATAATGTGTAAGCTTATGTCCATCACAAAAACTTTCCTGTCATTGTCACCTAAGTAGCACATCATATTATTATTAAAAGTAAATTCTGGCACGTTTTTCTTGTTAAATTCTCACTAGTTTTTCTGTAACAGGAAATCTTTTCGAGAAGCACCTTTTACGCCCCTGTCAAGGGGTCGGCGGAGCTTTTGGGTGAGGGCATTTATCCTAAGTTACTATTAGCGACTTGCTTTGTTTTGTCGTTCCAATTACGTCGTTCCAACAAAGCAAATAATGGGGCATGCACTTAATTAATTAACAATATATCAGTAGAATGTTGGTATCAGCCAGTGACAGTTAGCGTGTTCTAAGCAACCACATGTTATCTCTCGGAATTATACAGCAGATACCGTCATAGAGTGCGTTATATCTAGAGGTATAGAAAAACGTATTGTTATAGAGGATGGTCATATGTGACTTCCGCAAGAATCAGAGGACATGTTCGTCAGATCTAGCTAGGCACAATACATAGACTGAACCTTTAACGCTGGTACTCACAACGATAAGTCCGTGTGTTTGATATTTCTATGTAAATTCAGGTAAAATTTGCAATGCGGTATGCCCTCTCAAGGATGTCGATGGCGTCCACATTGAGAATGCAGGACGATTATCTCACGGTGAGCTCGAAGGATTCTTTCTGCCATGCACTCCTCGAGGATGCCTTGAACTAATCCAGAAAACTGGTATTGAAATTTCGGGCAAGAATGCAGTCGTAATTGGACGGTAATTTTTTTCCTAATACTAATCGAAAAAAATATATTTATTGCCTCATAGTCAATCTTTCGTGACTTTATGGTAGCTTGATGATTATTATTATTATTATTATCAACAATGTATTAAATCAAATCTTTAAAGCTACACCTCCTCCGTGTTTTCAGTAAACTGAAGATATCTGCTTTTTCGCTGTGGGTGTACGTGAGTTAAAATTGAGTGGTCGGTGGATTACGTCTTGACTTCACTAATATGCGTAGTTCTTTTCTGTTGTATTGTTTTCGATGTCATCTGTGATTGTCAGCTCGAAAATTGTAGGCTCCCCTATGGCATGCATTTTGCGTAACGTTAACGCTACAGTGACGATGTGTCACTCCCGAACAAAAGATGTCCCTTATTGGACTCGTCAGGCAGATATTATCGTCGCTGGGGTCGGTGTGCCAAGGTTGGTGAAACGTGACTGGGTTAAGCCCGGAGCTATTGTGATCGATTGCGGTATTAACTCAATCCAAGATCCCACGTCCCCTAAAGGCTCTCGGTAAGCTATGAGATGAACGTTCTTCGGACGTGCTCAAACCTACGATATTATTTAACTTCATAATGAACTGCAAATAAACACTGAGCACCTGTTGCTATATATATTAACACCTATACACCTTTAGCAGTTACTTGAAAAATAATTTTTTTTTAATATAATATTATTGTAATCGGGCCAAAGCTAAATCGACCAAACTAGAATCCATCCATGGATTATCATAATTGCGAGAATAGTCAAAGTGAGCGGAGTGCGCTCAATAGGACCAAACGCCATGTTGCAACGCGCTGGCACTAAAAAATATTAATGACAGGCGTATTGGGTAATTTAACTATAGCAAAAAAAGATAGGAAGCCGACAGGTGAAAACCTTCCCGTCTCAAGACGGCAACAGCATTTGCCATGAAACGACTTCTACGGCTGGGCCTTCTTAGCAATTTGGCGAGAATCCTACAATATGACCTAATTGAAAACGAAAGAAAAACGGTACAATATGCATTATCACTGTGAGTTTAAATGAATAGCAGGTATTGTATAGCCGAAGCCAGAAATTTCAGCACTTCCGCTGCACTTTGATGATACTGTATCATGCCAAGCTATGACAGATCTATTGATGGCTTCTTGAATCAATATCTGGTCGAATAAAATTCCCTTTCTTGTGTTGCAAATGCTGTGCTATGCTAATGCTATGGCTATACTGGCAGACGAAGGAAATATGTAGCAGAGTTTTTAAGGTTACTTCCAGACGTTCCGCGGACTTTTCCCTAAAAGTAAAGTAGCTAGATTTTTTAAGAGCAACTTTATCAGTGGTCATGTAACAGGTTCGTATAGGGATTCTCACGATCGTTTCGAATTCGTCGATTTATTCGCTAACCAATTTTGTCTATGAATCCTTGCCTAGGTTGGTTGGCGATGTCGATTACGATGAGGTGAAGGAAGTGGCTTCATGGATCACTCCAGTGCCTGGCGGCGTCGGACCAATGACTGTAGCTATGTTAATCAAGAACACAGTTATATCAGCAAAACGAGAAGTCGTTGGCACTGTGAAAAACTTCTAAACATTTCCAGTTCACTGATGATGGACTGTAGAAACGGAACTTCATCTGTAGCTGACGTGTAACGCGAAAGCAGACAAAATACATTTACTATAAATTATGTCTAGCGATATTAAACCTTGAACCAAATATTCATCACCTATTCTGCTATCTAAAAACGCTCTAATAAACGTCTGCGTACGACGCCTTTACAGTTGAATTGGCCCCATTGAGCCTAGGAGTCTACAGGCTCAGCTTCGTGCTGTCTGCGGCACCTATCGTCCGCGATATCTCGCTGTGCGCTCCCTTTGATTGTGTGTAACTTGAGCACTTCCTAATATAGCGAACTCAGTTGAAATGTGAAGACTAGCTTGTATAAACCTGTCATTTGCTACGTACAAAGGCAGCAGGTTTAGACTTATAACGGAGTCATGCATACAATGCCCAATCATCACAGTATTGTTCATACATAGCTAGTGTCTGTTCAAGTCGCGTAAGTTAAACTACTGTTGCCTAAATATTTACTATTTTCTTTACGCTATACTCGAAGAAACGTCAAGCCTGATAGTATGCCTGCTGGTAAAGCTATTACGATTCTGTAAGGAATCCCGTAGACGAGGTCTGCCACATAGTTGTACAAACGGTTCGTTAAAACGATGCGATCCTAGGAACGTTTTCATCAAAGTCTGATAGTTGCGATGACACACTCCAGTGCAATCGTGTCTCATATTTTTATTTTGCGAACGTATATTTTTATAGCTATAGTGTGACACACGAAGTGATGAAAAACATACAAGAACAGCGCACTTAAACAATGGTAAACTGTCTAAAATGCAACGAGCCTTTCAATTTTTCAGCCTAGCGCTAATTTCGCTTTAGTCAATCGTCGCCCGACCTTTACTCCATTTGGTTATCTTGAAACATACTTTACTATCTAAAGGAAAATGGTGGACTTGCGTTAGAGCACTATGCATAAAACGTATTGGTAAAACTTATGGTACGCAGGGCCGTGTAAACGAACATGTCTGATGGATAGGCCTTTACAAATAGGTTGTTCAATGCTATATAACGAACGTGTCGCGTATAGGTATAACTCGCCGTCAATGACATCTTTCTATTCAAAAAAACGCGGGAATCGAGCGCGTATAGCCACTTGACATGCATTTCAACCGTCTGGTCCTAATCCCAATAGAACGACTGGAACTTATATGAAGACTTCAGTTCCTTTTTGCAATTGTCCAGTCGTTCACTTCACTACGCTCGACACAGTAAAGCTATCCTTCTGAAGCAGTTTATTTTGACACGAGGTGCACCTCTGACTGCAATTTCATCATCAATCGAGTGAGGCGAAGACACTGAGCCAGCCAAGTCTTACTTCGATAGGCTCTGCGAGACCCAAATAAGATTACACGTGTTGCTTATTGTCATTGAACTCAACTTATGTAACTACGGTTTTGATAGCCGGTCTACTTCAACCATTAATCGCTCAATTAGGTTACGAGCATATAACTTATGCTTAATTTATGTAATTTTATACATTTTTTCTCGTTTGACCCGTAATACATACAAACATACAACACCTCACATACACCTGGACACCAACGTCGATCGATGTCACAAATAGATAAAGCGCTTGGATAGAAGTCGTTTGTTCACTGAAATACATTCCACATTAAGCATTATATGTCCCTGCCACATTAAAATAAAAACCTTATTGATATATCATAGATAATACCTTCATTTGAAGTCGATGGGAAAACGGTAGCGCATTCTGGCCTTTAGAGCATTTTTACTTTAGTAGGTGATGATTACCTCGCATACGGTTTATATATGAGGACGATTTTTTTTGAAACATTATTTGTTGCACACGCTTTGTTGCACACGGAGGCCGCCACGAACGGTAGCTAAGTACGCGCATATAATGACATATACTAACGGATGTATCTGCAAAGTCAACAATAGATGATCGAATGAAACCGTGAAGAACTATTAAGTGTTGGAAGCTTTTAGTCTGACGAGATTACTATCGACATTCTAAACCTAGAACCGCATACGTTCCATGGAACATACGTGTGGAGAGTCATAAAGTCAGATAGAACCTTTATTGTACGATAGTCTATACCTACCTATACGGAGAATGGAGATTAGCTTACTTCTTTTAGAATCTGTATCTAATATACTCGTACGGTTCATTAGCAATTGGGTGCATAGGTCAAGAAGGACGATGCATTCAAAACCGCACAGGCTTGCCCTGCAGATCTTAGTGAAATAACGCCTTTCAAGTGTAAATAAAATAATCATCCTACCTTATAACTTCTTCAGCTTAAGCTATAACTTCTTGCCGAAACGATCCACAGCATTATAAAGTCATGCATAAGATTCTAACTAATAACTTGCGTAAGTTGAGACGCGGAAATGTATCACTTTTCTAAGGGTGTAGAAAAACAGTTAATAATGATAATCTATATTTACCTACTGATCTTACCGATGAAACTGTAGGACGAACTTTGATCAGTAGGACCTTTTTGAATGAAAAGATATTTTTTGTGTATGCTAACGTAAAGTCGAAAAAAGTATGGTCAAAAATATGAGTAAACTATGAGTCCCTTAACAGTTGTAGATGCGAATAAAATCACCGACGCCTATTCAAAAAGACTGGTCCAGCCCCACTGTTTTGCACTACCGCCAAACGTTATCCGTAGCTAACTATTTTTGCTTGTAAAGCTATACTATATTATACTATAATAAATAGCGGAGAGCCAGGATTATGGTCTCACGCGTTTTGCTTTTCGGTCTGTTGATAGCCAGGCTGCCGCTAGAATTACTATAAAATAGACCGTAAGCAGAGCCGAACTAATCTAGTCTCTTGCTGCCTTCACACCCCTCTTGAGGCTTTACGAACTGTTCCTTCCATCTGAACGACGATTTCGATCTTACATTTATATGTTCACGTATGCAAATGTGCGCCATTTACACTTTAGGCGCGCTAGATACTATCTGTGCACTTTTTACGCAACTTAAATCCCTAAAAGTAAATCCGATACTGCTCGTGGCTAAGCTCAAAAATTGAAAGGTCGAACCTTTTCCTTTTAGAGCTAGGCCTTAGAAAATGAAAGCGCGAGAATCCGCTACTAACCAGCAGCTAGTGGCGGAGTTGGATTGAAAGTTTCCAAACAAGTGGTTCGCTGGCAGACTTTTACCTGTGGAGTAGCCTGGGGCCATAACAGATACCACCTGGCTTATCTTCTGCTTCCGGGACTAATCTTTCTCAGTTTATCCCACTTTCATATGAGAGTTATTAGTCCGCGTGCTCAGGTCAGTCGTAATTAGCAAAGGTTAACAAAATAAGCCGTACACCTGAAAGACTATCGCTTGCAGTATAACCTGCGTTAGAAAATAACTTGTAACCGAACGTCAGTAGCAGAAGCGACAGCATTTGCAGCTTTATCAGCATCGACGATAACTTTAATCACCGAAAAATGAGCAGGATGAGAGTCAGCATTTGCGACAGGAGCCGAATAGGGAATTCGAACCAGGATCTGCTGATGATGTTGTAATCGTACGGCGAAATCCGCAGTGACGCCTGTTTAAGACAACTTCGAAAGATAGGGTTCGCAACACGGTGTAGCTATTGGAAACGGTCTACCGAATTTCACTACCTAGGAAGCCTAATCCATTACTAGCTTAGAGAAGGGTCGAAAAAATCGACGTTGGGGA
This sequence comes from Varroa destructor, assembly GCF_002443255.2. Lineage (NCBI taxonomy): Eukaryota > Metazoa > Arthropoda > Arachnida > Mesostigmata > Varroidae > Varroa > Varroa destructor. Next base: position 40,475,497 of record NW_019211454.1, on the reverse strand, counting down.
CCAGAATTCACCGCCATTACGCGCTCGATGCGTTTTAGGGTCGAATGCTGTTTAGTAAACTATCCTGCAGCGTGTTTCAAAACTTAGTGATGCATCAGGCGGAAATTCGAACAAGACGCAGAGAATTAGTGTATAAGCAAACTGCTCCAAAAAACAACCAGAAGTTAAATACAGTATGTTGTTGTAATCAAACAAAATCCAAATAGGCTAGCTATGCTACCGATGTGCCAGGGAGAATCGATCCCATAGTCCTCTGCCAGCTTAGGTCAGTGCAGCACCGACATCGATAGTATCCTGGCCCTAAAAAAATTGCTTGTATGCAAAGAGGTCTCTGACGCATATGAGTTTAATATAGGCAGTCGTAGTTAAGGGGTCAGATATGTTATTGAGAGAAATACGTCCTAAAGTTGAGAAAGCGCATTATATCAGTAGCTAACAAGAAAATTTTTTTTTTAGGAAAAAAATCTCGCTAATAATTCGGCGACGGCTTTGCAGCGGAGTTGTCGGATTTTTATCATATATATCTATATACATTGAACTTTACGTCAGAAAACATGCTTAACGATTATATTACATATATATGCATAATATTACTAAATATACGTTCAATACTAATTCAATAATCTTGAATTAATAATGGTAAGGGTAGTACGGTACGCGAAGCGGGATTTGCATAAAACAAAACCCTTAGCGAAATCTTAAATCTTACTCTCGGGCTATTTTTAAAGTAACGCGTAGCGACAATACAGGATCGCCATGTGCACGATCTATGATACCAGTCATCTGGCCCACTATAATATTGAACTATGCCACTAAATGGATAACATCATCATTTTGTGAAAGACGGAAGGTGGCCATTGGCCGAATATGACCGAGCTAATGCTGCCACAGCAACCTGCCTGGTCTTGCTTGGCAAAGAAATGTTTAAGTATCTTTTTCGTTAAATACAAAGCGATTTATGCGCCTAATCTTTGGTATATATATATATCATGATAGATAAACAATGTAAAACGAGTCTCATCTATAACAGCAGAACAGATAAGGACAGATATCATCGTCGTTTCAGTCACTCTATCATATGATCCACTTACGGTGAGGATAACGCTACGGTATCCTTTTGTTGGCTGTCAATGGCACCACTGTCGAGTTGCAATCTTGCCACCATTTATGCCTCAGTATATCTTAAGCTGATCTTTCCTTACCAGTCAGTTTACTAACACAACGATAATGACTAGAGAACAAACGATCCAGAAAGGATCTCGATAAACAACACGTCGCAGCTTCTCTGGTCTAGGGTTAGGCTTCTTTGCGTGCCGCGCACCCAACGTGACGCCGTCAGCCAGCCTTATGATCTTTGACCACTCTGGCAACGGGGTGAAAATACTGCAGGTTACTTGCCTTTCTCGTATTCCTTCCTTGTCATAGTCAAATTTAAATATGCGCTTGGTTTGCGGTGCATTGCCACGGACCAGACTTGTAGCCCAACCAAGTGGCTTCCATGGCGGCTATAGGCCCATGCTCGGTGCCGCTTCCATTCTGTCATTACATTATAGTATTAATGTATATGTATATATATCAACTATATATATCACGTACCAATGCACGTGAAGTGGCGCTGCTCAGCCGCGTTGTTTGTATATGGGCCGCAGTCACCTTCAGCCCTCTTAGTCTCCTGTAACTAAAACTCTCACTATGCCTTAAACTATGAGACTAGCGGTAAATGTAGAGGGCACGGTACAGAGCAAACACAATTATAGCGCCAGAACGATCCCACGATGCTGTCATTTGTTAGCGTTAGGTGTCTGTGGATGCAACTGTCGATAAGAAAGGACAGAATCACTAGGGGTTGAATTAGGTCGAAGCTGAAAGGTGTGGCAGCTGGGAGCATTTGTAAGGTTGATGCCTAGAAGAAGCCACCTGCCGTGTTAAAGGACGCTTATAGTAGCATGTCGCGCGTGTTGCAAGCCATTGACATGAAGACATGGGCACAGATTACGTCGAAGGAAGCTGACGGCTTTGTTTATGAAGTCACTGGCCAGCTAGTCTGTTTAAACTGGCCGCGAAGGTCATCACGTCGGGCTTCAGTCCGTTCCGATCTCCGCTCATGATCTGGAGGCTAATTTATTCAACGTGGCATGGGACGCGGCTCTATTCGGACCTTGTAGCAACCGCTCAAGAATATCAGCACTGACCTATAATATATCACACTACACATTGTTATCAGTGAACGTCAGTAACTGCGAGGTATTGATGTATGTTGGACCGCGTGCAGTCCTCACTAATTTTATCAGCATATCGCGATGACGTCGAGGCTAAGAGAAGAGAGGCTGATAAGACGCCCAACGTTTGAGTCAGAGGCCATTCTGCTTGAATTAGATAGTTAGGATATATATCAAGGGAAACCTCGTGTAGCAATGAAAAGAATATACAAAATAAAAATTTGAAGTCTTCTTGCGTGCAGGTGTCTGTCCTTAAGTTGATCTTGTATACATATTCTTGGAACGGGCAACGAGCTACGACTGACATTTACCAGTGTTTTGTCGAAAAACATTACTGAGAGAAAAACATAAGTGAAGCACATCTCCAGGTTATCACTTATGAGAATAAATGGGTTTGTACTATTAATGATTTAGTAAATGATTTGGCAAAGGTAGAGAACAGTAAATTTACAGAAAATCTAATTAACATTAAAATTCACTTTCAGAAAATCTGTTCTTAACATCCTGCGTGTATAAGTTAAATCAAATCGATGTTAAATCGTAAGATTTGACTGCATACATAAATGTTCTTGCAAGTATATGCTCCTTTTTAACCCATCAATCTGAGATGGGCCGTAGCCCAGTCAACACAGAGACAGTATTGAATGCCGAGTCTAGGGTACTGGTTTCTTGAGGTCTGTCAACATATATGCTACTAAAATAACAGCTTCTTTTACAACAGTGAGAAGCAAGTGTAAATTAAGTGGCAAGAGAGTATTTGTGCATACTCATTTTTAATATGGGCTTACAGAACGAGAACTGCGATAGCCCTTTTATCAGACAAACTCCGACCAAAAAAACAGTTATGTTGAAGACATGCAGGTTCCATTAATGCCATACATTAATTTATTATAGCTAACTTAAACGTAAAACTAGATCAAGTTAGACATAACAAAATAGAACAGTGGCGGATGTTGACTGCTACAGGTATACTGTGAGATAAGCATTTGGTCGTATCGTCATTTCCATACGCCCTTATCACTCCATTCTACCCCGCTCTCCGGATGTCCTTGATCCCTTCCGTCTTCTGTTAACATTGTAGGCGAGATACCATAATCTTTGCCCGTACAGGCCCCAGAATTCAGGAATTAGAAGTCTTTATCGCCTAATGATTATCATCCGTTCTTCATCAGCTGTTATTAATGCCGCATCTTATTCACAGTGAGTACGGGTGTGTACGCGAATGTGAGTGCTGGGTAGGTCGGGTATTCCATAGGTCGTCAACGGGGTCTATATGTGTATATATATATATATATATATATATATATATATATATATAGAACAGAAGAAGTTTCAATTTGTAATGCTTCGTTCATTTGTATTGATGGACACCCCACAGTACGAGTTATTTGGCAGTTCGAGCTGCTGCTGCAATCACTACCACCACTATTACAAGTACTGCAAGCTGACCGACCAACCAGTCGCAGAGGTCTCTGTCTACCTGCTTGCATCTAATGATACCACGTCTAATCTTAGGTGGAGTTCCACTTGCAGAGAGCGATTGCTGGCTCGCTGGTGTGCGTTTGAGCTCCGGGGCGTAACGTTTCTTGATTTGCATCGGTAGAGGCGACCACAGGGAAAAACGGCACCAGAGGCTCCAGCCCTCGTAGGTCAACATAGCAGTGAGTCTCCTGCTACTGTTGTGGGGGTACCAGCGATAGAGCTAAATTATTATAATGGCTCCTGGCAGGAAACTTGAAAGGAGGAAAGGAAGCACCAAGGAGAAGAAACATAGATGCGGCATATTGACAGGCAAGGTCCAGATCAGATATTCCCCGCAAACGAAACCACCTGTCCGCGTAACGTCCAACAACAGCTGGGAACCCGCCGTTGGTCTCATTGGAAAACTTCTCATGGGAGCATACGAAGAAAGGGAGACAAACGAATCCTGAAAGCCTTGCGTTTCCTCTAATGAAAGTTAGCCGGGTCGACCTGCCACAAACTTCGGATCTACTGCCAACACAGGCCAAAAGGGCGGAGTAGAATAGGTGGCCGATGTTCGCTGCGATCGATAGCTAAGGTGGAGCGGCGGTAGGTAAATCAGCAACGAAGGTAGCCGGGAAGAACATTTGGGCTTTCTTTCAGCCAATGCTGTCTCGATGTCGCTAGTTGAGGCCTACGGGCCTCCGACAACCCGATATCAGGAGTAGACAACACCGATAGTGTTGCCTACTCCTGATACTATCTATTAGATTTCGTTTTCCCAAAGCTGATCCCTATTGTTGGTGGCAGTTGCCTTCACGGTACCTATCCGATCCAGTGTAGGCAGCCATAGCGAGCTTGCTTACGCTCCGTCCACCATCCCTATCGAATTAGTTTCGGCCCGAATATCTGTGGCTGCTAAACCGAGACAGCTGGAGACATTCCGAAATCATATTCGCCACGAGCATCTCATCTAGATGAGATGGCAGGAGCTGATAGTGACAGAGTCACAAAGCATTCGACCAGGCAACTGTCCTTATGAGTTATGGTTATGATCAAGACTATGTAAAGACATTCACACACGTAAACATGTATCTGGCAGAAAACTAAGTGTTATTGATGAAAACCTATCCGTCCCGTACACAGAAAGCCGGGCTTAGTCCCACAGTGTTGTTGATGTCTACTACTCGATGCGTTTTGACGGGCGTACCCAGCCCTTCTAAATGTTAGAGCCTTTGACTTTGGTGGAAAAGGCCACTCGTCATCAAAAGCCAATTAGACTGCATAAACAGTGCCGATAGACGAAGTCATTAAACTGCCGTACTGCCCACCTTTGCTTTTCCCACATTACGCTGCCAGCACAATTGAGTTTAGTTTCGAGATTTGATGATGGTATCTCATAATTTGAAACCGGACAGCAAAACCCGTTGCGCTACGTCTACACATATGTTAGATAAGGAAAATAAGATAGTGATTAATTTATCTTATCTGTAGGTATCACATAAACTTATTTGAGTATATCAGGCCCTCGGTTCATATGCTACCTAGAGGGTAATAAATAGCAACAATTATGGTTTAGTAACGGAAACGAATACAACATCGCTTACGAGTGATAGTCGAGCTTGTTTCATCACACCAATGGTACTATGGCAGTATATTGGCACGCCTTCTTCAAATGTTTTCAGCTGGGCAACGTGTAACCTGAATTGTACCGATGTGTCTGTATGTGACTTAGTAAGGCTAGAGTCAACCTACGTGCTTTGCAATGGTACCCCCTGACATATTCTAGAGCACTATTCGCCGGTAATGTAACGGCACGTGCAATTCAGTCATATGTTAACCGAACATGTGGAGAAGTTTAGGAGAAAAGAGCTGAAAAAATGTTTGCCCTTGAGCGGGGGACCCGAGGCAGAGAAGGTTCAATCGCACCACTCAAAAAAATATAGCTCTAAAATTTGTTTTCTACCGATTCTTAGGATGAGACTAGTCAAAACCTCTGAACTTTAAGCAGAAAATATATCTAGCACGTGTCCACAGTACACTGGAGACTACTTGAAGTGACATGTGTGCGGATGCATCTACGACCACTGTTGTTAGCACGACAGACAACAAAACAAAAGGCCCACGTATTCTTTGTCCATCTTTATCTGGTTTGTGATGACGGCCGTATGTACTTTGCTACTTTCCGACGTATTCTCATCTGCAGGATGCTAGGATGAGCACTCCAGTTTATCTCTTGGCCTTCTTCAATTGCCTTTATTCAGGTCTGGCGACATTGCGGGCCATCATGAGTTTGCATGTCGCCCCTCCCAAATGGGACGTTATTGATAGCTCATTGGCAAAAGGTGACAGTCAGTCGCAAGGAGTATCTTATCTATTATGTATCACTAGCAAGTATGCATATGATGTATAACTGAAACAAATAGTAAATAATAATATCATTGTATCTTATGATCTAAAAGTTGTAGCAACAGATGCTGTAGAGTAGTGAAACGGGCCGGGGCATTCGTCAGCTATGCCCTTATCCTAATGCGCACATAAATAGCTCAAATGTGTATTTGATGAGCTTTCGACATGCATGAAGATATTATGTCAAGGTGCTGCTCCCGTAATGATACGTTTTGACTTTACAAATACGCACTAACCTTTCAGTGACCCTTTACTACACTTCTTATGAATAACGTTTATTATCGATAAATGAGATGTCGTACACCTTTTAGAACCTTCATTCGGAATCTGCTCCATTAAAGAACCAACTGCAAGCCGGATTCTGTTAAAAAATCATGAGTAAGTTCTTCTAAGCAGAAGCCAATGGGAGAATTTGAACAAAAACTCGGGATAATTAACCATATAGGAAATCATGGAGAAGCACAGACAACGTGCATAGTTGTACAATGATAACTGGCCAATTTATAAAAATATATGCCCGAGCGTGAAGGTGACGCGGCTATTTAAAATATATGTCTAATGAATTTCACAAAGCAAACCGGCCCACATGTGAATGAGAGATATATTATTAAGGTAAGTTCAGACGATGACTTAGAACTACAATACCACAAGCCCTGTTGCACCTCTTTCGCTTTCTTTAAGATTGAATTAGTTTTCGAAAATAAGCAAGTTACTTTAAGCATGGTATCTTCCTGTAGTGACAAGAATCATAGCAAAAACTTTCCTTACTACAGTCTGTCCATGGACAAGCAGATCTGTCCCTAATCAGCAATAAAAACACCGGTCTGACATATTTACTTGTAACAATGCAAATCGTCAAGAACGTGCCTGCATAGACGTCCCTGATGGTACCGAATACGATCAGTGTAGTACAGGGTCCTTTTCGAGATTCGGTATTTAGTTTTACTTTAATATCTACAACCATATTAAGAACTTGATTCGGTATTAGCATATAGTTAGCACGACATATTGTTACCATGTCATAAGTCTCTTGGAGAAGTCTTAGATAAGTCCAGCAAGACTAATTTCGACTGAACTTTCTAGTGGGATGAAATCCTAGCTGCTACAGCTGGTAAGCCATTCTGCCGACTTGTTTCCACAATACGAACAGCCAAAGGGCTTTCGTAAAAAAAGATCGACACTGTACCACATCTGATTTAGCGTCCTTCTAACGCAAGATGAGTTTTATGGCAATTTGGTAACATGATGTTTCGCAGTAGGCATCGTCTTGACGACTGAAAATATCTCTCGCTGCTTTTCGTGGAAAGCAGAGCATATCTCTGATTTAATTATTTACGCCTAATTTTTGCCGTGATATACAAAGCTGCTCTTACAGTCAGCGTACGAGTATATCGTTTTATATAACAGGCCACACCAAACTAAGGTAAGCGTCCTGCTCCAGCAACGTTGTCAAGCATTGCGTTACGAAATAATACGCTTGTGGCACATTTGTCACTGCCACGCTGGATCACATCTCGGCGTTGGAAAAAATACGCTCAGATATTAATAACTGTGAACAAAAATCAATGAAAACAACGCATTATTATTAAGCTTTGCAGCTGTATGTTTGCCGCTGTATTTTCTAAGTTAATTGGAAATACCTCAGACAGGTCTGGCGAAATGCACACCGGCTGGACTCCTAATGAGGATCTAAATTCTTTATAAAATACGTAATTTCGATAATTTGTTGATATTGGATAACTAATTAGCTGTAAAAATTAAAAAAATAATAATAATAATAATAATAATAAAGAACAAAACGTTATGGCTTTTAGCTTACAAACGATTTACAGTAAAGAAGGTAAAAAGCAATATGTGAAAGAAAAGCGATATATGTTTCAAGGACTTTGCAGTGATTGCAATAGGGTCACAACGATGGAGTGATGCTGACATATCGGCCACACGAAAACGTACCATCGCGTAATGTTAAAATGCTGGCGCTACCGGGTAGCCTCTTTCGAGTGATGACTTCCGTCGCCGACTGATTATAACCCAATAAAAGTCGCAAAGTTCCCAGGAAAAAAAATAGAGAAAAAGGGCACCACTTTCTAGAAACATTCACCTTATAATCACAAAATTTGGTTACTTTATACCCATGAATTTTTCTGTTCATGAGCGAACGCGTGATAAAAGAGACGGATTCTGGAAAATTTTCTCTGAGGAAAAACATCACGGTACCTTGTAATCAAGTATGGTTGTCAAATAAATATAAAAACTATTAGCATTAGCAGTACCTGTTACTGCGGGCCAATACGAAGCCAACGAGAAGACAGTTTAATTCAATATATCATAATTCAGCAAATAGAATATGAGGGACAAATACATATTTCCTAACTCAAATTCAGTACTAGTAACATTTGTGGAGAACGCCCATAAACATACTAGATCTGTACGGCTGAAATTCTGCAAGTATCCGCTTTAACATATATGAATATAAGACATTTTTCACAATAGGCATCATCTTTGATGTTAAACAGATGTTTATCTTAGGCTGTATGTATAAACCCGACCAATGAGAAGATGAACACTGATGGCCCTAGCCGAGTCCACTTCCAAATAAACAAAATCTACCTAAATATATCGCTTCATGCGAATATATTAATTTATAAAAGGAACATCTTAGATCTAGCTTGAAATCAAAGTATGGCTCGTAAGTACTAATGTTCCGTTGGTACAAGCATGCCAATGAAACATCTCACAAGCAACACTTCCAGGGTTATTAGCATCGTCAGTAAATATCTATTAAGAATTTCAATAGTGCCATTGCGACCTGTAGGTTTCCTATGGTAATCCACTCAATCAGTTCTCTCCTGCCATTAAGGATACATTAAATTCTAGTGGCGAAGCTAAAAAAGTCCTAGTAAAGGTCAGAAGTAATACGCACCTTCGCAGGATAAAATTTTCCTCCTTTAATCCTTTGTCCATTTATTTAGAACTATCCGTTCTAAAGGGAACCTTCGACTGGGACTCCTATTGATCTCAAGGTTGTTTTATGCACAAAATTCATTTACGCGAATTTGATCGTCAGCCTACGCGAGATAAGACGCGCGTGATTTTAAATAGTCAAATAACTAAAAAATAACCTCATTCTACCACAACTCATTATTGCCATCAACTAACTTCAGTTAAATGTTTTATAACTTATCGCTTGTCGGCGTTGAAATTAGCACTCGTACCAAAGAACGAATAGTCCAGACCGCGCAACGGGCAATCTCATATAACCTATATTCCGATCAATGCACTACCGGAAGGTCATAATAACACGTAGCAAGAAAACTTACTATATGATATTAGCTTTTTTCTATTCATTCCCTTTTTTCTTCTTTTTATCTCATTTTGTTATTCTTTCTTGCTACGGTTGTCTAGCGTCGGAGACGTGCCGCTCTCACACGGCCTGGCTTCGCACGATGTCTGTATCCATACGAGTAAAGAGCAATGACACGGCGTGTAGCCCAGCTACGTGTAGGTATTATATGTGCGAGTATGATGGTTTTGTATAAGACGGACAATAAGAAGCTGCAAGCTAGCCTGAGGCTAGCTGCTCGTCGATTTCTAAAGCAGGTTTCTCTTGTCCTGCAGTCACTTTTGCTACACATACATTCCTCTGCGTATTATGCTTCGTACTATCTATAATGAAAAGCGGCGATAACAGCGTATGAAGGTGTAAGAACACTGAAGTGTGAAACGCGTCATCGGACAAGCAGCTCATGGGGGTATGATACTTTTTGAGCGCTTCTGAAACCTAGTAGTATATCATTCCTATTAAAATAGATATTTGTATTTCAGCACACGGAGGCAAAGCGTCTCATCGGAATCTCGACAAAATCAGTGTCAGTCGTTTACGAGCTGCATCTACGTCAACAGAGATACCTGTAAGCATTATTTTTGCTTGCGCCGAGTAACATAAATGTTGCGGATGCGTTGAGCTACCCTTCATTTGGTTAAGGGTTCAGTTCGGGTCTAAATTTCTCGGTAGTTATTTTCGTCCCCTAAAGTCGCAAAGATTTTTTTATATTAACAGTCGGTAAAGCTCTATTGGCGCACGTAGATCCATTTAAGTATTACTCGAACAAGCTATTCGCAAAAAACGATCGAATAGAATCGCTTTTGTCAAAAACAAAAGTTAACTTCTGCAGTAAAGTACCAGGTCGGCCAGAATTGTCTTGTGGATCAATTTTCAAGTTTTTTAACATGATTCCTATTGTGGATGCTCCCCTTTACCCCATGCAAACTTTCCTCGGACTTTTCTATGGAGACTGGTTACAACGCAAATCTAGCTTTTGGACAACCAAAAAATCTATGATTTTGGCGGAGATTCGTCGGACGTTAAGATATCGTAGTATACCTACTTTGTGCTTAGTTTTCGAAGAATCTTCAACCTTTGCACGATGCATGTAGTTTTAATCTAGAAAAGAACTTGCGGTTTCGTTTTGGAAACGGAAGTATGTAACTTCCTTTGCGTACGAAGAATAGCTAACGAACGCAAGTCCGCTACGGGGAACACTCCATCAAAGCGCATACAAGTCTTGATGCGGCACTCCCAATAGACGGAGTTAATCATGTCCTACGTATTCGTCTTATTTGCAGTATTTTATGTTTGCTTGGTTCGCATCGAAACCTTACGGATTTAGATACATACTTTTTGATAAGGTCAAAATCGTACCTGAATGGGAAAGAATTCAAATGCGATTTTCATGAAAGGCGCGCTCGCTGTTTTGTTATTAAAGAGAACTCAGACACGTCATTTTTTATACTTGCAGCGGACCCCGTTAATGTTAGTTGTCCCTCGGTTGGGTTGACCTGTTTTGAGTTTCAGAACCCGCTTTTTGAAAGAGTCCTAGCAGCCTAAAATTAGGCTGGCTTGACACACATCAGAAAAAGTCGGACGGCTTACTGACTACATCTGATGACAGGTCGCGATGTGAAACTTAACTGGATAGGCTAATAGGAAATCTTCACGTTCGATTCGTGTAAAATGCTAGACCGACACTGTGCATAATATTATAATTAGCTTAAGGGGTTGTCTGAGTCTCTTACCTTTGGGTTTACCTAGAGCACCAATCGCGATGTAAATTGATCGTGGAGAAACAGAGTTCCCGCCAAGTAAACGAATAGCGTTTTTAGGGAGGTTGATTAGATTTTGGGCTAACGGTGAAGTGGACTCGGAGTAAATGGCAGTAGCACGGCCGCGTGCAAATGAGACCCAGTTATGATGAGCATCTTAAGCTGAGTTAAATCTCAACTTACCATCAACATCCTTGGGTATATTGACAAATGCAACTTTGGGGCAACAAACGGAGCATAGCATAATGTTCATTATCCGATACGCTTTAATTGTAAATCGCATCCCTCCAGAGCTGTTGCTCTGTTAGTATTAGAGAATCGAGTAGCTTGAGAAAATTACTTTTTTTTTCCGTTTATACGTTACACACGATTCTATTATATATGTCCAGTTAGGCTTAATCTGACTATGCTTTCCATGCGTATGAGCTCCTCTCAAACACAAAAAAAGGTCAATTCATATGTTTTTAGACTTCAGTCATCATATGAACATGGAGGAATTTCCACGATATTACTAACGTATGCGATCGACAGAGACAATCGTGTTGCTCGTTCTAGAAATTATTTCTGCCAGCCATCAATATAGAAGGTACATCGAATCTTAAAAAGATGAACCATTCGCACATAGGGGCCTATACCGGGTATAGCTATGGTGTATTCCTAGGTACGAAAATCAAACCATACAGCTGTACAAGCGCAAACTCAGCATTGAAAGTTATAGCACAGCTTTCACAGAGAGAAATACTGGCTGATTATTAAGATCAAATAGAACTCGCTGATGCTTAGGGGGTGCAGCGTTGCATGAAACTCTATCGTGATCCCGAAAGGCCATACTCTGTAGCATCAGCTGTCTTTGAATGAAAGATTGTTACACGCCGCCATCTTGGCAGTCGTTGACATCCGGGTCATTGTGTTGAGCTAATATTTATTTCGAAAAAAATGTGTGACAATATATCCTTCAACCGACACATCAGCTAAACGATTCTAATTATTAAGTTATTTATGAAAACAGCATTTATTGATTGAAAGCACACATAATGCGTTAAGGGATTTTTAGGTGTTGAAAATATACGGTTGAAATCCTGTTTTACAAGAAAACGACTACAATATCTTTTTCTAGTTGTAAGCGATTGTCTTGCCTTTTCTTTCGCTATTAACAAGTTATAAGGCTAAATAGACTTAGGCCAGCTACTTTACAGTTTTTCGCACACATCTGCGTTTTCAAGTTCGTTTTGCGCATAAGATTGGTATTAAAGTTCTACTACTTGTGTATGAACACTAAAAGAGTATAGATGAAGTTCTCTTTACAAGGCACTATTTACAAGAAGTAAAAATGTCCTTCTGTGCCTTTTTTCTCTCTGAACAGATAAGATACTAGTAATATCACGAACTTCTTCTCTACGCACTCTAGCTGCGATGAGACGCTCACCGATGAGGCGGCTTTAATAGCTTGAGAGCAATAAAAATACGACTGCGTCTTTAAGTCTATCTATAACTGTATTGCCTTTGAGTCGTCCAAGAGTATTTGTTATATATTTGTTACAATAGATACAATGGCAGTATGTTTTGTGTATTGGAGTTATATACCGACTCTCAATCGATAAATCCGATATAAGAAAACAGTTTAAATGTTTATTTGACCAAAATGGCTATACTGTCAGCTATGGACTTGAGCTATTTCAATCAAGTTAATCTCTCACTTGGCCGTTCTATTGAGGTAAAATAATGCGAATGCACCTATTTTTTTCCTAGATAATTTTTTATGTTAATTTGTTTAGTGAAAATGTCAAATAGATGAAAAAAAGAGACTTGTCATTTCAGCTTCTTTCCTTCCCTTTATATATAGAGAAATTCACAGCTTAACAGGAAAATAGACCCTTTCGAATAATTTTTTCTAGATATTTACATATTGGTTCGATAATCTTCAGTAAACCATATACAATACATAATCTATAGGAATACATGATCGGTCTATAGTCTACATAATAGATAACATAGTCTATAGGAATGGAGGGATTTTGTAAGTGCTCTGTTATCTTTCGAATGTTCCGGATAGAATGGACCATAACCACGGAAACCTTGGAGATGAATTTTTTTGTACGCAACCAAATTTAAGACTCCCTAAAATCACGTTTACACTTATGAGTGAGTTTCTTAAAAGTGAATCAACTTGCTATAATTCTTTTTTAAAAAATCTTAAATTTAATAGAGTAGTAAAATAACAGCAATCATGGTTATCAAATGTTTAAAGCATTTTCCCTTCAGTCAATTCGCTCCTCATTACGTGGCGATAATTTCAGCAGCGATACAGTAAATGCTTCATAAAGTTGTAAGAGTTTTTAAACAAACAGGATCGTTTTGGTTACGTGAAAAGGAGCGCGCGTGTTCAAGTAGTAGTTCAAATAGATCACTCGTCTTCAGTGAATTTAAGTGGCAAAACAGGGTAACAGATCTGGAACCACGAGCCATGCTGATATACACATGAGTAAACTTCATGTGCAGCTCCTCTATGGAGAAAAGTTAAACAGAGTGAGTAAGACAGTGAAACGAATAGTGCTTAGAATCTCGTTTAACGATGCTTATTTAGTGTAACGGTACATAGTCGTGCTTTGACATGCGGACCACCGGCGACTTTCATTTTAATTCGAATAATTAATTAATACACATAGCAGCGAAAGTTTCAATTCAAACGTAGATATTAGTGAATTAGATTGTACTGTCTTGCGATAATTTGATTTGACCTTGAACTTCGTTCTAGATAGCCCTGAAGCAGGCCTTGAATAGAAGATCACACATCTCATTGCATCTGCTTGGGCAGAACTTAACAATCTGGGTACAATTTGTACTTTAAAGTTGAAAACCAAAACGTACCTCCCTGTGCTAACAAAGTAGAATGTAACTTAAATGGCCAGGTCAGTGGAAACCTACAGGACAAACTTCATACAGCGGCACGAAGACAAGTGCATGTATTAACCTATAGGTTTTCATGGGGAATGCAATGTGAGTGTGTGGACGGCTATTTGAAAACGGCTGTATTTAACAAATTTGCCACTGGGTCTCTATGAGAGCTTGCAAATGTCCGGCCAAGTTAACCCCATAAAGCTTTGGTTGTGCACTTGGCACAACCTATAGCGCAATATCACTACTCCGAGTTTAAAGTCCGAAGCCGCTGTTAGGTATTGTCTCAGCCGTGCCTGGATCATAAAACTATTTTTTTTTACTCTCAGCCTTAACATACGCCTCATATTTGGTACAACACTTGCTTGACGTACACCTCAGCGAAGAACCGCCACGGGACTTTCCCGAATGGCGTGCCTCGCTAATGATGTCCGAAACCTACTTCCGTCAATACACATGATGCATTGCGTATAGGAAGATAGCAAACTTTCACTGCATAATGTGGGACTCGATCTTACCGTGCTGGCCTCTGATAGATTCTGAAACGACTAGACTACCTTCTAGGTTATAGCACAGCTGCAGTTTGAGCTCTCTTGACATATTGAAACTCAGCAAGATGGCACTTCTGGATTTTTCTGCGTCGCAGCATCCGTTTGTCCATGATTTCTCTAGTTATTTGCCCGGACCCCCTACTTTCGCCCACACTCCGCAAATATTTCATTGGCCTAAAATTGAAATATAGTCTTACGTCCGCGAACACGTGTCGGCGAACTTTAGCGAAAATGCTTCGTCAACACGAATTGACCAAAAATACATTCTCACAATGGCAAGCGAGATATTCTCGGTAAATGATAGGAAATAAAAGAAAATGCCCGTCGTCTTTCAGACTTGTCAGGGTCAGACAGATCGCCTATCCCGGCTTGAAACAATACCGTCATATCAAAATTTTCCTGGCTAACAACGATTGTCAACGATGTATACACACTACTGGTTTTCGAGAGGAATTGGCGAAAGCAAACATATGAAGTGTGTGCCGCATTTCTAGACTACCTACGTATTCCATGCGAGATAGTGTAGACTATTCATGATGAGTAGGAAAAGAGCTGGTCATCCTTTAAATTCGAATTACTAAGGGCCTGTTTTGTGGAGATTGTGAATAAGTCAAAGCGCAGAAACAGGCCGACTCTGCATTTGACGGCAAAAAGGTTACGTGGTTGTAAAAAAAGCGCGTCGAACGGGAAATGTTTTTCTACGAGCTTGTGACAACCGGCATAAGTATTAATCAGAACCAAAATGGACTGCAAGTGATGCTGCTAAAACAATATGTACCGTTGTGTTCTTAAGTGAAAATCGTTTAATTGGATTACAATTACAGAAATCTGGTTGTCCATACCAAAGTGAGTTTTGCATAGACGCTTTGAAAATCCGCATCTTATATTTTTGAAACGGTAGCAAATATAAGGGCGTTCAGTATGAGATGTCACAAACAATAATCGTAGAGATAGTACTATTTTATAGCGGCGTGACCTTCCATAGCACTTTTTTTTTTAATTCATGATGCACATGGGCCCTTAACGCCATCCACTCGGATACTCTCATTCGGATCTTTAGCAGGGAAATTCTAGCCCAGAAAAAAGTGAAACATTTCAGTGATTTAAGAGTGATTTCAGTTTTGGAAGTCCAGAAGTAAAAACAGCTTGCCGTATAAATCTCACGTTCATTAAAGATTCTACTTGGTAAATACATCGTGGGACGTTAGCTGCGAATATTCCCGGACGGACATTTTTAAGACAAAAATAAATGTCTCTGCAAAAGTGGATAGGAAAGATCCGAAGCCTGTGGTGGAAACTTACCTATTCTCAAGTGCACGATTGAGGTGCAGCATATGCTAAAATAGCATCTTTATTTACCTCGGTCAACTTACTGAGATAAAAAAATTCGAGAAGTGTATGCCGCATGCTTTAAGCATGGATTAAAGCTAGAGTCACAGAAACGCTTTCTTGTTCTGTTCTCGTGTTAAAGCAGTGACCAATTGTAGCGAATGTTGACTTTTTATGAAAAAAAAATACATTTTCTACGATAATCGTAGACGATAACATAAGTGGTCGATGCAACTGAATCGACAGAGCAAAATGATAATCCACCGTTGGTCTTATCCAGGACAGCCTCCTGAGCTTCAATTTTCATCAATTATGGCTGAGGTGTGCTGTCGATGAGATATGGACTTCGTACCAAGCAGTTAATTGAATAGAGGTAAACCGTTCATGATTGTCAACAATGTTCGATTTCACACCATAGGAATCATGGTGGCGAAACTGTCTACTCTACGTTATGCACCATACTTCTCAGATATTGCTCTGACAAATCGATGTTTTTTTTCCAAACCGACAACTCTTTTGAAAGTCTCCCATTGATATCAAAGTTGTCTTTCGAGATTCCTCATAGATTTTCGTAATCCATACTTTTACAGCAGCGGAAAATGTCGCCATCGGAATAATAACTTACTCTAGAACAGAAAGTTCCAGATAACAAGAGAAAACAAATGAAAAAAGTTTCTTTTCATACTTAACTATCTTTTTAGAAAACTTTCTATGTTGTAAACATAAAAAAATACGTTTTAAGTAATTAACCTATCAATTTAAACCATAGATTATCTAATTAAAAGACAAAGCACTTCTGAGTGTGAGATAATATTGGCAAAGAAAAAAGATTTCTTCTAAATTTCTTTCTAATTCAATTCTTTCCACTCTAAATCTTTCACTTGCTATTCTCCTTTTTCCAAAATTTCACTCTGAAATTCGCGCATGGATATAAGGTAATTTGGTCCACAATCTTAAAAATCTGTTGGTGGCGGCACCGGGTTCTCTCGTTTTCTTCATTTGTTTTCCACGTTCAACAAGATAGAAGCTCTGGCAGGTTTGCCACCAGCCGTATTATGCAGGACGTTATGTGACCTCACTGCTTTGCGTGACTGGTCGTAGACGCGTTGTAGCCTACCAGGCCTAGTTATAGACAAGAAGAATGTAAAGCAGCAGGCACTCCTTCGACACAGAGACAGATGGCGCTGCGCGATTTCGACCCTGTTAATAAGTGTTTACCCAAGCACCTGAAGCATAGCATCCCACTGAGTAAAAGTGCATGATAAGATTGAGCAGTACTTTGAAAAGATGAACGAACAGGATATATGATTAATTTATGAGCCGATCGGCTATCAAAGTCCATGTTCAAGGATTTCCAACTACGATCAATTCGATAGTTAACTAAACAGGCCCGAACAAACTTAGGCTGCGGACATACGTAGAATAGCTTGTTTATGTGTAGCTTGCCATTATGCGTTCGGGCGTCTACATATATCGAACACCGGATGAAGCGTTCACGGCCATAGTAGACCTAAACGCATGGTTGGTCTAGTCTTATCTAGGCTGACTGTTACGACCCTTGATTATACTGTCCAGTTAATATGTGATTTGTTCAAGCTAAAAGAGCGTAAGGTTTAGACGGTAACGATCTTCGTGTCTTTTTTGCTTGTAAAAAAACACTCGTGGCATTTCTTATTGGTGTCGTTTGGTTCTCTTTGTATTTAGATGATGTTGTTTCGAAAGGGGACTGTTGTGATAACATAAAATTTTCGATAAACGTTATCGAATCTAGGTTCGTATTTTACGTTTGTTTTGGACAAGTAACAAAAACGATGTGTCTTAAAATGGCCAGTGAAATGTGCTCTCTGTTCAGCTCTAATTATTGGCATAGAAGCTTCTAAAAGAAAGAGAAGCTATAATTCATTCACAAGGGGTAATCAGTTATTGTACTGTTTATTAAATATAACCATGTAGAATTTATCCAGTCTTGAGGGCCAGAGTTCTGTCGACGTCAGGACGTGTGACTATCAAATACCTCGTACCTTCGTATAACAAAGGCTGTGATAATCACAGCAGGTAAAACAGCAAGCAAAACCCAAGGGTGCGGGGTAAGAGTAAATAAACAGTCGATAGTAGCGGTAATCGATTCCTAGTTCCCGCCAAAGAAAGAGCAGATTTTTTTCAATGAAAGAAAAGTATTTGTTAATAGTTTTATCAACACATGCAAAAATAATAATTGCTTTCGGGTGCGAATCTCCATCCACTGAGATACGGAATTGACTCGCCCACCTTTCTAGCTACCGAAACCAGGTAAGCCGCTCGCGGGGTTATTTTATCACTACATCTGTAAAGATGGTGCTTCCGCAGAAGCGCTCCTGTGCTTAAGATAAAACATACGACCAGCTAATTATTGATTCGTTTCACTATACTAATAGGATTTCGAGAGTAGTTCCGACAATTTAAATTATTAATAATTAGGATATGTCTTACGTATGTGCTAGCGTATGTCCTACGATTTTAAGTATTCATATCCAGCCAATTTCTATGACGTCCGCTTACGAGTTGTCGCGTGGGTAGCGCTAGATAGTATGCGAACCGCTAAAACGAGCACAAGTTCTTGCCTCGTATTTTTTTTTTGTTGTACATTGTACAAGAGCTGTTTCGAGAATACTCGGTATATCACTTATTGTAGTTAGTATATTTAATTCTTTTATAGAACTCTAGCACACATCCCAGCTGTGTCTATTTACACCGTGTAATAATAGTTCTATTATTATATTTGTTGTTCGCCTGAATAGGGACAAACAACTGTAGATGGATGGAAACGGTCGCCACTCCATTGCTCGAGGAACAGCCACCAGCCTAATTAAGCAGTCTCCGTCAACCCTATTATTTCTCTGTAATTCAGTATTTAGTGTATTATGTAGGCTGGGCCAGCTATTCAGGACATCTAGTACAGCAGACCCGATTTGCAGGAAGTACATATTGCTTGCATGGCCTCGTTGAGAGTTTTTGAACGGAATCAACTCGGCCAACGGCAACTCCAAGCTGAAGGTAGATGAATAAGAGGCTCTACTGGTGAAATGGAAAAACTTTACCTGCACTGTGGTCGCATCGATTGCGCTCATATACATGAATGGTCAATACAAATGTATGAAAACCTCAGAGGTCGTATGCTGGATGTTAGCTGAGGCCTCTGGCTAAACTATTTACGTCACGAACTGAGCGATTCAACTGTAATTATTATCTCAATATGTGGTTTTCCAGGTTGATTGATCCAGATGAGATTATGTTTACTGAAAATTTGATCGCGCCAAACCTTTCATGAAACGAGTCGAAGCAAGCTGTAAAAAAGAAAGGGCTTGTTTGCCAAAGGCTAGTCGACCATAAATAGTTCCGTAATTAAATTTTGCGTTTTATCGCCAAAGAAGCGCAAGATAATTAATATTTAGGCATTACGGAGCTTTGCGCGGTGTGGATTACTGCGAGCAGAAACGCAAAGACGCTTGATGCTTTAAACACGTTGCAGACGTTCAAGGTAGTCTATGAAATAAAGTCGGCAACGGCCTAATTCATGTTATGGAACGTACAGATCATGCTACCCACGTAAGATCTACCTAGGTTCTTCGAACTACCGCCTCATGGCGCAGAGCGCCACAGCTCCTTCAAAAGAAGATTTTATATCGACCGAAGATAATGATATGTATTTATCACTCTCGTAAACATTGCTGGAAAATGATCACAATTCAAACAGTCTTTTGCGGCTTAAAAATTTCCCTCTTTTGCGTATATTTCGATCCAACTGAGTACGTAATATCCAACGCATCAAAGGCTAAGCAAAAACTTCGCAGTTCCTCGTTATAGCCAGCAGACATATATAAGCTAGTAGTAGATTTTGCTCTGTGGATTGTCCTTTATGTTTTTTTATGTCTTACGAGCCTCGTCGCACTATTGCACCGAATAGGACACTCTTGTATCAACTTTATGTCTATGATTCGGCTTGTTATAACGAGACTATTGTGTCTGCAATTTATCCATCCATTTGTCTGCTTTCCTAACTTTCGACAGTCGTAAGCATACGGAGAAAACTGGGGGGCTGATGTTGCCCCGCGGTGACCTTGTAGCCATCCACCCTTAACTGTCTCACCAAACCCGCACCTTAGCTACCCATTTTTCAATATCTCAGTGCATGCTTATGTGTTTGGCTGAGTTGTTATGGTTTGAGCGTTTCGTCTACCGCAGATCCCTAGCTGGCCCGCTTCTAACCCGTCAGCCTACAAGTCTCAAAGGCCGTTAGCCAAGCTTCCATTGCGAGTTTGCGTATTCTCTACGTGTTATTCCCGTAAATTCTACCTTCAGCTCTCCTGCCGCTGCTCCAAGCTACCCTATCGTCTAGACTGCCTCCCCGCACCCATACGTCAGACATCCCTGAGCAATTTAACTTCACACTTCACTTGGAAATTATTGTTGTGTAAGTCGGCGTTTGCGCGGATTGTGGATCTTAACACGAGAAGACGTATGTCCAAACATATCCTATACACAACCACATGTGTTTCTCAGTATGTCAAAGATCCCCTCGTGTTTTTTTAAAGCAAGCATCCGCCAAACGCAGACTTCTCCGTGTCTGCCATAAAAGAAGACCTCAACTTGGGCAACTCTTGTAGGCCTCGTGAGGCTGGTTAGAAGCTAGAACGGCCGCTACAAGTTCCAGACAAAATACATAAGGCATTTCCGGCATAGCTAACTATTAAAGCGAGATTGGCAGTACACCCTAAACACGCAACGCAATACATCTTGAAGTTACATAACACACACTTTGAATAGGTGAACTGTGTGCTAGAAGTTTTAATTATTAGATAAACTACAATGGAAAATGAATGGTGAAAAATATTTGGAACTAGTTGGGAACGAGATATATCTTGGTGACAACTGATTAAACTTAATTGTTTTTACTTACGCCTAGTTGAGCATAAATAGAGAATAGCTGCATTATTTTCTCCGTTTAAATTAATAAAATTCGTAGCGTAGCATTACACGGAAAATTGACTACTGAACACCACGGTCAACGTATACCAAAATTACAATTCATTGTAAGTGAAATATACATATATAAAATAGACTTCTTTTTAAAAAATTTCGTCGAACCCCATTTTTTATAGTTGTTTGGATACTGGTCTAAGTGTACACACATGTTGCAAAACTCCATAAGAACCGTTTGGTTCAGACAAAAATGTACCTCGAAAAACTTCCTACAAACAACGAATGCGATTCATAACATGTTTCGAAAATAAGAAAGATTACAAAATAAGACCAAAATACTTAGAGTGATTCTGACGCGTGCAGAAGCTGGCAATGGACCTCAAGTATTAAAAGGCACGTGCAACCTAACATTTAATTGTACATTCAGTATTTCGTATTTTTTTCCTGTCGTTAACTTGATTATCACACCTCCTTTTCGTCGACAGCCCTGTGCACGAGGCATAGGACGTTTCTGCTAGGATGATGGCGCTATAGCGAAAATGCTTTTAGGAAGGAGTGCCTCCTAAAATACTAAGCGAAATTGGAACTAACGGAGTGACCTATTTGCTCGCTGTACAGACAAGGCCAACAAGTATAACTAATGAACATCAGTTGATTCACGGTGAACAGCTTCAATGATCATATGTAGAAAAAATGGTCTAGCGGGGGGGGGGGGGGGCAGATAGCATAGTTAGGCTTATCATAGATCCTAACTGTAAATAGCATCCCTGCCGCCTTTCGTTGCAAGGTCGACTCGTCTTACCCGTCCATTTAAAGGTCGCAGACGGTGGACCTTGTACGCGCTCATCCGACGAATCAGTATACTTCTGGGCTCAATGTAATGTCGGGATATTAATGATAGCCAACGTCGACAAACGTGGGCCTTGAACAGAGTTTAGGGCAGTAATGAGCTGTCTATCAACAATACATCTGCATGTAGTAAGATACGAAATAAAACAATCTGTATATTGATACCTCACAAGATGACTTCTACCTGAGGAGTGTAAGGGAGCAAAACATCATTGTGAATAGAAGTAAACGTTAATCATCGTGCCATTATTACATGTATCGTTGATTGAATTTGTGCAAATAGTAATATAATCGTTATATTTGTCTTGTACTCGATGACTGATATGGGCCTGTGTATAGTGTCATACAAATGCATGCAGCATGTTAAAAAAGGAAGCATAACTTAAGAAAGTTCTGCCTTTCGGTACTATGTGAATTAACTAGAGGCAATAATCAGTGTTCCAGTTAGGTATACGAAACATCGTTGTTCGAAAAGTATACTTTTGTAGAACAGATCAGCTCTCAACGACAAAGGTGTTAATCTAAATCGTAGGTACACCGAACCGGATCCTGGCAGAAGAGGTAACTTAGTAAAGATAACCTGAGAAAAAAAGCCTGATAATGCTGAACAAACAACTTAATTTCGATGTTGAAAAATGTTCAACTGTCTCCTATCCCAGCCCCATTCGTCTATATTTGTCTCCGATCGACAAGAGGCTGAATTGCCAAAACGGCTAGCGCCCGGCTCTGCTAGATACCCGATGTGAATTTATATAAGCATTAAAAGGCAATACAAGTTTATGTGGCATACAGGAACAACATCTGCCCTGATTCCCCCACATTATTAGCTTGCTAAGACTTGTGCGTAACTGCTAATTTAAATTCATGGCACAATAGGTCAAAGATCAGGTCGGCATCTAGTTCAATCGCTTGGGCGCCCATTGTGTGGTCGAATGCAGACTCAGTGGCTTTCAATAGCAGCCACACTTTACACTAGCATACCGCACGTAGAATAGATCTTGCAGCACCGTGAAAAGCCAGCCTTTAGTAGATCATTTTCATTACCTGCTAAAAAATAAATGTAAGAATCCGATGCTTCGTATCTTGTACTCTCCGTTGCTGTATACCAGTTGTCCCGGTAATTAAGTCAATACTGCCCTGTCCGAATAAGTGGTTGTTTTCTTCTTTCTCTAAGACGGCACTTCGATGCTATCATAGACTTTAAAGCAAAGCAGAGTTTGCGTGTAAGTAACAATCAATAATTTCAATTAGTTTCAATATTTTTTATGTATGTAGACATGTTCTCATTTCAAGATCTTATGATACAAATGCTGTAAAATACGAAACGCTTTTTGTATCAACACAAATATGAATTAGGGAAAGATTGATTTTTTCATTGTTATCTTGGCTAGTGCAAGATTTACGTAGAGACGTAAAGGTCACTACAAGTTTCAGTTTCAGCACGGAAAATGTCGCAACGGGGGGGGGGGGGTTGCTTCCATGAGACAAGAATATAGATATTATAGAGACGATATTAAATAAACAATACGTTACATACTACAGAAATTCGTAAAGGTCAGTTCTGGAAACTGAGCTAAAGAGCCGACAAGACAGTACCGAGTAACCAAAATACTGTTCCTCAATCAAGAAGCAGAAGCAGATAAGACGATAAGTACATCTAGGTAACCGAAACATTATATTATATATATGTATATATATATATATATATATATTACTGTTAGACAGTGATAGTCTATTAATAGGGTGCAATGCAACATACATAAGTTCAAGTTAATTTGTAGAAATAAACAGCACGGTAGTGTTGGTTAAATGCATTATGTCAAACTTATGAGAAACGAGGTACTTAACCCTGGGCATCCATACAGGTAAATGTTTAAGTGTACCCGGTGCACTTTATTATCATATGGGTCGAATGCCGCTAACTACAGTGGTATTAATTAGGTAAGTCGCAATGGTAGGATAGGTAATACAGATCCTTGAGGATTATACGAACTATGTATATTTCGACCATGAGCCGTGTGAATCCTATTTTCCAGCAATCATGGCAGGCTCAGTTTTCAAATACTGTATATAAATGTATACTCTGGACTAATCTAAATAAACCCAATGAGAAATGTAATTCATATTAAGTTGTTACTTTAAATCAATTTGGGCGCACATCACATACTTGTAGCCGTACATACATTTACATCATAAAAAGGTAAAGGTAGAAAATATGAGAATTTATTAAGGACACATATACGCGCTATATGCAGTGTCGATTTGCAATTCAGTAGCAACTACCGCAGCAACTTGCAGAGGTTCGGGTCGTTCCATTAGGTTTCGGTATCTAACAGCAGCTTAAAAAGAAACGCAGGGCTGTGAGAGAGTGAAGCACGACACGGAACACGGGAGGGGAAAGCTACGTCTCAGGGGATATTGAAGTTCAGCAAAAAGCGTATTTTTAATGGGCACTAGGAGCAAATTCAGATAAACGGAGCAGTCCGCCAGAAGAGCAGAAGACATGATTTCGGCACTACTAATAGCATCAGTAGCAGCTTTTTAGTGAATGTCCGTTTTGTGGGGTAAAACAGGACTGGCATAAAGCAACGGCTATTGGCGTGTACGGAACGAATACAGCCGCAGCCATGCTGACAACCAGAGCTCGAAAAGTATTTTCAGCTAAGCCTTAAGCTTAGTTCAAGTGGCTAAGTGGTCTAAGATAACGTACTTGACTTTAGGCAGACGCACGATAGAGTTACACCCGGCGAGACAGTGAAGCTCGCTATCCGACCGACTTACGAAAGGGGATGGTAATAGTTCACCAACAACGACAACGACAACGACACGTTTCCATCAATAGCGCAGGCGTAAGGGGAGAAGGAAGAACAGGAACTCACGGAGCCCCTGTCACCGCCGGCAGGGGTAAAATGCCTGCCAATAGCTTACCGCCTTACTCCTCGTTCTACCAAAAGCCATACAGCTATCTGGTAAAGGGCAGCATTTTAGTAGTGCTATAGAGCAAGATGTTCAATGTATACTTCGCAAGTATCTTTGTAGCAGAGAAGATGACGAAAAATAGTATAGATTAAAAGACCTACTGTCGATTATATTGCCATTTCTTTACATTTCATGTCTCCCCTATTAATACTAGCTATATATTGTCAACTAAGAAGCTCTATAATTGTATTAAATTTAGTAGGATTTCGAAGCGAGTATCTGTTACATGGGTTTAATTAAATAGTGGAAAAGTAGAAGGGACAACTCTGAAGAAATTTGCTTTTTATATTATGAGACAAACCTCTAACTTATTTCGGTAGAACACCCTCGGTGCGATGGAATGGTAGAACGATGCGTAAGAAACTAACAAAGCAATAGGTCGCTGTATTGACAGAGTGACCTTTTACTGCTAGCACTTCGGAAATCAGTGCGGTATGACTGCAACAAAGTTGAATATGAGGCATCTTAATTTTCGTATAAACAATTATATATTTTTGTGGCATAGAACTGTGAGATTATTATGCCACGATTGTTTAACAAAATTTTTATAGGTAAGTACAGGTCTACTTTAAGATAGTTCGAGAGTGTAATAATAACATAAAATAACCGATATTCATATCGATAGAATACTCACATTACTTAACTACTCATTCATCTTGCTTTCTTTTTTAAGATAGTTTAATTCATAATCTCGATTTACACGGTCAACGATGTGATGATACACTAGTTTCTCTGGCCACGAAGAGATACGTCGTATGCACTGAACTAACCCTAAGGCTCTGTATATTTGAAAACGCGTTTGTTTCACAGGCCTTGATTTTCGCCATTTTCCTCTTCGGCTCCAAGGCCACTTTTCTGTGAGATCGTTCGTTTTTTTCTTCTAGTCTATTTTCAGTATGGCAGCGTACATGAACGCCCGTGCAATGCGATAGCTTTTGCTGTAAAAACAAACAAACAAAGATCCGCCTAAATCCGCTGCGCGAAATTTACCGCTTGGTTTTGACTGTTAGATAGTTATCTTCTGTTTGTTCCTGTTGTTGTTAATTTGGCTGATTGTTTTTTTCGATCACTTCAAAGCGGGCGCTCCCTTTGCTGTTATCAAAACTGAGCTTGCGTAATCACGTTAAGTTA
The DNA here is from genome assembly GCF_002443255.2 of Varroa destructor. Lineage (NCBI taxonomy): Eukaryota > Metazoa > Arthropoda > Arachnida > Mesostigmata > Varroidae > Varroa > Varroa destructor. The sequence continues at coordinate 40,449,612 of NW_019211454.1, read as the reverse complement.
TCATCACCATCCTCATTAGTATCACCACTTCTTCAACAAGCGCCACTTGCCGTCAAAAACACTTCTCGTCGCTTTCGTAGTCATCATCGTCATTGTCAACGTCGCATCATCCGTGACTATTCTAAACACGAACAATAGGGTGGCTCTTCGACACAGAGTACCATACACACGCGCTAAGTTTTTGATGTCAGCACTCAAACAACATAGTTTCGACCGCCTATGCAACTGGAGCAGAAGCAACAGTGTGTAGTAGTGTGATGTCTCCAATGTTTCTAGGAACTACACGGTTGCAAATACTATAGCTGCCGTTACTGCCATCTACCTTTCTTCCGTAATCGATAATAGTCAGTGGAATTATCTCGGCAACAGAGATTATACATCGCAAGGCCGACTTGACGGAAAACCGTGCATAAGCCTACTGACACAGCTCTTGCTTATTCGGCTGCTGGTCGAACAGACAGATCGCGTTGGATTTCTTCTCGTCTTCGCGCCTTCCCGCTTGATGTTATGGTGCGAACTGATGCTTCCACGGCAGTTTCCGTGGGAGAGGGAAAGCGGTGCCGTCCTGGCAGATGGCGACTGAGTGTCGGGGCCTTCTTGCGCCCCCTCGACGCCCGACCAAGAGCTTGCTCCACAAGGGGAGCGCCTGTTGGGTGGAGCTGGTCAGAGAGGAATCCCAGCAATAAGCAACCGAAGTAGGGGAGCGAGATCAGCTGGGAATGAGGCGAATTAGGGGAAGTATGGCGGACGCCTGAGGAGCGCGCAGCTACAGCATCGGTGACATACTACAGAGACAAACCTCCCCCAGCCCCCAAACCCGTCGTTCCTCTTCCCAGAAACCCCTCCTTTTCGAATGAAACCCCTCCCGACGCTAAAACGACTCACAAAGGAACAGCAGGAAAGGGCATTGGAAAAGTGGAAAGGGAATCCTATGATTCGACGGTCCGACGTTCCCAAACCAAACACGAACACCTGTTGAGTAGTTCTGTCTTCTGTTACAGCTGCAGCCAAGCCTATCGGTCCTTGTCACACTAGCCTACGATTATGTTGCATATATATATATATAAGAGGCAGCTCCTGGTAGATCTGCTGTGCTTTTCTGTATGCACTAAGATACATATGACGACACAGAGAATTTGCTTCTGTATCTAGCAAAATATAATTTCAATACCGAAAGCACAGTCTACGGGCATAGAAGGCATGCAAAGAGTGTGCTGAATGTATATCAGTTTAATTCGGTTATTTCACGAGACATGTACGAAATTTTTAGAAGTGATCAATCATCGGTGGTTGTTTTTTGCGGGCTTCCACGCAGAAAGCTTCACAATCCATATATATATA
>NW_019211454.1:40419418-40448171 GCF_002443255.2 Varroa destructor | reverse complement strand
ATATATATGGAACTATTGTATATTAGGGCCGAACGAAAAAATTTAGCTTACTTGTCAGCATTCTATCCGCCACTGAATGGCAAAACGCGGAAGAAACGGTACCCCAGTTCGCAAAGATGGAGGAGAGTTCATTTCTTCGGGAACGAGCATCAGCTTCTACTATAATTTCAGCTGAGCGTCGCCCGGGCTCGTTTCGCAGACAGTTATCACGCCATACAGCTAAAGTATCAGTTCGCGAGTGTTTTTTGCAAAGTAATTTTCTGTCTACTCTGCTTAAGGCACCGGTAGTCGTAAAGAAGGCGAAACGGAATGAGCATTTGGTGATTTGCAATAACTCTTGATCATACGTAACTCAAGCATAGATATTTAATACACACATAAACGCTGGATCATTGAAAAATTTCTATTCTAGTAGGATGTTTGCAGTGAATACAGCCTGACTGTTAGGTAAATCTGACTCTAACGTATTCATGATTGAACTTACCGAGCATGTCGGAACTCAGCATCGATGCGATTGTTTGTAATTCTAACTGCAATTCGAATGCAATGGATACGCCAAGAGCTGAAAAGTTAACTTGCAATAGTTAACTTGAAACATTAGTCATAGATTGCTTGATAGATAGCTCATAGTCGCCAGCAGGTAGCAGAAAATTTCGAGAACCCAAAATAGGTTATTGCCCTTGCTGCGATTGGGCGGATGTTCTTCGAGGCCTTCGAACGAAGAAACGTCAGGAGTACTTTTGAGCTCGTCTAAAAACAGATAAGTATCCAATGATAATTTTTCCACTAAACTTACTCGACAAGATTATCTTCGGTAGAGTTTTTGATAAATTCCTAAAATGTCTCCTTCCAATGAAATATCGTACGTTTCGGTTTGCTCCGAAAACTCTCAAAAGAAAAAAGCTATGTACGATACTATTCGAATTTAGATACCAGCTCGAAGATACCTAGCTATTTGTTCATTTCTAACAACAAATTAGTGTCTAAGTACCAGTTCACCTATTTGATCACTGGATGAAACAGCAAAATGTTTTCCCCACTAGAAATTAAAATCTTATTCTTGGACTCGTGCTCAATCTGAGAGAAAATATTAGAATCTTGAAAGATGCCAATAGATCTTCAAATCCGGTTTTGCCCATAGGCCCTGGAAGGTCTACTTTAGGCACAGATTTTTTCAAGAAACTCGATTGAGCTCAGCGTCATAGCAAAACATATTCTTAGTTCGTGGGCTCTAAAGTAATCTGGTAGAACATTTTATATGCGATGAACATCTGAAGTTAGGTATGCTCTTGGCTAACTTTGGCAGGCATCATGTTTCTATGTGTGGCAAACTATTACGTATAGTTGTGGACCTTGTTGATCATATTTCAGGCCCACAAAAAAGGCTACTTCTCGATACGCCTGATACCCGCCGAATTAATGAGCGTGTTGTTTAGGTCTACGTGCTTATGTCTACATCTCAAGAAACAATAATCTGATTGATGCTATAACCGGCCATAGCAAAACGCCTGGCATATCACATGGTTGTTGTGAGAGTTTCCGTTCGTGTGGCATGTACAGACGCCTGCTTAGGTTTGGGCCAGTCGATAGGCTTCTGGATAGCTCGGCCCACTTTCCTCAAGCGGTCTTCGTTCATTATCGGTGCTGTTGCGGCTACGCCTCGTCATGTAAGGCGAGCAGACGCAACAGTTTCCACCTCTCTGGAGCCCGTGAAGTCGAAATTGCTATTGATCCTTAGTAGCTGAATAAAGTACGCATCTTTTGAATACAATGGAAAAAATAAGCCGTTTTCAAGATGAAGCGAGAAACCTGCTAGACGGAAGTACTTTGGTATGAGTGACCGGCACCACAGTTGCCTATTAGCGCACTAAATTTCACATGGTTGTCGATCAATTCAACAAAACCATATTATTGTTACGCTATGAATCTGTACGGTATAAATCGCCTTTTCTATATCTACAACAGAGTGAGGGAACAGAAGTGGAGGTCCTGTTTATCGAATCTCTATTACAGCATAAATGGCCCTGCGAAGATAACGAGCGTTCGAAGTTTCCAGTATATATATAGAAATGTATTATGTACAATAGCAGCTAGATCAGACGCGGAGTGCGATCAACATCTCGATTATTTTGTGGTAGATTTGCGTCGTATCATGAGTCACTATGTTTTAGGCTCGTAAAAAAAAACCCACTGCAAGACCAGGTGTACCTGGCGACTCTCTAGGATAGAATTAATACGATAAAATACAAAACTCTATGCCAGTTAGTTGTTAACCGAACGGCCGAAGAGGTGTAGTTCTGACGGAGCTCTACAGCAAGATGTATTGTTGCTGCGCCGATCGGGTTGCATCGTACAATGTTATGTACACCTCCACGCGTGCATGTACGATGTATGTGAAGTCTATCACATCAGCGTACGCAGCAGCAGCACCAGTAGCTAAACACAAACAGGTCAGCCAGTGACAAAATTTACATCATGCATCTTTCGGGATCGGCTTCAAGTCGGGTTGAAAATAGATGGCATTCAATCAAGGCAAAGCTAATAGTCGATCCTGTTTCTTCAATAGTAAATGTTATAGTTTTAGCCCCGTTTTTCGCAAACCAACGGCGATGACTGTTACGACAACGAGATAGGGTTGTTCTAAAGAGAGACCGCACTTAATTCTAACAGAGCGTGCGTACGACTTCAAAAAACTGCTCGCGTACATTTGGATCGTTGGACAGCGAGCGGTAGCTGACGGTTCTACGATACCGTCATTCATGTAACAGATACTTTAACAAACGCTGTTAATTGTTGATTCGTTCGAAAGCTCGTATCTCAACCAAATGTTTTACATCTACTTCTATGGCCTAAAACCTGGTGGTAGTATAGCGGAAATCGGCGGAAATTTACTGCTATTCGTTTAAGCCAGATCCTATTTCGTAACACTCAGAGCCACGTATGGATAGCCGAGGACACGAACCAGGACCACTGAGGGCATCGACAATAGAAAACGAATGATAAGTTAACTAGTTTGAAGTGAGCTAACTAATCAAGAGTAGACCTACCGCATGTAAATACGAGTGGGTAAAGATATATATGATTTACAATAAATTAATAGATGTTTATATCAAAAAAGTGAATAACAGCAAGAAAAAAAAATATATATATATATATATTTATACGTAGCCCTACGGAAATATATATACAGTCGTTCAATTCTTGTTGTAGCAATATTGGTGGTCGACCATCCAGTATGTAATATAAAAGAAAAGGATGTTAAATGCTTCGATAAAAATATACAATATGGTAGAAAATGCCTTTATTATAGGTAGCTATTTGCTAGATAGAGTCGCTATGGAAGGGCATACATAAGACTAGCTCGCGAGTTCAGTTACGATATTTTTTATTTAAAGACAACGCGTTTAATAATAAAGTTATACCGTTGTGAAGATGTGAATCAGAAACGAAATTTTGGCATGCTTTACTAGGATCGATTTTTTACCGGATCTTCTAGACTATGGTGCTGCGATAGTACTAACTTAACGAATATTCTAAAAGTTCATAAATTATGAACCTTAATTATGGTCAGCAAACTTCATCTTCTCTTCGGATAGCGCATTCATGTAATGGTGGTGATTTGTGGGCCTGCTTTCTTCGCAGACAGGTAACACATAATGAATAGTCAACATATTTAGTTATAGGAGGTTTTAATAGTCACCAGCTGATGCGAAATAACGCTACATTTTTGAATTTAAAAAAATGTCTACTTGAAATAGCATCGGCAAAATTCGTTTTAGAATACACTAAACCTTATCATACTAAGATACAGCTGGCCAGCACAAGAGCTATGTTGCGATCTTAAACCGATGCCCAAAATGCTGCGCAGTCGAGTATCACCACGACGCACGGAGGGCGAAGCACTCGAGGGTCTAGAGCCACTTGTCGAAAACAAGCGTTTCAATCAACCGATTCTCCAATGCTGCACCCGCCGAAACTTATACACGATGATGTTCAATCTTTTGGGCGAACATCGCCTTCATGTCATCTTGGCCTCACAATTTACGGAGAGAACCCTTGTCGGGCCGCATGGCCTAGCAGCGCTCCTTTTACGGGCGTACGCCGTTTGTAGCCGCTCAATATTTACCCCGAAGGTGTTAAGAATACTTTTTAACCATAATTTGTATGTTTTTTCAATGTCAGGTGTATTTATGCTGGTGGTGGCACCGCCGTGAGACTACCTCCACTGAGCATCTTTGCGGACCGTTCCGGTACAACAGCAAGCCTTCCTCGTTGCGTCCCAAACCCTAGTCAGGACAAATGGACTGATGGAGTAACGACGAAATGGACAAAAACGAAAGGCACACGACTAGCTCAACATTGATTAAATATGACGGCTCCGCGATGCTGGTGAAACGATAAGTTAGTTAAGCCAAACGTGACCGTCTCTTCCAGCGTTTTTTGTGCACCATCGAATGCTGCTCGCGTGCAAAAATGGCAACTGGTTGACTAGAATGGGTGAACAGGCTGGCAAGTCCATTCCGAACCGGACGTGAGAGCGCGAGAGCAATAAAAAACGACACCGGAACTGCAGATGCTCTGAAAAACAGTTAAATATGGGGTGTTTGTTTTACACTGACATAGACGAGAAACATTAAAAATATAATAAACATGTACAAAAAATACTGAAATACAAATATCGACCTCACTCTGATAGAGATAGTAGAAACACTTAAATAGAATGATCCTGAAGCCTTCGTGCTTGTACGAATTGATGAGCTAATTAATTTTTACCTTATCGACTATTCTACCTAAAGCGGGCTCTGTTAAACGTTACGTAGAGTAAGTTCAACACACCTCTCTTAAGATTTCCCGACAAGCATTTGGGTTTCGACATACATTCTATAGTCCTACGGAATTGACAAGCTTTTCTGTCTAAGGACGTCCTTATAATAATTATGGATAGAAAAAAAAAACAATCGATAGTTAACTCACGAAGAAATGTCAACCTTTACTTATAGCCGTACTAAAAACGTCTTACTATCCATTTATTTAATTGCATAAAAAGTTTTTTATGCAAGCAGACATCCATGGTAAATTAATTCAGGTCTATTTCAGAATAGCATGTGATAACAAGCTTTTTTAAATCACGACTTTCCACAATTTCCACAACTTGGAAAGGCAACGAATCTATTTATTTGTCTTTCTAACGTTTACGGTGGATTTCGTCATGTGTAGACAGGTAATCCGTACATTTTGAACCTGAAAGTGAATAATAATCCTACGCAACTCTGTTGAAAACCACTCGAAGCTAGTTGATGATCATAGGTAAGCTATCACTTTCGATCCGCCTCCGCCTCGATATTGAAAAACTGATTTAAATAGTCATCCGCCTTTAATTTTCTGCTTGACCCACGGAAGGTTAACCAAGCCTCCTGTGGGTGAACCCCTTTTTTTTCAGTAGTCGATTGTTTCTTTATCGGTTGACCAAACTGAATTCGTTCCCTACAGCCCTAATGTCTTCACTGAAGGTGTATGTATATGGTTCAGTTTTTAGACCACCAAAAGAATATCTTTATATGGCGTACGCATCGTGTTCGACAATGTGTGCTAGTTAGTCAGCTCCGCTGTATAAAGAATAGCGCATAGTATGGACTTTGCGGGATTAATGGGCAAATCTAGTATACGATACATCATTCTTTACTAGTTAAACCGGACGAGCAAGGTAGTGAGCAACAAAAATGACGAAGCTTACGACCCCATTACACCTATTCCCCCATATAACGCTACAACGCTAGCTGTAAGCTTAATCCTGCAGTGATTTTTAATAAAGATGTTGGTCTACAACTCCATGTTTTTTAACCGTGATTTTCCGGTCTTCGTACAAATCAACGCGTCGCCTACTTCAGTTACATTTTGACTCCGTTAGCATCATTTAATGATCGTGCCATACACACAACATCTTCAACCTTATCAAAAGCTTAAACTAAAGAGCCCTTTGAAGTTCGCTCGAATCTCGAGGTCAAAGACTAGAAAAATCCGAAAGAGAAAGGCGCCAGTCTATTCGTTTTGTCTCTTTAACAGATCTTCGGGTACACTCGATCTTTTTCCGTCACACGAACAAGATCTACGTCCCAGTTAAATTTCAGGTCTAACTTTACCTGCTACGACTATTTTTGGTAGGAGTTAGTGTGCGTTCCCAATCATCCTAAGCACAATTTAAACGAAGCAATGCCGAATGCACTATGACATTCATTCATAAGTCCAGTGGCGTTTCGGAAAGATTTACTATGCTTTTAAAGCCTATTCACTATAAGGTGTATACTCATTTCGACTACGTGACTTAATTAACTACCATTGAAGTACAAAATATACTCTAAAGAGCTATGACAGTTATACTGATGTCTGCTATCGACCTGTAAAATAACGATAAGCACACATATTGTTGTTAACGGCATAAAGTATTGAAAAGCTCTCTACCGGTGCTTAAAGCATTTGAGAGAGTAGTACCCGTTAGGCATATCAGAAAGTTCCCGCCATTTTTTTTTTTGTAGATGAGCAATACGTGCTTTTAGTGACTACAATCACATAGTTTTTCGCGCCCATGACTTCATTTGTACACGACCTTTTGCTGGCCCTCCATCGAACGTTTGTATCCGTTTTCATAGAATTCAGCTGATCTGGTTCCGAATAAGTTGTTTTGCCAGGCTTCGAGCTCCTTCCTAGCTTTTTTTTTTTTTTTTTTTATTTACCCCTTATCGGGCTTGAAGGGAGCAAAAAAGACGATCGATTGAGCATAAGAGGAAAAGTAAAATAGTAAGAAGAAGCTGTTGAATAATTTTTGCAGGACAGTTTTCACGAATTTTATAATGTATGGCCTCGTGTATAATATATGTGCTCGTGAGGGAAAGTGACTGAACCTTATTGGTTAAGTTTTTTTCCCGTAAAGATTTCCGGCTTCGTCGATTCGATGCAATGGAGCAGCTGCGACACACTACGAAGATCCGTGTTTGTCGTAATTAAAACACTAGAATTTCATTATCGGGTATGCTTTAACTGAAATATTATTGACTAATTAAATATTTTTTCAAATAGATCACTCCTTCATCAATTTGAACAAGTTTGAGCAAGATACTACTTTTTGGTGATTTTTGAAGTTGGTTTCTAGCTCTAAAATCTAGTCAGAAAGTTGAATTTTCTAGAAAACTATTATTTTTTGACACGTTCAACACTGAACGATAAAAGGTTATTTCTCGGATTTAACAAAATATTAATACAAAGGTTGAGAAATAACTGACCGCGATGGGAGAATGGTAAAAATGTAGTAAGTCTTTGGAATTACAAGAACATTTTAACACAGAGAGAGAGAGAGAGAGAACAACTGTAAAAGTGTTTGGTTCACGGAGGTCTTAGACTGGTACTTGTAAAAGTCCAAGAATTAGCTTTACATGCAGGGGAGGGAGAAAATTTTAAATTTAAACCGAAAGTTTTCATAATATCGGTTATTTCAAACGCTTGTAGATTACATCAGTGAAAAAATTCTTCCAAACAATAGCTTAGAAAAGTGAGAATGAGCTTTGTAGACGAGATGTTCGACTTGCTTTTATAAAAAGGCTTGAACCGGCTAGGCTGGGTCACCCGTTGAGTCATCTTTTTCATAAATTTCAATTTTAGGCGGAGAAATGATATGCTGCGTCAGGTCCCGCTAACGCTACATATTACAGCTCTGTAAATACGGAAAATTACTTATTTAAAAATCATATGTCTATTCTCTTATGGTCCTTTGGGGGAAATTCTTCTTTTACTGAAACGGATCACCCACATAGAGACTGACCTCCAGTTTTAGATTTTTTGTGTAGAAAGTATTGTTGTACTGTTTAACATAAGGCCTCGTCTCTTCATAAATCTATTGAAACATATGTTTACTTGGTCTTCTCAAAAGACTTGGTATAAATTTTTTTTATAAAATATATATATATATATATATATATATATATATATATATATATATATATGTATGTATGTATATGTGTGTGTGTGAATAGGAGCAGGCATGTTTGGGCATGTTGCAACTTATTTAGCGCCTTAAAATCTTGAGGAAAGAGTAAAGCTGGGTTTTAGGTGAAGCAGGCACGGGAGCATCGCCACTGCTGCTATTGGTCGCCGGGTGAGGTTTAGCAAAAGAAAAAATATGGCGTTCGTCTCACATCAGCTAATCCCCTAAAGCCCCGAGGCTTTCGGGCTGCCTGTTGCTTCGCCGGGCTGGGCGCCGGCATAAAGAAACTTCCGACCCTAATCGGGCTCAGATGCTAGTTCTGGTGCGCTGCTGCAACAGCTGCTGCGGTGGGGGCGGAAAGCACGAAAAACGAATAATAGAGTAGCAGAACTGGTAATATTGGTGATTTTAGTAGATAGTAGTAGTAGTTCACGATTTTATAGATAGCAAGCGAGCTTGCTTGGCGGCGTATACTACAACTAACGAGCCCTCGGCTGATTCATACTCGCTTGCCCTGGAAATGCCCTTCTCAAAACTTAGGTCTCGCTTCTAGCTCCATAGCCGAGCTGTACTAATCCCATTACACCTAAGTAATACATGTCTAGACTTTATGTCAAATGGCTCAAACAGATGACCACTTCTCATATGTAGAAATTTGATATTCCCGAGTATCCCTAATTACATTTGTTTCGTGTGTCATAATTTGTCTTATCGAATTTTCTAGGCATGACGACGCACCATTAGTTTAAAAGAAGCAGTCTAGAAAGTTCGAACCGAAGCATCTTCATTGAAAATTTAAAAGTTGAATGGTTCTACATCTAGAAGTTATCACCGGAGGCGCCTGCAGCAATGAGCGGGTCAAACTATTTTAAATCTTTAGGCCTAGTTCTAGCTAACGTTCAGGAAAACGCTTCGTAAAAATTCAATTGCAACATTATTTTATGAGATGCTTGTGTGAACCCTGTTCGCTTCGGAGTGTATCTCAGTTCGGGAAGGAACCGTGGCCGAAATAAAATATATTTCGTTAGCTACAAAATTGTTATCGTATCCTGTAATAAATTAAGATATATATATTCTTTTGATACGTATCATTCACTGCGACTTGCATATATCTATTTATGTGACCTTTAAAATATATCCTGTATTAGGGATACGCTATGCATTCAGAGATACGCACAGAAGACTAGATGCCGATTTGTTGCGAAATATCTAGACATTGAAACTCATCCACCTCAAATGTATAGAGGAGGTATCTTCATATGAGAGGAAAGAAGACCCAAGGAAATATGTAACTCTATGTTCTGAAGAAATGCTACAATTGAGTCTTTGGTAATTACAAGCGGCTCATTTCCGTAGCGATCAAACTGTTTCGTCAACAAACGCGAACAAAATCCATTTAGCGTATCACGTAAGCGCCAAAACGATGATTATTTAAACCTAGTGCTATTAATGTAAACAATTAGTTATATGATATATCTTCATTTGAGCAATTGTGAAATCTACCTTTGTCTTAATAAGGGTGGGTGTACTATATTGATTAAGGCGATGGACGATAACAGGTCAAAAGAATTTTTGTGTTGTCCAAACCACCCGTTTTTGGCTTTTTACCAAGTGTTAATATATTCATAAGTTCTGATCCATCGTCGGCACCATCGGCGAGGTAAGCTAAATTGACGCACTAAAACCAGCCAGTCTTGCACAATATATCATTATATATACACAAACTGTTTCTCCCAGTTGCAATCGGATAATTTGGCCTACTACTGAGCAAAATGCTAAACGTTCAAGGTTAATTACTACAAGGTATGACAATCCATTGGTATTGACTACGCTATTGCTAATTGAAGGAAACATTGAGCCTAGCTTTGATCAGGCTCAAGTTACTTGCCCCCTTGCAGCATCAACCTTCAAACAATTGAGTGATTTGGCAAAGATGAAGGCAGTCTTATACATACATGCAGTGCAATACTTTATTCTGAAAGCTAGGTTATGAGTCAATGCAGCCGGGTATATAAATGACAGCAATGGTGGGCATGACGAAGGAAGCCTTGCAAACAACCTTTGATCTATATATTCTATCATAGCGAGTACAAATCCAGACTTGGAATAAGCAAAATGACTCATGCTCAATTACCGAGTCAGCCTCAGGGTGCTTGCGGAGGTATTAGACATCTCGCAGGAGTCATGTCGGACTATTTTGCGAAAAGGCTCATTACAACTGCCGAAAGGCCTAAGGTACCAGAAGGGGTATAACAAGTCGTCTAACTACTAGGAAGTTTTAAGAAAATTGCAGGATTCTACCTGTCAAAATAACCCGAAACTTAGGCAGAACGAGTCATAAATTTTTCAATACCATAATATACCGGCTGATATGTTGCTCCTAATAGTACATATCATAGGGAAAAACGCAGTGCTTGTATTGCCTCGAATCGTGCTGGCAACAGATTTGCGACCTTTCGAGCGGAGCCGGGATCTATTTCTACGAGTGAGTTCGAAAAGTGTTTAGGTAAGTAAAAAAGATGGCACAGGTGCATTGAGTGCAGTGAAAATTATTTTGAAAAATACAAGTGGGGTTCGAGCAACTTAGGGATGTGAATTTGGACAGAATCAACCTTTCGATATTTTGTTTTCGTAAAGTATGGCATTGCTGAAGGTACTTTTTATAAACAACATGTTTAATGATAAATGAGCGCTAAAGTAAGGCTTGACATGAGCGCGGTAGCTAGGAGGCGGAATAGATAGTTAGACCTAGCTAGCGACATTTGCACATAGCGGAAACTTTTAAGAATTGCCTGGAATTTCAGGCCAACCCTTCATCATGTGGATTTGGCAGCTTTCATAGGGTGCCCTGTAGGAATTATTCATCAATCCTGTTCCAAATGACAGTTCGAAACCAACTTTTCAATGTGTCCTAATCCAAGGATAAGCCTCAAAAAGCGTCAAAGGACACCAAGAATCGTCGATGAGCGTGAGAGCTTAAATTCGGGCGACACCCGGTATACACAGTTTATTAGAGAAAACAGAGATAAAACGAGGCGATCGAGTGAACTCGAAACGAAAGACGCATAGTAAATTCGCGCCACAGACAGTATAACCTAGCTGCAGTTGACCCAAGATCATACAGGCGCACTGAAACAAACACCGAGAGCTACAGCGCCATATTGCACCAACACGCCTTGAACGCACACGACGCGCCGACCGGTTAGGTACAATCGCTAACTCGGCTTGCTTTCTGTTTTTAGCGTAATCTTATCGATAAATCTATACTCATGGTTGGATGGTGAGGCGGCCTCACATGTCACTTCAGTAGACAGCCTGCGGATTAAGTTGACTTCGCCAATCAACTCAATGCTAAGGCGAGACCTAATTAATCGTATTTACGATCATAGTTAAAATACGAAGAGGCTTTACGTAAAATAGGCATCCTTGCCAATTAACCGAAGCTTTGATTTTCGCTTTAGATCCTATTCGACAGCCTCACGCATGGCTGATTTTCATAACGCCACCTTAATCCGAGTATTAGCCCTGTCGCGTTAAGCCTGAACGTGAATCGGCCGCGACCTTATTCTTTGTAAACAAATTTGTTTTCATCTTTCTATTGCTACGATTTAGTTCGAAAATTGCTTAGGCCAGTAAAAAAAAAAGGTGGTGCAAATTTAGATGGTAGCCTCTGCTCTGCGATGCGGAAAGGCTTTACTAACCACGAAGCGTGAAGAAAGAGCAGTCCAACAATCATCGTGGCACCGTCCATTAATGGTTAACAAGGTATACAAGAGGCTTTACAAGCCAACTCACAACCTAAAAGGGTAGCGACTAGTCAGTGGTAGCAACCTATCCGTTGCTGCTAAACCCCTGGATAAATAATCATAATAGTAGGAAATTGTTTCCTACAAAAAACAAAGAAGAGAGCAGCTCCACTGATAGCTATGCTAGCGTTCGGGTTGGAAAATCTATGATGATCTGCTGAGAACAACGAGCACTTTAACAACATCTTTATCTCATAATAACAATTATTGAAGGATAAATGTTCATTCCAATATGTACCATGCTAATTTACAACATGATTTATGCATAAGCGTATAATCGACTTGAGTGTAAGTATTGGTTACAGCTGTCCGGCGGTAATGCGGATTACGAAGACGACCTGCACGGACGAGATGAAAGCCATTCTCATTTACTATATTGTAACAACGTTCTGACTAGTCCCTCTGGTGCATTTAATAACAGACCCGTAATTTCAAGCGTCGGGACCCGTTTGAGAATGTAGCGAGCCCAGCTGATTTGTTAAAGTGCGTATCACTAATTTAGTGAAACCATTGTATCTTTTTACTTCAGATGTTAACTCTGGTCACGTAAGATGCACTTGATAAAAACTAAAGTGAGACATGACCTACGTAAGAGGCTCGTACCCCACCGTTACTGCCTTCTCTGTCTCCTGGGCCATTTTCCTCATAGATCACAATGATTTATGAAGGGTGCCAGCTTCCACGCAGCTTTACAACCACCAACCGTTAATCAGACAACGTTACCCGTGCGGCGTTCGACGCTCTAGTGACCTAGTTCTGTAACGTGGGTTTAACTATTAAGTGTCTGACCTTAGCCATATGCCCAGTTCAAACTACATACTTCGAACGGCTAAACTTCGATATCTAGTTACTGCAATGTGTGCTCATTTAAGCACGCATTTCATCTAGTCTATGCCGTTTATTGGGGCAGAAATAACTCAGTCCGAAGCTATTTACTCCGGATTCTAGAATCTAAAGACACCCGTATAAATAAACGGTTCCTATTTAAGCTAAAAGTTTTTCACCCTTCAAAAAAGATTGCAGAACTTGCTATTATAAGCATTCTTCCAATGCAAGGAGATTATGTTTGCATCCATCGTCTAGCTAGTCATATACAGATAAACAGCTCACCATGATTACATTGAACCTAGTGTATTATAGTTACCTTAATGGAATATAGTGTACCTACGCATCTCGCTTGCAGAACATATGAGATGTAGCAATAAGGAGCGATGAATACCAAATCATTAGGTATACTTAATCGAGCGAAGAACGACTGCAGGCCAGCCTTCTGCCCAAAAATGACATACTGAAAATAAATGTTTGCAATTTTTTACGTCTGGCACCGTCTCTAACGATGCCTCAAACGGCTGGCTTCCGGCATACAAATGTATGTTTACGCTCGATTTCAAACCTAGATCTCTTTATCTTTGCCTAAGTTAAGTAGGATAATATTTTGCCTTCGCATTATCAGTGAGACGAGATGACATAGTAGCTATGTTGGCCATACTCGTCTGGGATAAATAGTGCCAAAATTGGTAAAAAAAACGATGCTCAGAGGCTTTAATACGATATTCTGGTTGACCCATTGCTTTATGTGGTCTCAGAAGCTGCTTTTAAATCCGTTGGCTATAGTTGAGCTGAGTTCCCCGTCAGTTTACGGAAAGTCACGGTACTCTCGAATATCGTTGACGGTACTTCCCGGTATTTCTCGCAAGAAGTTCCGTTTCCACGAAATTCTCAAAACTGCTCGCGAACGCTCAACAAATGCTGAACAAGACGAACGCTTTGTTGAGATGCGATGGTTTAACATTGAGCCGAACTCGACCATCGCGCTTTACGGCCATCCGCCAGAGTACAATATCACTAACATGCTCGAAAGGGTCTCATCCACGGACCAGTCATCTGGCTACTACATAACGAACATTACTATGCCTCGACTACAATGTGATACTCCGTTTGTACTTAATAATAACTGTATCTATTTTTGGATCGCTGTCCTCGATACAAAAATGCGTATCATGGAGGTCGACTGTTTCCGTGGTTTCCCGTTCTGGATGTACGAAGCCCGTGAGTTTCTGAGCAACGTTGAGATTCGGCGTGCATTTATACCCGGCACACACAATTCGGGAACGTATGATTACTACGACGGTGGCACGGTCCATGCGCGGGTGACCCAGTACGTCGAGTGTCAAGACGAGAGTGTATTCAATCAGCTATTCTATGGCGCGCGTTATATTGAACTTCGGGCGTCGTTTTCGCCTAAACGACGACAGGCACGCCCTGCTAACATCGTCTGCATAGACCAAGAAAATGATAATGCAAACGGTAGCAATAACGTTTTGAATGACATGTATAGAGAGGAACGCGGTTTGGATTGTCGAACAGCTACATTCTGGAGCGTTCATGGCTCGTTCGTGACAACATCATCATTCGATCAGATCGCCCGAGACATTCGTCGATTTTTGGAAGCTACCAAAGAAATCGTGTTAATTGATTTACATAAATTTAAAATCTCTGGAAAGTGGTGGTGGACGACAGATCTTCATCTCGAACTTTGGCGGCTTCTTTCTAGTGAACTAGGTGAGTTTATGGCACCGTTCAAAGAAGATGTCACTTTCGGCGAGCTATGGGAATCAAATAAACGCCTCATTGTGTCCACAGCCCATCCGGTGCCAGATGTTAGCCCATGTATATGGCCATCGTTTTTGCACATCTGGGCAAATACCGATCGACTATCGCAGCTTGAGCTATTTCTCGACGCGCGTCTCTGCGCTGAAGTCCAAAACAGCAAACGTATTACGGTCGCCAAGGTAAACATTCTACGGAGATGATCCAGTTTAGAACGCAAATAGGTATTGCAGTATATGGACTTGCCGTTATTGGTTTTACATGAAAGGTAGTCATCGTTTGTCTTCGGTGTAACACATTTTCAATTTATTTTGTTCTTTTCCCAGAATGACTACATTTCCGCATAACTGATTACTGTAGGAGATATGTCGACGGTGCTTGCTCTCCCCTATACAGAACAGACTATTTTACTATGACTGTTTGTTTCTGCTGAGTCATACTTTTTAGATGCGAAACATTGTGCTGTGCTTCGAATCTCTCTAACAAAGGTCCTATTTATAGGGGTTAAGCACCATTGCTGCCGCATATAAGGGGTCCACTACACTATTGACTCTTAGTTTTAACAATTACCTCTGCGTTAATGGAATGAGCCTAGGTTTCACATAATGGTCATGTTGATCTTTTTTTGACTCGCATTCAGCCAGGCGTATCTTCTTTTTAAGGGTAAGAAGGTTGTTTTAACGCGTTGTTCTATAATTGCTTTCCAGGGTCAGCTAACTCCACGTTTGGGCTTGAAAATGCTACGAAACACCTTGCGCAATCGCGGTGGGGTTCGTTCTTTCACGCCGGGCACTAATCGCGTAATGGACAGGCTGTATCGAAATAAATTGGCATGCGCGAACGTAGTAGCCGTTGACTATCTGCTTAGCTCAGACGTGGTACGTGTTGCGATTGCCGTAAACACGACGCCCGAGAGTCCGACAAATAACGCGAGATTTCCTCCGAACGTTTCATTTAATAGGAGCATTCATAACGTGGATGAAAGTTTATTTCGTCCTATGTGCAAACGTCGAGTCCGCCTTTAGAAATTACGTTTTCAATAGGCAATGTTATGGGAATATAAAAACAAAGCTGTTGGAAGATGTTGGCGAGTGTTCGCCACAGAACGTTTACTTCATCTGCGTTTAATGATTCATCCAATGATTAAGGCTGCAAGGCGTTAATATCAATACCGTACATCGATACGTAATTATTTTAACTGTATCTCTGATATACCTTTTCATTACTATAGATGTTTCTGTTGTTGATGCTATACGAAGAGGAATTTTTAGAATAATCGCTTTAGAAGGCAAAAAATAATCACTTCAGAAGCCAAAAAGCATGTGAGGTAATTAAAGTATGCACAAACGGCGAGCACTGCACAAACGGCGAGCACACTGCCAGCGGATGCAATTAGTTACTTCGTATAAAGGACTATACCGCGCTGCTACATTGTTGACTTAGAAACTCCACAAACTCCACAGCAGATTTGTTTACTTTATATCAGGCTGCTAACGTCCTCACGTCTGAATTTTGCTCCGGCTGTAAAAAAGCTGTAAGAAATAGTATGCCTTCAAAACAATCGAAAAAGCTCATAAGGAGGGATATTTACCTAGAGACTTAGTTTTTTTTTTTTATACCTAGAGTTTAAAATGCATTCGCACATTGAATAGGATCCTGGTACTTTTATTTCTGCAAACGGTGTTCTTTTTATCATAGGTTCGCATGTTATTCACACAGTACCTTCGGAATCGGATCGTTTCGAAACCTGATCGGATCGTTTCGAAACCTGAAGTTTTGAAACTGAAGAGCTCTGAACGAAAAAGGAAAAACGGCTTATAAGCAAAGCACTGGGCGTTTATAAACATGAATTATGAATGAGGTGAGGGTACCCTTTATTCCTGAAATCATGACTAAATTTTAACGTTTGTAGTATCGATTTCTTCCTATTCACTGATTTCTCGTACATGATATATACCCTACATGGATAATAGGTCTTACCTAATACTGTCCTATTACCTGTTCCAATCCGACCTAAACAGGGTGAGTTCGGGCTGTGATATTATTCTATTACTTGTTTCAATCTAACCTAGCGCGGAATTCTAAAGCCAAACTCGTGGTTACGCTAAATACCGCCATTGGAGCTGTCATTTTTGTTCTTTGTAATTTCCTCGCATCATTGCTCCCACCATATTGTTTAGTGGACTCTGGTAAATCTGAGCTATTAATTTTTAAAAATTCGATTGCAATACTTCGGATACTCCGTTACCTTTTTTGTAATTTCGTTTTACGTTATCTAAATATTTTCTCCACTAATTAGTAAGAATTCATCATAAAAAAAACCATCCCTGCAAGTTCACTCAAGCAATATTTGGTAATATCAGTGCTGAACCAAAGGGTGTGGCGAGTGGAAGTCCCCCAGGATTAAACGAACACCTTAACGGAGAAATTTGGTCTGTGTAATGCATTAGCTCTTCACCTCCCCAGAAACAAAGATACGACTCGTTCTGTTACTGAGAAGCAGCTGTCCGATACCCCTCGTCTACTATCGATGTCAATGATCCAGTTGTTATTGCTAATGGGTCGCAACGATGCTTCCGTTGACGGGCTAGCTCTTTGTGGGGAGCCAAAAATAAGACCTCTTACGCTTATTGTAATGCTTGGTCGATTAAAATATTTGTTATACAAGCAATGAAGTTTCGAATCGTTACGTACAGCTTGCCCCTCAAATACCACCTTCGTTTCTGTGACAGAAACATTTTCTGGCGTGTAGAACGTAGGGACTACAAGAAAAAACTCGTTTTTTTTTAAAAAAATCCAATATTGTGTGCATTCTGTAGCACTCGAAAAACTAAGTACACTTCTATATCATATATATATATATATATATATATATATATATATGTGTATATCGTCGAAAGCAATTTGTGAGCTAAACTTGGCAGAAATAATCTACATAATACAAATCATTAATGATTTTAAAATGTTACGAAGAATGTGTGTGGAAAATGAGAAAAAGATGCGCATTTTCTGTCTTGGAAGGTACATAATGCATCCATTTAAAGGCTCGAATTTTTGTAGATTTCGAAGGAAATAGTCCTTATGAAGCATTTTACCTCATAACATCGTATTGTCTGCACCTCAAGTGTATGCGTAAGCCCTATACAATTTTGTTAAGACTTTAGCAACAGAAATGCTTTTAAATTTCATCGTTTATTATGTAGCCCATTATTTTCGAGGGCATCTGTATAAAAGAGGAATGAATGTACTAATCTGATGGTTTATAATTTAATTCTGCGAATTGTAAATGTATGTGCCAGGTAAACTAATCAAACCAGCCCGTTCCAACTTCCAGAAAGTCGACTCTCCAAAGCACCATGTGATTGTTACTATTTTTACCACAAAGGCCGTCTGATATAGGTATCTTGAACATATAGAAAAAAATTTTCCTCGCTGACTGAGCAAGTGAGGTGACTCATCGAAGGATCGCAGAAGACACCCACGTAGAATAAAATCTTTAGCTGCGACAGTGAAACTGGTCTCGTAATATAAACTAGGATGTTCACGCTATTCTTGCATGAGATCATAATTCAGCCTTAATTAAGCATTCAGTACCTGTTATACATTGCACTAATGATACGCCAGACACCTTACCAATTCGGAGAATGCGTGCTTGTCTTCAGCAAAAACGTTTCCTTCAATAACAGGTAATGGAATATTTAGTGTGACAAAAGAAATGCACATCTTGTAAAAGCAATGTAATAACACAATTTGACATTTCACGCTTCTTTCATTACGGTTTGTCCGTAAAGTTGAACATTGTCGAGGCAGTAATTCGGTAAGCTTCTATTGTATAATAAACTGAAGTGATCTAAAGGACGAAGGCTTGATTCTCATTTCTGCGATGTTTGAACCAGCACCTTTAAAGCTTCATACCTGCATAGCTGCATTTACTAGGGGAAATTAGTTAAGTTACCGCTTGTCTTTGTAATCGTTTATGAAAAAAGTTCTTCCTGCGTAGTGTTACTTGAAAATCAACGAGCTGATTATTCAGCCTGAAATATTATTGAAATTGCTTTCGAAGATAGTTGAAAAAACATGTTTTATGAAAACTATTTATGTCGCCTTTAGATGACCTATGGTTTGAAGAGGCCAAGTGTCTACGAATGTAATATAGGTTAGCTAGTAGTTGGACACAGCTAGAACGATGAAAAAGACGACGCATAATTTAACCCAACAATTGCACACAGTTTATCTTCTCTAATATATATAGTCTTACCGCTCTCATTGTAGTTCTTTTATTCGTATATATATATATATATGTATATATATATATATATATATATATATATATATATAGCATTACGTAGAATAGTATTTCCCATGAAGACCGTTGTTATCAAAATTTCTACTAGGCTTTCTAAGTTCCATCATTCTTTATTGTCCTCATCGGCCTCGTTCTGTTCCGTCATTGTTTCTGCGTTTCTTGTTATTGCCCCGTTTTTGCTGTTGTTTTTGTTATTGTTAGTATCATAAATTCTATTCTAATAATTAGTTCCATCATCCCCACCATCGCCATTATAGTTGTTGATGGTATTATTCGCACGTTAAATTATACTTTCATCTTAAATATTTCACGCCTATGGGACAGTTTGCACGGTATACCCCAACTTTCACAATTCACGTCGACTGCTCATCGTGTCTGTTTACTCTTCATTATTTGTCGTCTGTCTTCTAGTTGCATTAAGTGTCTTTATATCGCAGTGTTTTGTTATTATATTTGTTATAATCATAATAGTATGATATATCAATATACATTCGCTTCTATTATGC
Organism: Varroa destructor; assembly: GCF_002443255.2. NCBI lineage: Eukaryota > Metazoa > Arthropoda > Arachnida > Mesostigmata > Varroidae > Varroa > Varroa destructor. The sequence continues at coordinate 40,428,968 of NW_019211454.1, read as the reverse complement.
TGTCCTACAAGACCAAAATTGGTGATTTTTGTTACTTTCGTTCTCCTGCTCAGTTTCCTCTATAGAGAAAACTGGCCCTTTAGAACACATTCAGTCACGGTTTGCTCCCTCTCTGGGGATCGGTACATTAGAGATATGTCACACATACCGTATTCTAATATTCACCAGTAGACCAAAGTAACCTTCCAGGTTTTACGTTGCAACTTACCTATAAAACTAAACGCATATATGATGTCTCAGTAGGATCGTGCGCAATAATCCGTACATTTCAACTTGAAATTCAATAAATTGGATAACACAACAAGGAATTTGTAGCAAGTAAAAACAAATGACATTTTCGTGCAGTATGTATAGCTGTTGCTACAAAAGTTGAACGCAATACGTTGGGTATTATAGGTGCAGCAGAAAAATTATCGTTGTTGTTGTTGTTGTTGGCTGAAGCGGTATCGTTCGTTCTTCATTTGAGTTACAATTATTGTTGATTTTTTTCCATACTTTGGCCCTTACATTTTCTTTTTTGACTCGATTCCAATCGAATGTTTGAAGACTGTGAAGATTAAGAGGACGTCTTTCCTCCCCATATAAAACCGTTTGTCGAAGTACAACTTGAAAAAACCAGTCGTTCATCTACCATACAGACACATCATTTAAATAAATAGTGTTTCTTATTAGTAAGCCAATGAATATCTTTTGTTTTATTGTTATTGTTGCTATTTTAGCCGAGACATTGCACAGTTATACGTAACTAGTTTAGTAGAAAAACGAAAAGCTTGACCTAATTTTCGCGAAATGAAAGGTAATGATGCCCGATCAACTAACAACCCTAAGGGGTTAGTGTACATGTCAATACTACCATTATCAATTATAAGTCAAATCCTTGAATAGAGAAACACGCCGGTTACAGAAATTTAAGTGATCGTCTATACGATTATTTAGTGGTAATAACAGTATCTTACACTTGAAAAGTACACCGGAATACGTACACACGGAGCGGGGGGATGCATATATGTGGAATTATAGAATTCATCGCCTTCAGAAGCTAGCATTGCGATGTATCTGGCTTTGTTTTTCTCCTGTGTCATATGGTGTCGCTTTCTTCTACGTCTTTCTATTTAAAGAATATTATTAATAAATACATAATATAATACATACGAGAGGCTCGGAATCATGGTAAAGGTAGTTTATAGCATCGTAGTCGAACGTGATAGCCAGCCTTTGGCTCGTTATCTGTCTGTATCTTGTCTTTCTTCTTTTCATTTCCCATAACTCTGAAGCATGGAACAAAAAATACAAGTCACGAGCTCATCGAATGCGGATGCGTTTCGAACGCCCTCATATACTCATAGATACACATATTCTATATATATATATATATATTGTTTATGATTAATTTGTGGGTAAGTGAGTTCGCATGATACCGGATCCAGGGGCATTGTGGGGGTCTGCGACATAGGGCATAGCATTGGAAACGCTCGTATTCAAAGATAAACAGAGTTGCTCTATCCTACCATATACTGCGGCAAACAGACACCGCAGTCAAACATACAGCCTCTCAGCACGATCTCAATCACATCCGTTTGGGACGCGCGGCAAGCGATGAGACTTTTGGTTTCAGTCAATGTGTAACGCAATGCGCAGTCGGTCCTCATCCGTTAGTCATATTCACTCGGTTTGATTCTATTTTTTTTTTTTGTTTTTAGGACGGCGTCACATTACTGACTCTGTTAGATTGCTATTATGTCATTGGCAATAGCTTATCATCGTTCATAGATTTTAATAATGATTGGTAGTGACAGCTGTCCAAGTTGCCCACCCACTGAGGGCAAACAGCTATCAGGGACATCAACGATTCTTTTACGAATGATTGCCGTAAGTAAGCATGTGTAGAAGTTTAGTGGCATAGTTTATATATAATCTTATTTGATTATTATCATCATAATGACGATATATGTATATATATATATTAAACGATGCGTGTGAATGTTATTATAATCATATTCATAATAACTGCTCGCCTAGTACACACTCCATTTATGGACGACAATATGGGACGACGAAATATGGACGTCATGTTGGTTTTTTTGCTTACCGTATTAATTTCACTTTCTACCTTCTACAAATAACCGCTAATCGCGACCTCAGAATCCCACAAGTCACACAGACGTCGACCAAACAAGAGAACATCATTGAATTAAGGCGGATCAATGGGAACCCAGCTTAAATAGGCGACTTTTTAGGCAAAGTTGCTTGACCGCTTGCATTACAGCCTTCATAAGACCCATTTACCTATGTCGCGCACATTCTGCCTTGCACACGTTACTTTTATCTTTATTTTTTAGCGTCCGCTCCGTCTGCTAGCACTTAAACATTTATTTCATGGCCTTGATTTTATCAGGTTAAGGTATTCGGCACGTCTGTCCGTTCATAATTTCTGTTTAACCAGTCTTACGTTTATATATGTATATATAATTTTCGTGGTATTTTACAGAATTGGATAGTCATAATAGCAAACTCATTATTGTAAGGTTTACCGAAAGCCCGCGATTCCAAGCAGATCTCGAGCGATGGTATTAGTTTTCTTTTTATGGCGGTGATTAGTCCAATTACAAATTGTGCAAAAGATTTTTCTCTAGAAATTCGAATGGAGTGTGTAATTATTAAATGTACTCTGATTCTTTTGGACGTAAACTCTGTTCAGGTCGACTGCAGGTAATTGTTGTTGTACGGCAACTGGTCCAGTGTCTCGGACGTCTGGGGATTGGTACACAGTAATCGTCCCTCTATGGACATCGACTTTGTTTAAACAGCCATGAGGTATGGCTAACGTGCGAAGTGTTGTTCTTACTTGTTGCCGTTTTTTGTTGTGATTGTTATATAATTAGCACCTTGCTGTTTGGATCGGAGTGGGGCGAGGTCGGGGACCTCTTCGTCGGTTCGCGTTTCGATGCCCTCAGCGATTCATTGATCACTCAAGCTGTTTGTCGTTTTCGATGTTACGGGTGCCGTAATAATTGTTTTTAATCGGCTACGTATATTGGCATGCAGGGTTAGATACTGCATTGTTCCATATGGGCAGGCAGAAAAATATTGCACTAGTAATATGCTGCTATTGTTGTAAAACGGAATAATTTACGGCTCCCATCTCTGTATGTTACTATTATTCTTCATTATATAGTGAAGTAGCTTCGCCTATGAACATTCTTTGATCATTGTGGGCGGGTCATGTTCACCGGCAGTTGGCTACGCACCGTATCTGCCAATGGCCGTTTATAATCATCGTGTATATAGTAAAGACCGTGCCAAGAAGGGGTAGCTGTGCTAGCAACAATAAGAACATTGATACCTTCTTGTATCCACGCCTTTCGGTAACAAATGGGCAAAAAATTAAACGAAAAAATCGCACCAAAGCTAACGGGGACGCGATCCTGCTAAAATTAATCGTAATTACACATGTTCAACTGTCAATAGACGCCTTTCGACTGAATCTTATTTGGTGCGTTAGCATTATTACTAGGAATTCTACTATTGCTTACCAGTATTCATTGTTATAGTAGCAGCGTTGCTTACCAATGTTGTCACTGTCATAGAAATTATTTCAGTAATTTGAAGGAATTGTATATATATATATATATATATATATATATATATATATATATATATATATATATATATCTGTATGTATATCTATATATCATCATTTATAATCGTTACTGTGTATAAGTCGTATAGCGGCTGAACGTCCATACATCTAAGCGCAGCCTGTGCGGCCTTATCTTTTCATTTAACATCACAGTTGCCAGCAGTGAAGGAGAATAACAGTGGTCAAATAACCGGGGACTTGAATCGGTCGCCAACGCACGATATTGATGAGCTAGTACCGTAGTGGAGAAATCATCGTCATCGTTATTGTTACTCGAAAGGGGATCAATGCGTGTGTGTACGTGCGACCTTCTGTCATCTCGTTCCGACCATCTTTGTCCGACGGTATCTATATCCGATCTCCGGTCGTGATAACAGCTGATTTACTGCCCTCCTTTGCTCTGGTCCAGTTGTTTCAGATGACTCCTCTATCCTCGGATTGGTTGTGCAATGGCAATCTCAATAATTCAGTATGACTGTTTTTCTTTTGCCTGCCTCGTCGATTCAGTGACTCCGGCTTAACCGCCCAATCTCTTTAGCACCCGTACTTATTATTCCTTAGTCTCTTTACTTCGAATTTTGACTCTTCGGCTATTTCCGCAATGCATTGCATCGCTGCATGTGATTAAGAAGTACATCGAATAGAAAGGGTGGAATAGTGCGACCTGTATCGCATTAAAGTCGCAAGGCTTCATTGCTATACATTGCAGTGGTCACACTTGTCACAATGTTACTTCGTCAAAGCTGGCCCTCTTTCCAAAATTTTACCGATCTCCAAATCAGCCTAATTACTTTCCTTATCGCTTCCATTTTTTACCATTTTAACAATTCATCTCATCGCGTCCGATTGCATGACTTCTGCGTGTCCGTTTCACTGCTCCTGTTCGATACCTTTTACGTGTTTCTGTTTTTCTTTATGTACAAATATCACAGAACTGTTCAGGGATATTTTGAACGCTGCTGATTTAAGAAGGATTAGTTGTTGTTGTTATTACTAGTATTTTATATTACGCCATTATATTCGTGCCCTTTCACCTCTGTCATATCACCTCGCTCATTAGAACGATTAATATTTTTTTTTAAAGAAAATAGTTGCTATAATTTAGCTATTTTGTTTTAAGGTCATTTATGAGTAAGCGCGTACGCCTACAAGGCTACCCGTTTTAAGGCCTATTCACATATAAAGTGGTTCAGACCAATAGTGTTAAGGCCCTGATCGTGTATTTAAAACTACGTCGTTTCGCAATTGCAGGAAGTTCAAACCAGCACTTGGTGGCGCAAAGTCAGTTTCTTTCTGTTGTATTTGTTATCGTCAGAGATGTCTGTACAGCAAATCAACGATGTGTATACGCTAGCAAATGCTAGCGTACGGCTCATACTTAGTCTTGCACGTTTTCTGTGTTTCTTTTTTTTGCAAGCGAATAATAACAATCAAATATTACGAGAAAGTATTTAGTTGTGTTTTTGTGTTGTCCGTTTATTCATTGCCTTCGTTGATATCGTTAGAGGACTGATTGATGGCTCAATCGCCTGGCTGGTGTGCCTTCATAGACATTAGCAAGCCATCCCTGTAGAAAAAAACACTATGCACTTAAGTATCGGATGGAAATTTTGTTATCATCATATTTTCGAATAATTAGTGCCGTTGTTATAATTAAGCCTACGAGGCGGTTGCTGGCGGCGGGGTATTGATACTGCTGAGGTTAAGGGCGTTATTAAGATTGAGCGGTGGGGGCTGTGTCGAGTGCCCATGGGCGGCATTGGGAAAGGGCGGAACAACACCAGCTGTAGGCGTTGTTACCGCGGACGTCACAACCGACGATGGATTCGACGGCGTCAGCGTGAGTGGCTCGACATTTGGCGAGAGATCAACGCCTAAAATTACCAGGGCAAAAATATTAGACACGATAATCATGATAATAATAATTAGTATCTTGTTTAGATTTAGCTAGAACGGTCAGTAGGCTGGCTGGAATTCATCGAGGATCGATCGGTAACTGGAATACAGGAAAAATGGTGATGGTAAAGATAACGATATGAACAAATCTGATGATTAGGAGAACAACTGAGGGATGTATGTACACTTCCTTTGTACATATCACCAACATAATCAGAGCCTTATTCTTCAACTAAACTAGCGCTTATTAGCGTATTACTGTCCCAATGGACACTAAGCAACGACTACGAAAGGAGATAGAATTGACAAAACCCGTAAAATACCATTTCCAACTTTTAGACCAATTGGTCACAGATATTAATCCATCAGGTGTCATAATTTAAATTAACGGGAGTAATAAGAAGCAACTTCATTCGGATGTTACCGAAATTATTCTCCAAGGATATACTTAAATGGGAGTTTACATGCTGGATAGAACTTGTAAAGTATAATTATTAAATAGGTCTAGCTAGCCTTACTGAAACAAAGATAGTCAAGTTCAGCATTAGGAAGAGTAATTCACTAAGGACTACCGTCCGGTGTACACAAATTAAAACTTCGTATAAAATCAAATATATCAAATGCACTCTAAACTCCGCTTTCGGCTACTTACCTAGTTGTAGCAATTGTTCAGTAATACTCTCCTCTGAGACGGTATTTGATCCGAGGTTAAAATCACATGGCGTCGAACTTCCGGACTGCGAACTCTTTGATGTTGTCTTAGGCATGCTCAGAGCGGAGTTCAGCTGCTTATTGATTATCTTCAGACGGAGCACCTGATGGTCGAGTTCATTAGGGAAATAATTAGATTGACGATGAAGTCAGCGCCGAGGGACATTTGCCCCTAAAACAATCGAATAGAGGCAGTCGCATTCTCGTCGAGTACCGTCTCAAATATGTGCAACAAGCATGCGTGAGATAAGCGCTATAATCAAACAGCTAAACCAAAGACTACTACTACCCATACTGTTTTCAGTGCTAAATAACTATTGCTAGTTAAGTAGACACGTGCAATGCTGTAGGTTACTATTTCGTGCACAAACTTCGATCTTGAACTCGGCCGAATCGATCCATATGCTTTATAAGCTCGTAGGCTATATGCTTATATAGCATGCACGGAACAAGTAAGAACGTAATGCACCATATCAAACTCTCCCAGACTCTCACCATCTAAGCAAGTAGCCGTGGTTAGCTTGCAGTAGCCGCATCCCGTACACGATCTCAAAATAAGCATGTTTTTTTGAATTGTCCAAAAGAGTCATGCAGTCCTATTTGACGAAAGGTAGCACGCCTCGCGTTTTATAGAACGTTTTACGCGTATACTATGCCAGGCTTATAGCTAACAAGACTTAGGTGCTAAGTTCGTCATCGCTACTGATTATTGATTATTACGTTTAGCAGTCCTCTTCGTCTGTCTCTTAAACTGCAGAGCGATGCAGATGCTTCACAATTAAACTACACTACGTACAAAGAAGAGACATATTTATAGGACATGTTCAAGTCTATACGTTTGTAGAAAAAGAAGTAATGCTGTAGGACGGCAAGGTACCAGTGCCGCTTGAAAGACCAGGGCCGGCAGACCAAGAACGGACCAGGAGAACACGGAACGCAAGCATATTATCAATCAAAAAGCGGATAAAGATATATATATATATGTGTGTAAAAATTGCCGCGGCTAGTTGACAAGGATCAATCTGCCAATCGATTGATTCCCTCTTGCTCTAAGCAACTCCCTTACATGTTAACGTTATCCAGAATTCCGGCTGTGCTTTTGTTTTCTGCATCGTCTCACACGCGAAGACTGTTCTTAACGTTTATGATATACGGGTAGAAATACAGCCTCTTGACGAGTTCGTATGCGTAGGCGACGTAACGTAATGTGCAGTATTTGTATATTTTTTCAGTTTTTTCTTTGATTTTCGCCTTGGATTGGAAAACCAGGTTTTACTACCACTGGGCGACTGGATCTCCACACACACACGCGCCTACTTGCGGGTTTATTTTCTGGCCCTTCAGAAAGAAATGAACCACTTCAGTGGACGTCTGCGACGGGATTCTCCCCACAGGAGATCTGCCGCTCAAGACAGGTAGCTCCTAGTAACTTGAATGGAAAATTCACTTTCATCATGTACTGCGTCTTGCTGGCAGACCCAACATCAGTTGGTGCCCTGTTTCGACTTTGGCTGTTTTTATCTTGTCGTCACGGGGTTGCCTAGAACGTGCCGGGCTCCCAGCCCGCAGGTGTTAACGGCGAGAACACCAGCAGGTTGGAGGCCACTTGCTTGTTATTCAGATCGAGCTGGAAGCCTGACCGCTGTACGTATGTAGTTATCGTCCGACGCCCCAGCAACGATGCAAGGGCAGCAAGAACAACAGAGACAAACAGAAAAACAAGGAGACAGAGAAAGAAAAAGAAAGAGATAAGAGACAAATGTGAATCATAGTGTTGATCAAATTGGACGGACAATCATCGTTTAAACCGTACTTGTATAACCGGTCCATTGCTGAATGATCGATCTGATTGATAGCTCACAACTTCAATCTTTGAACCTCCATAATAATGTCACAAGATCATTTGGTGAAGCTAACAAACTTCATCATTAAGAAGAAAGGACAAAAACGCTAATTGCCTTTTCAATTACAGCCTCATAAATTCATCGTAAAGTTTCGTTGGTTGAAGCTGCTCCAGAATGGAACAACTGACGATCAGCACTCTTTCTTGATCAAACGCCTCGCCAAGGACGGACAAACACACACGTACCCAGCACTTCAACATATTCGGACGCCTTATCAGGTACATCCATCGAGAGTTTCGCTTCAAAGCGATGGTAACAACGGCATTTGATAATATTGTTCTTAATGAAATGAGAATCCGAAGCTTTATCCAGGAAATCCATATTCAACATAATCTAAGATCAATTAGACATTAATGTCGTCGAAGGGTAAAATCAACAAATACAAGCTTTTCAGCTGATCTTAGATGTTGTTTATAAGCACCTAGAGTCAAACAAACTAATTTACCGGTAGTATATTAATCTTGATTAAAAACAAAAAATGTTGCCAAAGTGGGCTGACCGGTAAACAATAAATTCAAGTACTTCTACCATTTATACTAATTCATGAGTATGAAATTGGCAATCGTATAGATGCACCATGGTTCAAAGTGAGTAACAAATGTTAACACGAATAGAAACTACGACGCTTGATGCTCCCCCAACGCCCCGAGGTTTAATCCACTAAACCGGCAGGTTGAAAATGGTCAGGAAAAGAATGAAGAAGTCCGTTTTCTTCGGATATAATAATCGAATTCTAAGAGAACGTGCCCTTACCTCGATGCTGGATAGGCATATACAGAGATAGGATGAAGTAATAGCATGTAGATGGGCCTAGATATGTAAAAGTATTTAATAAAGATGTATACGCATATTGCAGGTTTGACAGTTCGCAAATGCTCTTGCTGCAGATAGTACAGAATACAAAGTATGTAGAGATATATATATATATATATATATATATACACGTAAATATGAGAAAATATATGATATAAATGAAGGTGCTCGGCAGAGCTGCGTGTGTGAAGTCGCTGTGCGGGCGGGTGGCAAGAGTGCAGATCTTGGCAACGATCGGTATCAGATCAACTATCTCAAGAGTAGGCAGATCAATCGTCATTCATTCTCATGTTAGCATGATGCCTTCGTTGGTTCTACTAAACGTACACCTGTATTGTCATTGATTATTGTTTCTCTCTACCCACCACCCTGTTGAGAAATCTTTTGCTCAAAAAGAAGTTCTCAATCTAATACCACCACGCTATCTACCACTCCCCTTCTCAGCAACGTCAATTAAGTCAATGATTGTATCAAGGCTCGTGATCATGCCAAATATTACACGAGGAAAAACCGTCCCGCCTAAAAACCAGTGGCCAGAGATGAGCACTTAGATTATTAATTGTTGAAGACGAATTTCACAGCAGAG
>NW_019211454.1:40316558-40419318 GCF_002443255.2 Varroa destructor | reverse complement strand
TATAAAGAAATGGCTAGACAATTTCAAGTGTGATCTTAAGCACAAGATTAATTTGGGCAAAAATGTGTGATCAGTTTATTACAAAAAATAAAAATCCTATTCGTGATAGTCAAACTAGCTTCATAGATGCGAAAAAGAAAACAATGGTTGTCCTTTTTTTAGAGATAATAACGTACCAACAGTGGACCTAAATAGTCTTCATGAAATTGACTCTTACAGATATGGCCTATATGAATTATATGTTTTCATAGCCTGGGCAATATGAAATTCGTACATTGCATCAGAATCATCTCGTAGCCATTTGGTTAGTTCTCTCCGGTGGCAGGAAGAGCGGATGCTATCAATTTTCAACCAGGACATACCTCGGCTTTAGTGTCTGACAATTTATCTTGAAGATCTTTTACTTCATCGGAATCGGAGTTACCCTTGCTCAGTTCTCCAACAGTTACCAGTTCTTGATTCTGAAACAGATAACAGTAATATGGATTCAGTATACGGAATCAGAACAAATTCAGATGTCAGCCCATACCTTGGCGACATTTTCTGGGCAAAAAATGCTTCTGACACACTTTAGGCACAAAATAACTTTCACTCAATGACCGTAAACTAACCACAATCCAACTGGCCAACCTACCTTAATCTCGAGGTTAGAAATACGTTGCTTGAGTTCGGCTATGAGCTGATCTTGCTCGCATTCCTTGATTTTCGAGTTCATTCGTTCTTCTTTGAGCTTCCCCTCGAGATCTGTGTACTTCCTAGTGGCTTCACGTAATTGTAACTCAAGCTCACGTTCTCGGGTAATTAATTTATCCTTTTCTTGTTGCAAATTTCTCAGGTCTTCTGCTTGCCTTCGCACCTGATTAACGCTCACCTGATTTTGAGCCTCCAGCTCCATTACTTTAGCCCGCAGTTCTTGCACTTCAGCCTGAACTTCGGCTTCACGCAAACGCAAAGAAAGTATCTGTTGTTCTAATTTCGTTGCCTCAGGCAGATCCGTAATTTGAGCTCCTGTCTGCTCGATGTGTTTTTGCCAAACTAGCTGTAAATCGGCAATGTTCTGCTTGAGCTCTTTAAGACCGAGATGAGCCTCAGCCTCCCGTAGTTTTACAGCAATTAATTCTTCCTGAAGAGCGGCTACAGAGTTTTCGGGGGTAGGTTGTTCGTGCAACCGCTTATTTTCGGCTTCCAACTCCTCTATCTGGTTCTGCAATTGCTTCATGGTTTCAAGATTTTCAGCCTCGCGAAGCTTCACTGCTACCAGCTCGTCCTGGAGAGCCTTAAGTACGTCGTCGGACGTCGAACCATTCGTGAGTGAACTTGGGTTGGACTGCGACTGTACAATATGAAGGTCAGTGTATTAGACCGATGTGTAGTGACATAAGGGGATGACAATAATAAGGAATTACTTTGGATGTCATCGCAACCCAAATGCTTCCACTCATGTGTTAGGGCCATATATAACGTCACAATAATTTTTAACAACAACCTATTACGAGATATTTAATGAGTCCGATACCTGAATAAGTTCCTGCACTTTTTCTTTTTGGTTCTCGAGTTCCATTGACAAGTGCAGTTCCTGTTGCCGGACAGCGGCAAGCTCGCGTTTGATAATGTAGTTTTCTTCGGCCTCCTGCGCTCGAACCACTTGACCTTGTATAAGCCGATCAGCCAAAGAAGAACTCTCCTTCGATACCAACAAAATAGAACAATTTCATACGATTTACCTAACATAGCAGTCTATTGTTACTAGACATGCTAAGAAATATCACATGATTGACGATTCATTTACACATAAAGCAATGTTGATATTGATTAACAATTTTGTTTAGTTCATTTATCCATACCAGCATCCACTGACGGACCGCGCCCATGCGCACCGGGCTGCGTGTACATTGTTCACAGTCCATCGTGTAACACAATACTACTTTAGCGATTACGCTGCTGACAATGTCTTCTCAGAACGAGTAGATGCGCTTCTAAGTACCGAATCAATAGAGTACCGTAATTTGACAAATATAAGAACACAATGAATTTGCGTTCTAGTCGGAACTTTCGCTTACTGCTGATAATAAACACGCAAGCTCGCACCCAAAATGTTACAACAACAAGCCGATGAAAACAATTTTTTACCTTTTGCCCAGAAGAAACTTTTTCTAATTCCTAGATACAGGCCACGTCTGCCGTGTTTGACAAATGCGCCCCCAACAACAGGCTGCATACACGCCCGACAGGTAGCTCCCTAGTTACTATATTGCTGTGAGGCTGTGTGCTGGCAGTTTGCATGTATGATGGCAGAGAAGTGCGTACATCCTAGTCGAAGTAAAGCTAGGTAAAATGAGGGATACCTGCCAGCCGTTTCAACCGGAGGAGCTTGTATTGTAGAGAACCGCCTATGTACAGGTCCATGCGAGATCTGAGCACCGACCAATCTCACGGTGTGTCATGATCGTCAGCGGAAGGGAGGACGGAACGGACACGTCGACGGAGGCGGCGTCCTATTCGTCGCTCAGCAACGAGTGTGGTCGCTTGATTGGCCGACGCACCGTGTGGCGTTAGAATATCCACAAATGCGTCGACATGCTTAACTGCATATATCTCGTAGAATAAAGAGTGCATAACTTTGCTCACAGCCACTCACAACAGGCCTTACACGCTGATCTCATCCAAGTCAAAGTTGGATAGGTCCCAGCCTGGCACCCTATCCGAAAGCCACACCCGACAACAGAGGTTACTGACAGAGAGGTTAGGATCAACAACGGAAACCTGAACTGCAATTCGCACAGCTGCCACGGCTGGTATGAAGCCCTACGCTTTATAATACGTCTATGATTGAGAAGCCGATGGGAGGCGTTACGTTCAGATGTGAATAATATATTCACAACTTACGCGTAAGTCTCCACCCCGTTCTTGCCCTAACGACCCAACGAACTTGTTCCCGGGAAACAATTGTTATTGTTGTCTCCCGCCAAAATAAACACTTCTGTCAAATTTGTTCACTATACTTAGTGCGAGGAAGCAACCTAGACAAGCAATCTAGACCTGATCGACCTTCGGCATACATTGGCCACTATGTGTCTGACTTCTTAATACCATATATATATATATACACACATGCATATGGCGCCGCATATCGAAGGCACGATAAGACTGTTATAGGCTTCTGACGTCAGGTCGATATTGCTTCGCGCGTCATCTACGTGATGTATAGAAACATGGAGTGGAGAGCCTACTTCGCGTCCAGCCCACGATGCGTCGCCCCGCTGATGTCATGAGCATAAACAATATGGTGCAGCATAGAAGTAATAATGAAGTCCCACTAAATAAAAAACAAAAAGCTGCTTACCTGCTCTAAATTTTCGACACGCTGTCTCAAGATACGGTTTTCCGTGCGTAGACGCCGTAGCTCAATCTGCTCTTCGGTTTCGCGCGCTTTAATTGCTTGGTATTCCTTTTCGAGTTTCTTCATTCGCTTACTATTGTACTTAACTTGAACAGCTAATGAGACAAGATAGTCAACATCAGTGGACACCTTGGACGGCATCTCTTTCTGGAAATACTGTGATAAAAGTCAACGACAGATTTCGCTCGGTGAGAAACACCGTTAGACATAACCCCCACTTCTTTTTCTCTTTTATAAGTCTTCATCTTTCAGAGATCATTTTCGTCGTTTTCGTTTTTATTTCACGTGTCTATGTACCATTTATATTTCATTCTAGTTTATTATCTAAATCATATCACAATAAATAATGATAACGTTATTGAACGTCATATGAGGATGATGACCTTGTCGTACCGATGTGTGTACGGTCGTTTAGAACAATACAGATGTATTAGACTTTACTTTTTGTGTATCCCAGAGCGCAAACCCAAGTTTTCACTGCTTTCGTACGTGTTATTTTATTAGTTCGGAGAGCGCCATATACAACAGCAGTAATTACCTTGATCATTTCCTCCATGTCGAGAAGGAGTATATCCTCCTTGCATATCTGCAAGATAGCTATGCCAAGCCGGAACACCATCTCAATGCCCTCGCTGAGAAAAAGGTCCATACAGCGGGTCGCAACCGGAAATGGCAGCACCGAGGTAAACAGTGTTAGGAACCATGACGAAGCGTACATCGATGTATGAAACGACTGTGATTGAAAGTGCGCATGCAGCTCGGGAAGAAGCTCCTGCACGAGCAGCTCCAACTGGAACATGTAAAGACCCAGCTCAGCCATCGAAGGTTTATACACCTGGCGACGGTTAAAAAAATGAACATATCTACATTAGAATCGCTTTAACGCACTGTGCAGTGGTTTAGTCCATGGATAAATTCGAAAAGCTGATTTGGTAATTATTCCAATACATAAATATATGTAAGCTTGTTAGAAAGTAGGCACAGTTCAGTAATTTCGCTTATCGCTAATATGTAATACATTTGTAATCTAAAATACAATATCATATGTTCTTTTACTAGAAATTCATTGGAGGCTTATTACTGTTACTTTTTTTTTTTTTTTTTTTTGTTTTCTCGCTTGATGCTGAACTACAAAATAAGTATTATTATCCTTCTTAAGCTCTATTGGGATCACTCTATTGTAACGTTATCGTTTTCATTGATCGGTACAACTTTTTGCTTATTGGGTAAAAGCCGTCAGCATAAATATATGTCGAAGAGTTAGAAGCTAGTTAAACTAGGCATTTACTTGACCGAAACGTGCATAGCGACCGGAAAAAAGTAATACTGTATGCACGACTTAAGCGAGGTACGAAATGATAATAATAATAATAATCTGTCATTATTTGTCAGCTATTAAAGAAAAGGACGGCGCTAAACGCAGGATTACCTTAATATCAAACAAAAAGTAATTTATAAATTGCTCTCTATTTCCTCTTGCTACTCGACAGAAAGGTTAGATAAATTATTCAGAACGTGCAGATCCAATCTAATACGCACTGCTGTTTCGGCTGTTACAACACTACCGCTGACCATACAAATCTACATAGTTTTATCAGGCACTCTCAAAACAAGAGCAAATAATGAAGCTCCTACAGGCACGAAGAACTCTAAACCCACACAACTATACCGAACATTATTAGTCTTAAAGCTAGGACTACGATTAGTGCGTAAAAAAAAAACACTGGCTACATCGATTTCTCGATTTTTTGCTAGTTTACATGTTGGCCTCTTTTCTTGACCTCGCCTTGAGCCTTCTTCTACCCTGCCTGTTGCCTGAAAACCACACAAATTTTGCCAGCATCCGCGTGAAAAGAAATGTATTACAGCCACAAGTATGCCAGGGTAAACCAACACGGACGAAGTAGGTACATTACTGCAGCCAACCATGAAAATGAAAAGTTCCATGCTTGCAACATACTCTCTTTCACCTACTGCTGTTACAAGTGAGAAAAAGCGCAGCAGACGACATTTGAAAAAAAAGGTCTGTTATTTCCCACGCTAACGCCTACGCACGTTCTCTTGGTGTCGTACTTCGGCACGAATCGGCTCTGCATTGGGTCGCTCACATCACGAACAGACGACAACTGACGCGTCCGCCACACTTGGTCCGAATGGAAGCTTAGGAATAGGCGGAGGACGGAATAGTAGAAATCGCAGTGTGTCGGGCACTCGGCTGTGTGTGGCGCGGGACGGGCCTGCTCGTATAGAACCATTCCCAAGGGGTTCACGCCATGACGACTATTGCCTGCAGTGACTTTCTTTTCGCTTGGCGATATCTCGTACAGTCCGCACATGTATCTGCAGTTTCTTTAATGGGTATGATACCCAGGCGAGCGATGCTTTGTTCTACGCCCCACTGCCCCACACTGCGAGCTTCACCTCGCTCCCTTTTTGTACGCTGGCATCGAACTGTTGTCAAGGGACGAAATGTCGCGATTGCTGGATATGGTAGGATGCGTGTTAGACCGCTTGCTTATGGGAACATCATCATCATCAACTCAAAACTGCCGTACACGTACCCATACGGCATCAGCAATATTATGTACGAAGCAGGAGGTGAAAACGTGTCGAGCATAAACAGAACACCAAATAGGTGCTTGGCAACATATTTCACCAACGAAGCTTTACGCCTGTTTAAAAAGCTAGCTACCAACATTGTCACTATTATACCGTCAAGATAATCCGCTTCATAGCCAGTACGTACTTATATTTCGAAATGCATCCAATACTAATGTCCAATGGCTTATACCTCAAACTTCTGAAAGACGCCTCGAAACGAAAAAAGCTTACTAACCAGTGGGATCAATGACATGCATAATCATTCCAAATACAGTTAGATAACTGCCTATTACTATAAGTTCTAATAATTTAAATGGACACACCTCTCTCAGTCGGTAATCGCTCATCATGCGCACTAACACAGTGAAAGTTTCTAGTTCGGGCATGTGCAGCAACAGAAGGCCGACAATGAACGCGCTACCCTGACAATAGCCAACCTCGCGATCGTGTAGCGAGTAAGCCTTCATCACGTTGAACAATGCCTCCTGACCCGGTCCGTTTTTCTCCCGGAAGAAATCCTGCTCTGGGTACGTGCGTGCTATATCTCGTCGAATGACCTTCTCACACGGAGAGGTGCCAGCCAGATAGCCTTCATAGAGGTCGCGTGCGCTACACGTCGTCGCATTGCTTAATAGTTGCCAGGCCACAGCACGAAACTGTGGAGGGATTCCTTTACGGACAGCATCCTGAAACGAAATCATCAACGGTAAATGAAGATGACGGCTACTGGCTCCTTCATAGCGCTATAGTGCACGGACGTCGTGTTACGCTCACGAGAAACTTTGCCTGCCGCATACAAGTGTGTCGTTTCAATGGGCCACATGAAAGATTCCCTCAACCAGTACCGTTTGGCAGGAAGAGCTCTTAGGTGACATATTTATGCTGCACTCTTGTAACGACTGCGTCGAAGCAAACTTATCAGCCATCTTTAACGCAGCTGGTAGATTTACGTCGACAGGACATCACTTTTACGGTTGTGCCATTTGCCAAAATGAATAAACACATTTAATAATCGATTCTTCATTCCTGCATTGCATTGTGTCCTGTTGCCGGTTCGTTTCTATTGTTTAAGAGTTCATACATTTCTAGTTGGGTCGTACGGGAAGCATCGGTGTGTTTTCAGCATTTTAATGTATAGAATATCTAAGTCATAAATAAGCTGAGCGCGTACGTTATGTAGAATGTGGAATAGCCGTCTAAGCTGAAAGAATTGCTTTTACTACCTGTATATTTGTTAGTAAACACATTGAAATTCTTAGTTGTTGCCTAGTTTATACTGTGAAGCGCGATATCTAATACTGCTATAAAGATGCTTGAGGTAACAAACACCATATTCCTAAAACTGTCCTTTTAGATATTCAAAGCTACCTACTATATTAAATGCATCTTATAATATAATGCAATTCGTCCGTTCCCTATTACGTGCGTTCGTATGTATATGACACTGTAGTAGTAGCACCAGTTACGAGGCCTGTCTGTCTAGAAGCTCCTGAACCCAAGGTTATACCAACAGCCAGTGCAACACAGTCAGCCGTATTTAGTTGGTCACCAATTTCGCCAATCGTTCGCCTTCTCTTCCCAGATCTTTGCTCCTGTCATGTTTGCTGGCTCAGAATTGCCAGAATCGCAACATGTACCCACACTGTCGTCTATACTTGGGTGTCTCGCCTACAGTTTTTACTGCTGACGTCAACAGCAGTTAGAGTGAAAGCCGAAACAAGTGATCGAGCTGGAGTAAACAGCGGTCCTAGAGCAAACAGTCGTCTACGAGCGAAAAATCGGTAGTGACTAGAGATGGCGCATTGTCGAGGGTACGATCTCATAGTGGAGTATCACAGCAGCGACTGACATGCCCTCGCTGGCTTACAGGGGCAGATTGGCCGAGAGACAGTCAGAGAGACAGGACGTCATCTATAATTTCACAGCCGCCGTCTCCAGAACCAACTGACTGATCCTGCTCTTTGTCTCACTGTTAGCAACTATTCTTGTCAACTGTTCAACGCTCCTCTTTGTCTTGTGAATCGGACCAATGCGCCCCATCAACGATTCGACAACCCGCAAGCACACTAATCCGGCGCACCTGTACCCTACATAGCTTCTGTCTTCATTGAATCACTTCCCTCGGTCGGACGGAAAATCAGAATAAAAATTGAGGCCCAGAAACTTGCAGATAACAATATTAAATCCTGGTGAGGCTCGTGCGCGTATTGCTTTTATTACAACTGCTTGCTTTGCAGCATTTGGGTTTTTCTTGCTGATGACACTCATAGGCGATGCCGAATGCCCATTCTGCTCTTTTTTTCTTGTCCATCTTCAGCGCAGCTAGCACAGTGACGCATCTACTGTGCTTTGCTTTATGAATCTGCTATCGGTCTAGTAAACACAAGCGTATGCCAACTATCCCATACCTGACACTTACGCCGAGCTAAGTTAACGACGTACAAACGTTGTAGGTATATTGCTACAGCAACAGGAGATAGTTGTTCCTGTTATTCCTTCCAGCTCTAACTCTTAACGTGTATCCATCTGTCACACGGTTTGTTTACGATCATGCTATGGATAAGTATTATGACACTACTACATTATACATATTGTCTGAGCGACCACTCGATGTCAGAGATTCCAAAGATAACTGATAGTATTATATGAAACGCTAAACATAACAAACCATAAAAAACATGCGCCAACTGTTTTATACTATGTACAATATTATTACCTTAAGGACGTCTGGCTTTTTCTTTTTAAGGTTCTCGTAATCCTGGACGGTTTTGCCCCACTGTTGAAGGATATCATCCTCGCTGTCGTCTATCGAATTGGCTCCGGAGGATCCGCTTAGTGATGTCGTCCCATTCGTATTCATATTGACCGAGATCTGCGACGTGTCAGAGGACCGTCGCGAATGGCCCGTTGAAGTTAACGATGAAAGCGATTTGGAATCCTTCTCCAACAACCTGATTAAACGATTAAACGGTTACTTAAGCTGTACGTATATGGGTACAGCGCTAGCATAGCACAACAATGATTATAGCGCTTACCCAAACCTGGTGACTTACCGTGAATGTGTCAAATATCCACTTATACACGTTGGACAATGAAATAATTATATTCAATTAATGGTCCACTTAGAAATTCAAATTACGCTAAGCGATCGACGGTTGAGTATCCGTTACAGGTAGGTACACAGTTAGATGCCTGAGCCTAACAATGAAATGTAGTGTTATAAAAGTACTATGCGCGAGTTCGGGGTTGAGCATTTCCTACCTCTAATACGTATTCAGGGAAATCATAGGTAGACGTGAATTGGTAGACCATTTCAGGCAAAAGCGGTGCAGTGTAGAACAAGTATGAAAGGAATAGTAGAATTGGCATTCACTTTGTACTGAATTTGTGTTCCTACCGCTCGGAATTGGTCCCGGTAGTACGACGTTGGGCGGTATTGATGGCACGGTCGACGGTTGAACAGGATTTATGAAGTCTAAATTGTAAGTGCATCATCACACTAATATGTTACTGACTTTCTTATTACTACATTAATGGTACATTTTAGGACACGGGTATGACCTTATGACGGTTATTACTCTGCACAAGTGGCTTAAAAACCAACAAAAAAACACAAATTATTCGCATCTTTAGTATATTGCCTGTGAAAAATCAAATCCGTATGCATGCCCAAAACAAAGTAGTGGACAGAAGCTTGAAGCGAAACATTCCAATTATCGTATTTCAAATCGTGTTTTAACATAAAATCTATAATCATGATTTTGTGTCATCCCACTCATCTTGTCAAATTCTCTCACTTCTCGCTTTTTTTCAAATGTGGGTCGCGCAGTAACCGAATGTGAGAAACACGTTGAATGGCCCATCTCATAAGCGTCTGTTGCAATATGCGTGCTGTCAAGATTGGTGACCAATTTCGAGCAAGAACATCTACCCACACTGCCCCGCCGTCTGCCCATCGGCCTTTGCCCACTTGAACGGCTTTCTAGTGTTATCCGATGAGGTTTCAAGGATCAAAACGCTTCTTCATACCAAAACGAAAAAAAGCCTTCAAGTTCCGCAAGTTTCCTATAAGCCACGACTGATTATACCTCGTAGATATATATGGGTATATTCGTTCCGCTCACAAGACCCCCAGTAGCAAATGTTTGGGGACAGTCACTCACATCAAGAAGAACGAGGGCATTGACATACGAACAGCACAAACAAGGATGCTCATTAGCGGGACTCTACCACTTTCCTTTATGTTTCAGTAGAACCCTCAGCTCGTCCGCATCTTGTTCACTGCGTGTCATGAGAATAAGGAAAAATTTCCCCATTATTCATCTCTCTATTCCATCATGCGCCATTCTACCTTTCAGTCCTTCTTCCCTGGTTACTCGTTATTTCATCCGTGTGCCTGTGCTTTTGAGCAATTTAAGCTACGGAGGCCTCCTAATTCATATTACACCAAAACAATTTGCTTGTTCTATAACTTCTCCCAGCTACGTACGCTTAGCATAGTCTCTGCCCGTTGCCGCTTTTTACCACTCAAATTTCTAACTTTTTCACCGTGTCCAGATTTTTTCTAATTAATGGCCCTGCTGAGTTGAGCATCCGCGAAGCTAATTCAGGTTTCTCGCCAAGATGTATCTTTCTTTCATTGGTATCGAGTTCCCTTAATCTGAATTCGTCAGTCTTTAACTTCTTCCCCACTAGCACGTAAGAAAACACGAAAGAAAAAAGCAGGATCCTTGAACTTTGATTTTCGATGTGGTTTGATAATTAAGCCGCTCAAAAAAGTAAGATTAGTCGAGGTTAGAATAAATAGCCGAGCTCAATATTGGCGGGTCCTAGAAATGGAAACCAAAACCAACAAAAATCCAACGTTTATTTTTGTTTTAACTGTTTAATATAATTTAGTTCAACGTTTGTGTTAAATGGACTGGATGTTTATTCAGTCACTAAAATTGTCAGGAATGCTATTGTAGAGTAAACTGAACATCGTCTAGAATCTTACGTCTGTAAGTTATGAACTTTCTTATTCGGGTTTCGCAACCAACCGCGCTGGGTTTTCCGGACAAATTAACCGCAAGCGGTTCTTTCTGCTGAAGTTTACGTTCTATTCAAACTATAGGTGCTGCTAATTTTAAGGTTCTACACGTACGTGAACTCAATAAGACTTCCTGTCCTTCCTTTTACCTAAATTCTTAACAAAGACACACTTACGCACAATATTTAGAAGGAAAAAAAGTACCGATGTTTATCGTGTGCGCGAAGCTCCCACTCACTCCCAGCTTTGAGTTGCTAAATCAAGATCATGTCCTAATTTGAACGTCACACAACGTTGTGTTCTAGCCTAGATATAAAAAATGGTTTGTTCTCTTTTCAATATCAAATACAAATTATAATCCTTCTCTAAATACTCATCACGTTCGTTAGCTTAAAGGAAGTCAACGTTTATCTACCTGGCGTTTCTCCTCCGTCGGTTAGTACAGAAATTCAATCATATTAAGTGCATTGTGAGCCACAACAACGACCAGGCGGACCAATAATAGTGTGTTTTTTTCCCTCTGCATGCATGTGTGTATGTAGACATGTGTATGTTTATCACCCCGCTAGTTCCTCATTCTGTCTGGAAGTTCAATTACACGATGCATTAGCTCAAAAGGGGACTTTCCCACATAGCGACTACCATCCAAATGTCACCATCAAATTCGGATTTCTTCGTCCTTGATACCTCGTCTGCGCGTATTGTCACCAAATAGCGACATGGCAACGAAAGGTTCCAGGTTGCTAGCGCGCGTTATAGCTGACAACAGCGGCCAACAAGAACCGAGTTCCCGTTTCGAGACAAAGTTGCAGGTGGCTAGTCGTAGACCGATAGAAATAGTGGCAGTAGTAACTTGGCCAGCAGCAACAACCGTTAGCGGCCAAGAAAAGAAACCCTTCGAGGGAATGGCCAGATTCTGGATCGCCGCGATTAGTCAGGCCGACAGTGCCGCCACATCACTTCTACGGTTGCTACTATTACCGCTCTGCCGTTGTTAGCTCAACTTGAATGGCTCACCAATGACTCATCACTGATTGCGTGGACCTCTGGAAAGCGGATTTCTAATAGTGAGTCATCAGCAGACGATCCGCCAGTATCAGCAGCACCTTCTGTCCATCCATCTGCGAGATTTAATACGCACACAGAGCGAAGTCGCTGGACCAACAGCAATAACAATGGGTACCGCAGCGATAGCGATGCTGAAGAAAGATCATAGCGACGTCGCAAGTTGCGGTTCTGTGTGGAAGTTTGGCCAGGCTAGAAATGTTTCTACTGCATATGCTGCTACAATACAAATCAGTGCTTGCGTTCGACATAAACCGACAATATGTTCTTTCTTTGCGTACTCTACATGTTTGTATGTTGGCCAAGGATCGTTGGGGCGTCAAGTGAAGATAGAATCGCAATAGTGAGGCTCAGGATATTAGAGCTTAACCACGCAGGCATTACCTAATGATCTCATACAGACCATGCGAGACTAGTACTTGTACTGTCGCTACCATAGCTTGCCACGGAGTTAAGGCGTTGAAGATGGTTCTCTGATCGTTGCTTTCGAACTTTCATAAGCAAAGAATCACTAGCGACTACTATTCACTACGAGTGAACAAACAGAACGAAGATGAAATTATATATTAGCTCTTTGTTTGTTCTCGGCTGCTTTAGCCAGCAGCATTACACTGTACATGCCGGCTGTCGTTTCGATTCACTCGTTATGAAGTCCAACCTTCGCAGCAAAAATGATGCTTTCTTCACATACAAAACATGTATGTGAAGAAAGCATCATCTTTGCTGAAACGAAGTTTACAGACGTCACTCACGACAATATTCCAGTGCCTGCAAGAGGAAAGAGGCGGAAAGCCCAAGAAACGCTAAGTGAGGTGTCAGCTTTATTTGAATACTTAAAACCCTCCTGATTTACCTTCCATGAAATCCTTAATCGATTATGCCCAATGTTCGTTCCGCAGTCACACTCTCAAAAAAAAAACCTTGTATCTTCTTTCTACGCGACACGCTAGCCCGCTCCATGCGAATTCTCTTCCGGAGATCCCTGCTAAGCTTTCTCCTTTCCAAACTCGCAAGTTCTTGTTTTTCTGTTAACGAAGCAATAGCAACGTATCATAGAAATGTCTTTTGTCTAATTTTTTTGTCTGTTTCGACTGACTTGAACTTTGCGATGCCTTGCGCAACTCACGAAGGGGAAGTGCTTACACCTACCGACAGCCATCACACGAACTCGCCGTCTCACCGTGATACCTATTTTTGCAATATGGTTGCAAGAAAACAGAATAGTGATGCAAAAGGTCTGACATATCTACAGAAGTGAGACTATTTGTATATGCCATGCGAACACACTTTAGTGTTCGATATTCGTATCGATTTAGAGGAAAGGCATCAGTGAACCGCATGCGGCAATGAGCAGCGCAAAGACGATACGGCTCGTCGCTTACCGATTCTGCTCCTCTAGCTTATGCAGCAAGGCGATTTCGTCCTTAGAGACATCGCCGTTGAACTTCCTGTGGCACGGGCTACTATCCACTGACACCGAACTGTTCATGCTCCCTCCGTCCGGAGAGCTTGAATCCGACCTAAAACCGACAAAAAACAATTGGGAATGAAAGTCACTAATGTACATGACAAAGCGCAAATTCTGCTTTTATCGAAATCGATTAAGTCTGTGCGTATAGATAACTACATAAGCAACACCCTATATAAGAGGCAAAGTACATCAATCGCACCTCCGAAATCGAGCGTTGCTTGTAAGAATAAACACAATATCACCATTTTCTCAAGCGATCTTATTTATCTTGCCCATTTAGAAATACGTGTTGTAGACAAATACAGTTGTGGAAAAAACACTTCCTTGGATTTCTTTTCTTATAACTGAGTAAGCAAGTAATAATCGATAGAAACGTAGCATATAGCTAATATTATAAACTAGTGAATTTCCATATTAAATAAACAAAAAGGAACGCAGAAATCGGAAGTAGCGTGGCGATAAAAGAAGTGGCCTATATCTTCGAAAAAATCATAAAGAAAGAAACTGCTATGTACATAATAGTAAGAATAATAATAATCTTAACCTCAAGACTGTTGTTCAATCTAAAATTAAACAGGAAACGGTTTATTTATCTGTTAAAAGCAAACTAATAGCGAGTTGACAACTCCTTGTACTGCTTTCGTTTCATTAGCTTCCTGACCATCTAACTGCGGTCTTCGTTGCGCAAGCTCGCCCCTTACAAATGGCCGGTGATACCTCAATCAAGTCTTGCAATCAGGCTTCTTTTTAGTTTAGCTAATTTCATTATACCAATCCCCATATAACTAATCCATAGGTGTCCTATCAAGGCAAATAAATGTAAGCTGCAATTTACCGAAATTAATTGCGCTCTCTATCATCGTTATTGCTCGTCAGGATTTATAAAAACATAATTTTTAGTTTGCTTAGAGGGTGCCGCTGACCTAAATGGTTCTTCCTAAAATTCATTCCATTTACCGATTTACGATATACAATAATTCACGTTAAACTAGAATGTTGACTATTTCTACTATTTGAATGAGTCCTTTTTTTGCTACTCAATGGATACGAACATCCAGCATTTGCTGTATTATAAATAGTTGTCAAGAGCTTACACAAATGACCACGATATCTGCTTTACGTTATCGTTACCCTCGGCTATTAAGTTGGCTGCATCAGTTTGGAAGCTAAGCAGTCTCCGAAACCCATCTAATGAGCCGGCAGTACTTCCATTCTTCCACTGGCTACGCTTCATTCGTATACATTACCAAACTAAGTCCAATCTCTCTGCCCTCTCGGTGTGCAGATCCCTACTACGTAAATCAAGAACCCGTTCATGAAGCGGCCGCTACGCTTACAAGCTTCGTCCAATGTATCCCACAGCTGAAAACATCTTTGGACTCATTCGCTCTGGGTCGCTTTGATAATCCATCTGAAGTCCCTCTTAGGCTCATCTGTTCCTTCTGCTGGGCACCTGATGGCCGTAATGCGATTTTTTGGGTGCTTGTAGCATGTGTTGTTTTACTTACAATTGCCTATAGGGAGTCGGAGCTCTACTAATTGCTTGTCTCTCCTGCCTAACATACGTCCACTGCCGGCTGGTTTCACTGTCGTGGTTGTTTGTATCTAACTAGCGTGTCCCACATTCCCTACCACCGTTCGGCAACTGGATGTGGATCCAAATGGATGGATCACCTGGGCTTCATTCACCCCGTTTGGGCTCCGTTCGCTTCCGTGGGACGTGCAACTTAACAGCGGAAATGGCAACAACGATCACAGTGGGCCCACCATAATCACGTTAGCAACAAGCAGCCACTGCAACACTGAGTATTGCATTAGACCGTCGTTATCTATGACGACCATCTGAAGGCAACCAAAAGAGCCGCCTCGAATAACAACAACAGCAAGTTTAACGGTTTACCTAGCATACCGTTGCCCCAGAAGCGTCGACACGCACACACAGATAGCACGACAGGTAAGCAACGAATATAGGAGGTCACGGCCTCGAGAATGATGCGCTTCCGTATAACATCAGGCAGCACACACACGACTGCAGCATGAAAAGGGCGCAATCAGTAGTATAAGGTTAAGTAACTACGGGAACCTTGCAAGCCGGTCACTTACCGGTTATTAGAGGGATCCAACCCATCGTAAGTACTCGGTAAAATATCCCTGACACCAGTAGTAAATGTTCAGTTTTTCCGGCAGGTGCTCTACGCCCGAACAAGGCATCAAAAGTACTAAGGGCTGCTAAGGGAAATATTGTCAATAGATAGCAACAACAAGAATGGTGACATCAACAAAGATGACCACAGCCACGAAGACTGTTAAGGATGAAGTGCGGAAGTATTTGGCAAGACTCCACTTTGTCCAATTGCAACGACTATTCGACTAGTGATGCTGAGAACAACGCACTAATAAACTGTAACAGTCGCATGGAGAGTAAAATAAAATTACGTTAACTTACAAGTTACTTAAACAAGCAACCATTTATATAGTAAATAACTCAACACAATTTTGTAATGCAGCGCCCCAAAATAAGCACACAGTTTATGTCTAAAAGGAATCAGCGGTTGAAATGAAAACCTCAACAGTTGTCGTTAGTGTGGGTTTGGAACAATGTTTGATAGTATAAAAACAGAAGTAAAGACGTTAGAGGATGATTTTTCTAAACACTTTTCATTGTTTGTTTACACAACTGTGTTTAAACAACAATTAACTTAAGTAGCAGCAACTCTCACAGAATATATATAGATCGTGTAATGAGGCGATTAATATAATAGCTGTTTGATATAAATTAAATTTTCTATTACATATATAACACTGCCGATCAACGCGTTTATTCGTAATAAGCAAAGCTTCCCATACCACCTGTTTTCATCCGTCACACTCTCAAGTGTGCGTAAACTACCAATACGTATTACTAGTCTTAGTAAAAACATTGCCAATCGCTGGAAGCTTAACAATTAAGCAAAAATGTAAACAGTAGGACCATCAGTCAGCTAATCAGCAGTTAGCGCCCCATACGCTTGCGAAGTAGTTCTGGCTTTTCTTTCTCGTTTTTTTTCAAAGTGCGGCTTTTTACTTCTGACTGGTCTGTTTGTTTTCCTCTTGCTGCTAACGACGAGCAGAACGCTCGAAGAGTCCGACGTTTCAATCATTACTCGGCACGCCGATCAGCGCTAGTCGCACAAAATATTGTCGTCATTTGCTGAGCTTCTGATTTATGAACGCACTTTTGGACAATCCTTGGGCACATTCCTCAACAGGTCTCAATGACGACCTCCAACGTTTGATAAATGCACTGCAGGACCAGCATCGAACCAGTTACCCCCTTACACCCCAGTATACCCACACGTACGACTGAGCGTAGCTAAGTGACATTCCTGATTCAAGTCATTAGTCCACTTTACTATGCGCTTACTACCATTATTACTATTATAAAATCCTCGTGCAGGAAGTTCATTTAATTGCACTCTATAACACTCTTCAACTTCCGAAAGCTTACATTGTCTCTAATAGCTATCCTGGCTATATTGTGTTTATTCGCTTAGAAGTAGAAGAGTCAACGAGGATTCTCTGAAAGAATCTACTCATTAAAACTGTACAAATATTTCATAAACAAAAAGGACATTTGTTAAAATTGGTCATCGCATGTTTATGCCACACGTTTTCCTTCTTTACTTTTTTTTGTACCAGCTGAAACCTCGCAGCAGTCATTTCCACGTACCTGTGACAGGGTTAGGATAACATTGCAGTATTTTAGGAGCAGGCAGTGCAATGATATTTAAACAGGTCCTTCGAAAACGAACTGTGTGCCAACAAAATAGACAGACAGTTAATTCAAATGCTTAAAATATATATTTCATTAGAAATAAATTGACATTTGGTATAAGCACTGAAAATTGCCTTAGCAGGCAGATAATCAAGTACAAATACCGCCTCGTCTTTTTGTATTCCCATCAAGACCTTTGATGGAATCTAGCTCAGTGATTGGCTGGCCGATTGCTATGCCCGACCATAAGATGATAGCTGTGATTTTTATTGTGGCTGTAACAATTCAGTAATAATATTACTGACGTAGGTTTATTAATCAAATGGCGGTTTTTTAATGTCAATTATCACCTCAGTGTCGTCTGCTATTGTGTATAGAAGCTATGCTGTATTTACGCATAAGGTCTCTCTCATAGCATCATTTCACGATATGTTTGTTAAACTAGAAGTACCTTGAACCGAATAAGTAATTTACAAATATGCCTCTTTGCTGTGGTGAGTCAGCTTGTATTAAGGCAAAAAAAAAAAAAAAAAAATATTCCGAGAACCGTGGGAAAATGTTGAGGCTCTATATATAGACACACACACTTGTGCATTAGTTTAAGATATCAAGGCGCCACACGGATGCAGCATCTTGAATAAACCCCACTATGGCCCAAGTTGTATTGGGTTGCTGGCCCCAACTTGGAATAGTTAGTTAAATCTTTTTTACTGTTATTTGCAAATGAGTGGACACCTTCCATAATTTTCTCTGTCTGTAAAAGAACTTCCGGATTACATCCCGTCATACATACATTAAACATTTAGAAATGTTTGTCGCCACAACACCAAATTACTATTATTATTATGCCATATTAGTACTCGATATTCAGAGCAGCAAAGGGCCTTATAATGAATGACGTGTAGCCTACTAGGTGCGAATCAGACTTAAGGCCATACGCTATCTTACATAGAAATAAAACTACAGCGAATCAATATTGTACAGGACTCTTACACAATTGTGCGCTGGGTTTGAATCAAATTTTAGCGTTTTTTTTCCAATATTCCAAACATTAGCTTTGCATTCTGAACTTGTTGGTCGCTGCTAACAGAAACACTTCATTAGTGATGACATAACACGTCCTTTGTGACGTCTGAGGCCGGTGACTTCCACATGAACATTTGATACAAATACGCGGGTAAAGTATTTCTATGTTTACCGAATAGATGAGCATATAATGAGAACATGCATACAAAACCCACCGGTATAGCGTTGTTAAGCGGCCTCTACACGAAAAATCAATAAACACATCAGCTTATTGAAGACGAACTCGACCATATATTCGAGGACGTCAGAGTTGGTGATATCCGCTGAATCATTACGCCGACGTCGCCATCTTTATCAAACTAAACGTTTTATACAGAAATGCCACAATGTTACAGGGCATCGATGTTAGAATTTTCTACTGCTGTGCCCCACTCTTCAGCCGTAATAACCAAACTGAAACATTTTATAATGCTAACTTACTTAGCAAAAAGAAAATGGCGATGCTAAACGGTGGTGACCGCACGAATCGAAAGTTAGTGATATAGATTTTTTATCTTTCCATTGAGAGGCACTCACGTTCATTTAATATCACAGCGAAAGAACGAGTCAGTATTTCTGTCCTGTGACCTAATGCCAAGTTTGATACAATCGAAGGTGTCAGCATTAAGCAATATTCTGATTTCAGCCTTCTGCAGAGGTAAGCAGTTAACGATGAGTTCTTTGAAAAACTTTTTTCTGACAAAGGACATATAAAAATATTTTTTCTTTTTTCAAATTCTAAATGAATAGGTGGATATTGCACCGCACGATAAGATTGTCACACAACAAAAAATATGATGCGGAATAAAGATTCGGCCTAACAACCGACGAAAAAGCTTCGATGAGACGTAAACTTTTCTCATAGCAAAAATGTGGCACATTAACTGTGATCCACAAGGTAGCTTTGTGATTATGCAGGCCTCTACTGTCATCCGAATACTGTCTGACAGTTACCATATTGATTTCAACGTTGAATATAATTCGAATGGAAGAAAAGCCAAATCGATGATGCCTTTTTTCGTTCAAATCACTTAGCTGCAACGGCCCATGGCTTTATTTACACTTGAGATTGAACTTTGAACTTCGAGCTGAGAGTTTATACCGTTGCATCTCAAGGTTATCCGCTTCAAATTTCGAAATAAGCATTAATAATCAGCCATTAATGAATTAAATGTAACCATAACCATCTCGTAGACAAGAAATAGTGACATGATTTAATATCACCTTTATAAAGTGATAACCATTTCCTGTTGGCGTAGTGATTTCGACAACCTGACTCTCTATGAGACTGCGTAGAAGGCCTCTAGTTAGAAGCAAAACAAAACAACGCTCGCTCGTGTGCTCCCCGATGTTTGCCATATCTAAAATAAAGAAGAAAAGTCTTTAATAAACCAAATAACAATGAAAACATATTTGTATTGAAAACTGTAACTGAATAAGGGCGAAGTTTTTCATTTAGGCTAACCGTTGTCGTACAACACTTATATACATATCGGCAACTAGTAACACTGTGTCCTCCTTCGGATCAGCCAAATGGATGGCAAAAAAGTGTCAGCGTTTACAAAGATCTTCCCCAGGATACCCATAAGGCACCTCCTGTTATTGTCATGACTAATTCGACGGCAATGGTTAGCACCATTTCTATGGGCACATATTTCTAAATTAGCACTCAGTTACGAGAAGGCTAAGACGGTGGCAACAGGAAAAAGACCAGCGCAAGGTCCTGAAGTTAATGATGGCAAAGGCTAGACGCTTATTCGCTGCCTAGCTAAATGACATAACAGTAATAATAAAGTCAAGGTCGTAGCGCGAATCCAGGGATTCGTGATAGCTATTATACAAATTGCAGCGACTTGCTCAGTTTGTCTATCTATATATCTACAGACACATTTTGTGCAAGTTTCACTTATCAGATAACGATACAATACAGCACAACGAGTGATCATTGAAAAACTTAGAAAAGCCGGTTTGACCAACTAAATTAACTTATTTACATACAGCTGGGGGGTATTTATCGTATGATATCTTCGTAGTTGCTTTCACAATCTGTAAGCATCATTTTGTTCTGTTGCTATCCGACGACGTTGCTAGATCGTCTCTGTATTTTTAAATACATCTCTTTTTTTTAACGTGATGCTACTGCTAACGACGAAAAAACTTTCCGTTCAAACCTAACGATGTTAAACTCACAGTAATCATTATTGCTACTCTCTTTCGTCTTCCAGAATTACTGCATATAGTCAATGAAATCGAAAATGCTTTCTATTTAGCTCGTAGCGGTAGTCTTCAATAGGCGATACCTTTCGCGTTATTATTGTTATTGATATGTTGACGGGCGTTTATGAAGACCCGAATGGATAACTGCAGCGCAAAAAATAAATTTTGAACGAAAAGAGCCCTATTGCATAGAAGCTACAAATCGTCTATCAAAAGGCCACCTCCTTGTCAGTTCGCCCCGGCTTAGCGCACTATCCGCCATACCAGCTTCGCGCATTTCTTCATGATTGAAGCAGTGCTAAGAAAGAGTATGAATTTGTCAGCTTTGTCTTCCAGTTCGTGCTAGCAGAGAAAATAATGGACGAACACATAACCGACCACACAAGCTGGGCCCAGCCACCAGCTCTTAGCCTCTATTTAGCTGCCAATGCCAGTTTAGACTTGTATACCTGCCCCATCTATCTCGCTCTCACCCCGGCCCCCATGTCCAATTCCAATGTGCTTCAGTAAGGCAGGACTTGTGCAGCATTTGCTTCAGCCACTATTTTTGTTGGCGGTCCTGTTACTGCCGTCATTGCCGGAGCGGCATCCGTTTGCTAGAAGCAGCATAGTTAGAAGCGAAAGAACGGTTGGTTCGTCGACGCTTGATTCAGCACTACAATCATCTCAAATACAGCAGCACAAGCAGAAGCAACCGGGACCGCAATAGCAGCTGGCGTCGGTTCTTTGCCGTCGGCCGCCAAGGTCCTACCTATAGGAATGGCTGAACGGCCGTTTATATAATAGCAGCAAAAGCAGTTCCAGCGGCAACCAAAGCTCTTTTAGCATCAACAGTGGTGGTTACAGCGCTAACCGAAGAAGTGGCAGTAGCAGCAGCAGCAGATGACAGCAGCTGCAACAACAGCCGAAGCAGAAGTAGCCCGAAGGGGCAAGCGGGCGGCCAACATACAACAACAGTCCGGTAGCAGTTGCTAGGAAATAGGCACCTCACCATTCACGCCATGATCGGCATCACCACTAGCGCACCAACTGATGACTCAACCATACGATCAGCTTATTCAAGCAACTAGCCAGCCAGCGCGCGAACTTGTGAGAGAAGCCGGGGGCTGTGGCCCTTCGCAGTTATTACCTTCTGCGGCTGTTGCTTCCACCTGACTACGTAGCGGCACGCAGTCGCTGTTGTGCGAAAGTCTGCTGTAATCGTTGACGTGGCGGTGTTGAGCAGGATATGATAGACAGCAGGTGGCTTAGTAAAGTACTACCTTACCCTATCCTACTTTACTCAACTTCAATGACGAAGCAGCAAAACTGTTGTCGAGAGCCGATCGCACAAGGTGGACAGTGCGGCATGGACGAGCAGCGGAGTCCCTCCTCGCTGAGCGCGGGTTACTATTTGGTGGTCTAGTAAAGCCGCCGTATTTGTGCGTGTTCTGACCCATACGATGAAATCAGTCAGAGTCCTGGTCAGCCTGCTGCCGACTTAAGTTTGGGTGAAATCTGCACATTTATGCTTGTGTCACCCGGACAAATGTAGCGGCGAGCAAACAAACCGAGAGGCAAGAAGCGAACAACACAACTTCAACTTTTTTATTAACACTAGCCATTGACTGATTGACTACTAATAGAACGGCGGTAACGATTAGCAGCAAATGCAACGGTGCTACTACCGCTGGAAGTTACAGCAACTTACCAAAGCAGCGACATCTACTAAAGCAAAAACCTGTTACTAGGGTATAACTATGCTACGTCTCAACTGTGACGGCTGGCGAACAAACGATAGCTAAGTAGTTCATTTCTACTAGAAGCACGAGGAACAACAATGCTTGTCGCTACCTATTGGAACAATACCCCCAAAGAAATAAAAGGAACACGAAAAAGATTCCTGTGCTGTAAAATATAATAATAGCCTAAAAATGCTATTAGTGTTTCGTTGGGAACGGGGGTTGCATTGATTAGCCTCTTCGTAGGAGAGGGGGACGGGGGTGAAACAAACACCAACGTTTACACAGCAAGGGGTCGGACTTCAGCAGTTTTCTTCAGACCAATAGTAAACGGCAGATGCAAGTAAACGTGTGAGACAAAGGCCGCTGCACTCAAGTGACAATAGAAAATTGAACTTGAATCTTTAACATCCTTTTTTTTTTTACTAAACGCTAACGATTATCATTAACGGAAATAAGAAATAGAAAAAACATAGTGATATGCCATGCGAGTTTCTCTCAGCCGTACGACTATTAGGAACATAGTCGCTCCGTCCAAACAGAGACGGTGTTTTAGACACTAACTACGGAAGCTGAACAAATTGTCATACGAGTAACAAGTCCACTACAGTTTCAGTTATTCTTGGACCTTTGTTTTTGTTCATTACATGTGACCAATACTTCTTAACGCGGCTCTGTTGGCCACACCGCGATCGGTGTTCGCCATCCATCGACAGCTAGCAGCACCGTAAACTTTTGATCCAAGACGGAATTTATCTGTGACACGTTTTTGGCTGGAAACGCTGAGTCGCGGCACCGTGCTAGAGGGTCGCCGTATCTAGCATGTTGTGCAGGGTAAAACGCACAGCGGGCTGGATTATCGTCGTCCGAATGGCTATTTCCCGCTCAAACGGGATACCTGCGGCTCACTCACCCATCACTCCTAACGCGGCTATTGGGCGGCTAAACGACACAAGCGAAACGAACGACTGTGTTATCGAACCTTCGCACTTCTAGGACCCTATTTTTTTCTACTAAGATAATCATTCATTTTTTAGTAAAGTGGTTCTATTACAATTCCGTTTCTCCATCAGGGCCGACTATTAGACAGTCATAGCCGGCTTCAAAAATAGAATGCACTGAATGGCCTGGAACATACTTTTGCGTCCCACACATTAGGCAGATATGGAAACTCAACCGTATTTTTTGTCCTAATTGAATAATATCTCTTGCTGTTAAAGGACGACTTGATCTATGCATGTATGCCTTTTTCCGATAAACTGAAACCTGCTAGCTCTCGGGCGTTTTCAACAGCAGTGAGCTCAAAAGAAAGCTAGTATTACTGTTGCCGCTCTTGATTAAAGCAGAACATGAACTTGCCACTCCATACGTTTTTAAGTTCGAGAAATGGATCAAAGCATAACTTCAAATAGGATATAGGTAAAGCTAGTCGATCCCTACTTCCATTTAAGAGGGATCGAAGTGTTTAGCTTTCACCCCCAATGTTTTGCGGCGTTCATCGTACCTGATCGAGATATCGACGTCGTTGAGTGTCATCTCCTTTCTACTGCATCAGCTGCTTTGTTTGCATAGTTTATCCGCTCGGGACTTCTGTTCGCCTGCCACTATCGATTATAGCGTTCCACAACGACAAATTGTAGGTATCCTCAGAGATAAAGACGATGAGGTCGACGCTTCGTATTCGAAAATGGCGCTATCCACATATACGTACACACACACACACACACATATGTGTATATATAATTCGAAACAATGTATTCTGGTTTCCTCGCTTTTATTCCAGCGACAGTTGATGCATAATCTAGCTGGATATAAAATTTGCTTTTCAGCCACAGCGAGCGCTTTCTTCCATTGTATTTGTTCGATTTTGTTGGCTTGGTATTTTATACTATATATATATATATATATATATATATATATACAGACGATGTGGCGCGTGAGGCCCGGCCCTGAAGCACTTCGACACGTTTCACTATTACTTCTATTACTACTGGCTACAACAGTTACGCGGATTGTCTTCGTTCAAAAGTATTCGGCTTCGTTCCATATTACACACAGCGCACAAAGACACCACTGTGGGGTTGGTTAGCATTCTTGAAAATCTCGGAGGATAGATCTAAGCTGTGCTGGTGATGACGGCAGTCGTTTTTGTCGTGGGAGCGCACCACCAGTTCGTCATCTTCTCCTAGATCCACAACGCTGAAGACCGTTGGCTGCACTGATCTATTCTAGGCACCCCATACGATACCGATGCGACGCTGTCAACTTTACGGGCTGCTCTGAACGGAATTCTCGCACGACGAGCTTCACTCGACGCCGCTAGACGGCGCTGTTGTGGCACTGCCGCAACAGCAGCAGTGGCGACAATGACAGCAACGTTAGTCGGAACGGCGACGGCAACAACATCAATTGTTGCAGTTACTGTTTCATTTCTGAAGTTGGTTGCCGCAAGAGCATTAACTTGGCCGCTTATGCTACTCGCCGTGCCGCTCTGTCGTCACGAAGGCCACCGTTGACTCAAAGGCAACAGTAACTATAACTCACAGACACTAGTTCGCCCTTGCTCGTTGACACATGAAAGCGACTAGCCATCGGCAGGTTGATAACACAACAGGGGAAAGGGCACAGACAGGCGAGTGGCGACTCAAGGTTTTACTAACTGAATAGTTGAGCCTACCTACGCTAACGCTGCAGATTTGCAACGCACTACGCAATAAGTCGCCTATCTGTTCCAAATGGCTGCGACGACTGTTTGTAGCTAGATCAGAGGATGATCTATTACAATTGGGGATCTAGCTTCAGTTTCACACAACTCGAATGGCCGATTAACATACCGTCGCACGAGTGACATCATCACAGGGCACTGGATCGAGAATAAGCTACAGGCGCACCTATAGATCGATTCAGACAGACATGATGTTTCCTTTGCTTCTGATTCACACCCCATTTTGCATGTCCAATTTATCAGAGTTACTACTTATCAGGTGGCTAAGAGTTGCGCGTGCTGAGACAGTAGAGAACAGAGATCCAAGTCGTTACTTCACGCTTTTCCCCGTAGACAAGGTATATTCATGATAAAACCAGGGTTACAGTTAAACGCATGTGTCAGCGGAAACGAACACCATGGCATTGCTTTAATCTGATCCTTAGACAATGCTAAACGATAAAACACTGGTAGATAAATAGTGCAGTAAAGCTGAGGATTATTGAGAGGCAGACTGTCAGCGGAAAACGCCAATCGAAGGTATACCCCAATCGCAACATCAAATGAAATATAAGAATTGAAGTAGCACATGACTGTAAATGGTACATTTGTAGTAGAAATAACAGGTAAAACACAATTTTCAACACAAAGTAGATACGATAAACGAAAGTTTAGTAGGCTATTAAGTAGAGACAGAATGAGGATATTCTGAAGAAATGATCCTTGTAGCATTTTCGAAACACAAACAGATCAAACATTTGTCCAGATTCATGTAACAGATTTTTCTCTTTGACCAACAAATACGCATATATATAGTTAGACATCGATCTTCACGCTTGTTGTGATGTTTTTTCAGAGAACTTTATTGACATAGCGCACCGTTGACATTTAAATAGATACGTGCATTACGCTCTGCATAGTCATGGACCGCCATAGACAATTCCGTGTACCAGAATAATATCATTCATATCGTTTAAAGCTCTGCACTAAACCTCTTTAGCGCCTATTATAGACGGCTTTTTAAGTCAGCTAGCTAGATTGGCAGTGAACAATTGAAAAGAGTCTTTTTTTTTTTTGCAAATTACCTTTAGCTACACTCTTTTTCGAAATAATGTAATTTTTTGAAAATTCGCATAAAGTGTTTTGGTAATTTAATGCTCGGGCTTCAAAGAGCCTTTGCTGATTATCTATTATTAATTATGAACTTGGCACAAAACACCTGGATATTTTAGTTTCAATCTCTAATAAATCCATTTAATAAAGCCCGTACAACTGCACCTTGTTGAGGTGCATTTGTCTGTAATTTTTCGAAAACAAATTGCTTAACGATGATGCGAGAGTCGCTGCGATATTGAAAAGTCGCTTTTACAAGACGCTGACAACATTCTGTTCCCTCTTGTATCGTCCCATTACTCTAACTGACTTTTGTTTACGACCATTCGCACGAAGTATCGCTGTTTCTGCGTCCAAATTCCGTTCTGGACTCGAAATACCTTCCGTCAATTATAGCAGACGAAAAACGAGAAAATATCCTTTTTCCACTTGAAGAAGTCGTACATAAAAACGTTACCGAACGTCTTCCCGTATTACATACATCCCCTATTTTCCTAAACAGAAGCATTTGTAAATAAAGCCTTTTATGTTCTATCTCAGGCGGAATTACATATACGTGTAATCGTCTGTGACAAATGAAGCTTCCCGCTATTTTTGACGTAACATCAGCTGGGCGGCTGATCGAACAAAGGGCATATAAACATCTCTATGTGTTTTGTTGCGTATTTACAATGCCATCTGCGGGCTGATTTAAGAAATAGTAGCCCGTCGTTGGACAAGCTGACTAAGCGACGGTAACATATCTAAACGGACAGATTCCTTAACTCACCATTTTACAAACAGATGCATTTCACCATACGAAGACATCAACTTATATAGCTAATATTTACACATTAATTTAGTTCCAGACTGACTTGGAAACTTACGAGAAGGTGAAGAACAATAACGTAAATTGCTGGACATGCTTTCTGCAATAATCTATCGATATGGAGGTGCCACATCTATAGGTACCTTAACTATAGGTATAAATGCCATGTCCATAAAAAATTTCCATTTGTGTTGTCCCAACTCAACTGACATAACATCAGTTGTCTAATAGGCAATATAACAACAAAAAAACTATTTAAGGATTCACGCACGGTACGATTTGTATAGGTTTAGTTCAAGGGAACCGGCTTGCAGGTGAATGAAGCCGCTTCGACCGGGTCGAGTCAATTTACCCTTTGGGGATACTATCACAGCAGACCTGATAATATAACCCAGCAATTAATATAATAATTGCGAATACGAGATTGTTACATACAGTACGCAAGCACTGATTACGAAGTTGTGCCTTGCGAATTGCGGAAGAAGAAACCCTTAACCCAACAAGGAGCTCAAACTCAGCTGATTTTTGTACGAAAATTCAACGCTAGCAGCACTATATACATGTCGAAAGCAGTTAAAAGGCGCCATTTCTGTGAGCGTTGGTAAGTGCGCGTGTGCGAGGTCTCAATAGCTTGATAAATTCGCTGCACAAAAGCAACGCTGAGTGGTTAAGCAGAGTTTGTGAGAGTTAATTAAATCGCTACGATAAAAACACACGTCCATTTCCCGACTAAAATGGATGAAGTAATGATGCAAAAAGATAAACATTCTACCGACCTTAGTACAGATTTAAATATTTTGTAGGTAGCCCAATCTTATTTATTGCGTTTATAAAAATTACTGGCCGTTCAAATCCCTTTAGGCCGGAACTGTAGGCTCACTCTGAAGAAAATCTTCGGCGATTTGGCTCTTCGAAGCGGCTGTCTGGCGGTTCTTAGCATGATCGTTGCAAACACACTAAGTTATATGAAACCAAAATTACTATCTAAGCATCAACGAAGCCCTCCACTTAACGTAGTGCCATACCTTCTAAGCAGTCCTATCGGTTAGAACAATCACCATGGCTATCATTAGTAAACAATCATATTCGCTTCAACATATTCCAATAGGAAAACTAAACGCAGACCCCCCCCCCCCACGTCATCAAGTTACCGAAACACTTCGACAGCGCGACGTTCGAGCCGTCAATCAATGGGTTTGCTCTAAGCATAAGAGAGATTACATATACGTACATGCAACAAATGATAATATTGTGCCTATTGTCGTTTTTTACTTATTAATAAACCGTCGCTAACTAATTAAGCACAATTATTATACCTTTATTTTACCATAGTTAAATCGAAACATAGCCAGGTAGTCTCGAGTACTGCCACGCCTAAAGCAGCGAGATGATGGCCTTCATTCAGACTCACATATCTAGCTTGCTACATATACAGACGATTCAGTGCATATTTCCAATGCAAATACGGGTCGTGTTTTTAGAAAGAGAAAAAAAAACCTGTAACTAAGCGTTCGTTTCCAGTTATCTAAGTATACACTTTTTTTTTTTTTTAACTATTTTTTATTTAGATAGTCAATACAAAGGACACATACCGAGTTTATTTCGGATGATTAACTTGCAAAGTGGTAACTGGTTTAGTGAGTGCCCTCACGCCGTTGTTGAACGTAGATGAATAGTAAAGATTACAGCGGAAACGTCCAATAAAACAAGATTAACCCGTCGGTCATGTTTAGTTCGCCGCCAGCAGTTTCAAATATATTTCATTTTTAGTTGCCAATTTGCTCATTTTTGACCTGCTAATAAATTCAAGCATAGATCACCTTTAGCTACGTTTAAAACAATGGGCATCGACGTACATACGACGTCTTTCATGCTACTGTGAGAGTCAGATAGATTAGTTCAATTACGATGACTTGTGACATTAACGAATGGATGTACACATGTACATTGTAATTATTCGCTATATATATAGGTGGATAGTCCAAGTTAAGGAGTACTGATTTGCAGATAGGCGCGAATTTGAGAATTTTTATTTGCCTGATTCTTAAAATTGTACATAAGGCCAGAATGAATTCTGCATCAACAACTTCACTTAAGCATGTTAAAACTGTTTTCTTTTTTTGAACTCTTTGGGGAATTTTCAAACTCTTAGTATCTAAACCTTACCAAGGATTTTTCAATTTGCTTCATAACAATCTTCCTCAGATTTTTTAAAGTCGCATAAAAGCTGGCATTCGTGTGGAATATCGATTTCAGGTGGAGGCTTGTCCGGTACGGAAAGAATGGAAAATGGCTGGTCTTCGCTCAAACACAAAAAATGACCCACTGTTGCCGGTTATGTTAAACTTTCTATTCTGTTCCAGAAGGAACTGGTTGTTGTATGATATTAGGGGTAGCTGATGAACGTATGACAAACAGCGTTCCAAAGCTTTCGCCAATTTGAACGCGCCACTTACAATATAAAACTAACTTTTCAGCCGTAGATTCGTCCAAGTTACACCGTCTCGGTGCATGTTTAAGAATAGGAGCAAATAGACCAGTAGCACTTACTAAAGCAAGCTGCAAAATCGTTGTAAAGGGTGCCCCCCCCCCCCTCCCGCTTCCCCCCTCTTTATACACCGCGTCTTCATGCCGTATATTTACGATTCGTTTCCAGTTTGTGACAAAGATCCATGCCCAACATACTCGGCAAAGTCGCTGTTGTCCTCGCGTTTACCTACTAATTCATTAACTACCCCCTTTGCCCGGAAACTCCGAAGACCCCTACCTCTGTGGCATCGATGAGTGTATGTCAAATATAAAACAAATAATAGAATTTTTTTTGTATGTATGATAGATAAAATTCAAGATCATTATTATTCCTTTGGAGGGCGCCTAGACCGTATTTCTCTGAGCTATTTTCTCACAGTCGGTGAATGCTCGTGCGTTCTACGAATGTAGAATCCAATGATGTCCTTTCTCGATTGTAGGAACAGGAACGGCTATGAAAATAGCTAATGTAAAAATAATGGCTATAGGTTTTCTTGATGAAGAAGTTATTTTCCCGGGGACAGGTTTCAGTTACGAAAATTTGTCAAAAATGCGAAGCACAAAGGCCTTATGAATACAAACAAATCAGTTAAATTTTTCTAGCCCATTTAATGGCGTGGCCCATTTTATTTGTCATCGCGGTCATCTATTGTGATATCAGCCTATGATAAGCCGGTTGTATGCAGATAGTGTCACATTCGGATTTCACGTTGCTTTAGTGCTTTTCATGCGATGATTACTCTTCTATGTCGTGTCCTGTACAGGTGATCCCTAAGCGAGGTTTCTGTTGCGTGGACCGCAAATGGCGAAGACCCTGCATTTTTTCAAGAAGAGAGGATGCGAAAAAAAGCTGATTTACGTCCATTAAGGTAGCCTGCGTACACCATCGAACCCAATCGGCTTGCCTGTTCCTTCTGCCTTACATAAATTACGTCGATATCACTAAAATGTATTTCGGGGGGTAGTCTGAAGACAACACTGCGAGCTCCACGTGTTACCAGTGAACTGCTGGGGGGATGCTGACCAATTGGAGAGG
Organism: Varroa destructor; assembly: GCF_002443255.2. Lineage (NCBI taxonomy): Eukaryota > Metazoa > Arthropoda > Arachnida > Mesostigmata > Varroidae > Varroa > Varroa destructor. Next base: position 40,388,805 of record NW_019211454.1, on the reverse strand, counting down.
AGGCCGTCATGCTGGAAACCACATGCCGCTACTCCACGAAGTTGTAATAACACTAAGCGAGTCAGCTCCTTTGGGTTTTGAAGTGCCACCAAAATGGCCCCCCTAATAATAATCGAATCATCTGGCTGTGAAGCTCGACCCACGCTTGTTTTAATACGTATGTTTTTCGGCGATAAGCGCGTCCGACTCGTCGCTGGATTTCTTTCAAAAACATTTAAGTCCACTGATAAGGACACACGTTACTAATTGTTATAACGTAAAGTTCCATATGGTAAGGGAGTGGGTTACGTATGAAATAAAGCCAATTTCAAAGCAGAGTGTTCAGCTTTCACACTATATCTCGTCTGGGGTGCTATAACAACAATCGCCATATACACATGCAGAAAATGATAACTTCTAGAAACTCCCTCCCTCTATCTAATCATATCGCTTACTGCGGAAACTCTATTAAGAGCTTCCAAATTGAGAATATTGTATACGATCCTGCAATACATATATACCAGCGCTGTGCAATAAATTAGGGATAGCCTGAAAGGGTCGGTGTTCAGTGAATTGGTAACAGTTTATTATGGCAATAATCAACAAAGCATACATGCGAACAGCTCGCGCTGACGCCATAGGCATCTGTCTCCAGCGCAAGAGGCTTTAGAAATATAATCAAAACCGCTGCAACTGCAATAAGGTAAAACATTGTCATATCGTTGAATTGTAAACGAAAAAAGCAGCAAAACGACCTGCCGTAATAGACACAATGGACTATTAAGTGCTGCTGGTTCATTCGCGTTCAACTGGAAGGCAACTCCGCAACAGCAATCACAGTAGCAGCAGTCGACAGGGGCCGCTACGGAACGGACGTCACGGTGGGTTCGAGGCATCTTCAACTAAGTTGCGATAATTACATATAACGGGGGGACGGTCAGAACTATTTAGTGGAAGAACACCAGGATGGCATCAGCAACAGCGTTCGAACATAGCCCCATCGTAAAACAAACTGCAATAAAGAGCAACGCTTTGCTGTCGCTTCTTTCTCAGCTCTATTTCTGAGATATATATGTAACGGCTTACATACAAACTATCCGTTAGTTACTGATGGGGGGCTGAAGTAGATCTTCCTATATGGCATAGCGCACATCAAGCTAACAGTTTGATTTGCTTTCAATTTGGAAACCGTTGTTTTTGTCCTATTGAATACTTTTTTTTGCTTTGGCATTTCTACTTAGTCTCATGTAAACAAATCCTCGAAATCACCTATTTTTAGATGTAACATCAAGGATTTGCCTCACTTAAAGTGGGTCATGCTGGACTAGTGTAGGGTTTCTCCAACAGACTCATGAGACGGCATGGAAGCCATACAAGCGACTATTAATCTTAATAATAATATATTATTTTATGAAATTCCTAATTTTTTCAAGTAGTAACGTTTGGTAATAGTTTGATTTTTGAACCAGCGTGGCCCAATGTTTGTTAGTTGTGGCCACCAAAACGACAGGCTCAAAGAAAAGCTCATTAACCATCCAGATTACGCCGCCTCGTTAGGATAGAATACTGATTATCTCTCTCTCTCTCTCTCTCTCTCGCTCTATATATATATATATATATATGTATATATATATGTATATATATATATATATATATATGTATGTGTAGGTAGGCAGATTCACCTTGACTGATTTATGTAATAAGATTCTATTGGAGTGGTGTAAATTAGTTTGGATACTTTTATAAAAAAGTTAATATTATTCCATAAACTTTGGATAATATTTTGCTCAAGCTTGGGAATTTTACTTTTTGCTTTTACTCATCTATTGGTACTAGTTTATGATTAGTCTTATAGTTGTTATTTATACCAACCTAATGTTAGTTCTCATTCACTTTGATATCTACGATGTAAAGTTTAACACTAAACGGTATATCAGCGAATATATGATAAATATTCAGACTAAAAAAAGCCGTAATAGTCTACTCATTGCGAACGTAACAAATCGCCGGAGTGGTCAGCTGGTCGGACTAAGTTTCCAGATTTTTTCGGCTAAGCGTGACTCTCCTTCAAGTTGTAGTGGTGGCGCTTATCTGAGCGACCCTGATAGTTGGCACAAGAACTAGTCTTGTACACGGCCTTCGGAGAAAAACTTCCACTGTCCTTTCAGCAAAATATTTTCTGATTACTCAAAATCATCGTCCCACGATCCGTTCATGAATATTGGTAAATGACGCAACTTACATAGGTAGTCTGTGTTCCTATGATTATTGCTACAATGACCCAATGTCCACATATCGATCATTTTTGTCAAACTTGCACAAAAGGCAATTTACTTTTAATGTCCTTACACATAATAAACATCTCTAACGCATAATACACAAAGCCGTCATCTGTGGCTACCGAACTTTGTTACCACCGGTTGTGATCATGCGGGGGAGGTCAAAACGTCCTTAGATTTACGTAGCTACTGCTTAGTGGCAGGCGATACCATGATTAGTAGCTTTCTGATTCTTCTGGGTGGAAATGAAGCGTTCAACTTGACGAATTTCTAGTCAATGGTAAGAAAAATAAGTTGACATACAGAAGTGTTAAACAACGAAAATTAGCTGTAGGAGTACGAGGTTTTGTTTAAGGTCGATTATAAGAAGTTCTTTGCAACAATCCATTCGGATTTATGGATTAGCTTATTCTTAAAGTTGTAATCTATCAGTGCCGGTATTTACAACAAACGAATATAATAAATATATAGTATGAAAATAAATTTAAATATTTAACGGAAACAGGGCTAGTTTTATTTAACTGTGAAAGCATTGTGCATATGCTAAAAATCCAGTTCAAAATCTTAGGACTCGGTATCTAAAGTGATATTCGCCGCCTTTAACGAATTCTATTTTTATCGAAGGATTCTAAGACTTTCCTAGACTCGTCTCTCTCTCGGTAGCTGGATAGGAAGCTTATTCATAGGCTTACAATCCGACAACGGAACGTTAACAACTAAATGGGTTGTAGCTTTGGGTCGATTTATATGCAGCAGTAAATTCCTGGAGTCCCATTACTTCTATCAGCTCTTGGTTTAGATCCCTCTGTTTGTCTGCTATTTGTCTTCTCTCGGTCACCGCTGCAAACGGCCGAGTGGTTCGCGATTAGAAACATTCTGCACCAACGGGCTTCGTCGACAGTGAGGCAGTCATACAACTATACCACATCGAACGACAGTTACCGAGATTCTGCTTCGGTGTGAGTGGGACAGGTTCTTCCGAGCTACACGCGACTTTATGCCACAAGCGTACTTTGTGTCACGCGAGATAGCGCTATCCCACCGAATGTATATACGTGACAAAGAAAGGAGAATGGATAAGGTAAGCATTCCTGCGGGACATCCACACTAGATAGGTTCGGGGACACCCGGGAACTGAGTTGAAAAGCAGCTGAAAATCTTTCGAAAGGACAACGAGAGAAAGAGAAAGGGTCTTTTGGGCTGGGCCGGAGGAGACAGCACAATGTAGACCACACCCCAGGCGTTCCAACGCTTCGCCACTAGTAGATTCGAAATACATTTAGGGCAATATCTGCCGCCGACTATGGAGACTTACATATAAGTGTTACTGGTATCTGATGCTCTCCCAAAGGTTGGGGAGGGGCCAGCAGGGTATCTTCGGTGCACCAACGACGAATCGGTGGCTACTATCTTATAAGGGACTTGGAATCTAGAAGACAAAACCGTATGCTCGAACCTCTATGAAACTCACAACCGAAACGGTGAATATTGGTGTGACGCCTTCTCGGAACAGCTAAATAATTAAAAAGATTGTTACTGATGCATGGTTTACTGCTGTTGTGAAGAAGCAACAAATTCAAATAATATGCAATTAATCGCCTCGGTGTCCATTTTCCGATAACAAAAGAGTGGAACAGCAAAGATATCTATTATTAGAGAATTTTTTGCCAGCTAATTGTAAGTGAATCAAGGCTATCAGTAACTGGCCAAAATAAAAAGGTTTTCCAACGTATGGTCAGCAGACACTTCCATCTAACGCGTACTTTAGTCCTTTCCGGCAGCGGCGATTCCAAGTGTGCAGCAAGTATCGTAAGACGTGAGAAGGGTCGATTAGATGGATCGACTCGGGCATGTGAGACTCACCGCCTCCCGTGCATGGACCACACCAAACGCCGCTTGCTCGTTCCCCCTACATACCCCCCAACGCGCATACTGCTTAACCCTTTCCTGGTCCCTATCCGACAATCGATTCAATACACTTAGTTAAGAACGAACTCACGTACGATTTCTAGAGAAAAAATTGTCATCAGATTCTACGATGATGACATAAATGAGGAGGGAATGAAAACGATTTTTCGACGAATTACATATGAAAAGAAGGTAATAACATAAATGAATGTACGCTGAGCCGAGCACAGACACGACGATTGACACAGTATAAAAAGAAGTACGAAAATTAGAGTAGTTTTCAATTATTTATAAACATTAGAGCAGGGAGGCTGATTAGCGTGGTTCGGGCAGAACTCCTAGCAAAGCTTATCTACTTCTCGGCAATTGCATTCAACAGTTGCACTATATGCTAAACTTTCTACGGGACAAGACAACAAAAAAGACTTAAGTGATTGCAAATTACAACTTAAAAAGGATAACGGATAATAGTACCTACTGATCATAGAATTAACTACAGTGTTATACATACCAGTTGAATTGGGTTCGCAGTATTAGGGGTACGAAAGATGGGAGAATAGGCATTGTAATGGGCGTGGAGGCAACAGACGCTAGTAGGCGTCGCCATAGATATCCAGTTCAAAGGACGATGACGGATCGGTATAGAACAAGGATCGGGTTTTATAAAAATTGCGAAATAAACATCACACCTGAAATTAGGCAAACAACAATAAAAAGACAGAGCAGAAAACCAGCGGGCTCAAAAACGACACGAGGTAAGAAGCAACAGTAACAAAAACAGGAAAAAATCAAATAAACACTGAGTAGTTTCTAGAATAATTCTCATGTTGGAAAAGAGCTCTTCTATTACGAAAACGAGCTCTAGCAAGGGATACAACTGCGCGCGCTGTTTTACCTCTACAGAGAAACAATTGCTGAATCAACGAAAACGCCGTACGGACATGGCCGTCCATTCAGTCGCATTGAAGTGTTCCCGAAAATCGGATGCGGAACGAGAAACGAGAGTGAAATTCGTCTTCACAACGGAAGTTTTTCGCGCGTTATTGTTATTATCCAGCGGTAATCGAGGCTTCTCAATGCCTGTGGTTCCACTTAGAAAACTAGAGATGAACAGTTTCTACTTTGTCGTCGGTAGTTATCGGTTGTGGAAATAATAGAACGTAGCAAGATACACACCAAGCCACCACAGAGTGTGTCCGCGTCCGGATCGCCTTACTGGGACGTCTGTACACAATTTTTAGGCCAAGAGTAACACGAAAAGTAACGACAGATAAGGCGGCTGCTGCTGTCTGCTCTTTTAATCTAACGCTTTGCCCTTTTGTGTTCAACAGTTACATGTAACTGTATCACTAGGCTAGGAGAGAGAAAATTGAATTAACACTATATTCATTAATTCGATTTTGTCCGTGAATGTGGTTTTTTAGTTCCTAGTTACAATAGAGATCTCGGTATTCAATTCATTCGACGGAAACAATGCGCTACTGTTTTACTATTTGTTCTTTTAACCTGGCAACAGATGCTGTTGTAAATATTGCACCTGACCAGGTGGCCGAATGATGACGCTCCTGAAAATAACTACACGTTGCCCAAGATGTTGAAAAGAAACAAATCAAACGATGCATCGGGTACCTGGTAATATCCCACTGTTGTGTTTTTTCATCACAGATACAAACATATGTGGTAAATTAGAAATTATCATTAACATACTCGTAATTTGTATGTAAGCTACATCCGTTCCTATTTGAAACGTGGCACAACGTTAATCAATATGTTGATGCTAGTAATATACAACAACTGAGTGCTGTTTTTAAGTTTTCATTCAACAAGCCGTACATACACGCATATTGCCGTGATGGTCTTGTTACTCAAAGGGCACGGCTTTTGCATATGCTAAAGGCAGCAAAGGACTTGTGCTAGTTCTATGTGACAGGCTCAAACCATGGACCGAGGACGTATTAATTATGAATGGCAAAATGTAAGGCAAAATCCTTACTGCTCTATGATTTGAATGAGTAGGGATATATTAAGATTTCAGTTATGATATTTTTTACTATCACTACTGACATTACTAGCTTGATTGATTTTTTGAATGGCGATCGTCGCCAAAAAAGAGTGGGAACCGCATCTAGGGAAATTTCTTAAAAGGGTTGCGATATCAGACACAACCGGGTTCTTTTATTACCATATATATATATATATATATATATATATATATATATATATATCCTTGCACAGACAGAGGGCCAGTTTGTACATGCAGAATTATATAGTTCCTATTTTTCTAACGGAAAAACCTAAAATAGCAATTACACTTCTCAAGGATTTTCATAAGACTGTTTTTCGTAGCTTCTTTTTATAATAATAATCATCCGTAATATGATTTAGAGGTGATGACTATATGTGTGCGTAAACTTTTTCGTATGCATTGGTCTTATACACAGGGAAATCGGGTTGGGTCTATATCAGAAAAAATAATATTGGTGTTTAGGTATAACAGAGTTAATCAACGTAAAAGGGCATTAACTTTGGGGCTCACCGGTAAAAAGACAATCCTACAAACTATTTCCCAGATCGACTCATCGTTAACGCCATTATCAGATTAGGACAAAAAGAGCGACATCAAACATTTGTTTAAAACAATTATTAATTAAATCTTCTATGCCGCTTCACATCTCACGAAACAACGCAGGCTAAGACCTTCTCCATTCTAAGCGACTATAAAGCCATTACCCAAATCTTTTCTGTATAGTTATACATACATAGTGTTGAAAAGATCTCCTTGTAAATCATCCCTCATGACAAGGCAAAAGCTTGCAGGGTCCGCGCATGTTTAGTGAGCATGAGTATCATCAACAGAGCGAGAGAAGCGCCAGCCAAATTGCAGGCCTGATGGTCCACCCAAACAATTTGTCCTAACTCTCAATATCCCCACTTGTTCATTGAGAATATTTAAACTGTTCACTACCTCAGATCATTTGCGCTACCAGAGCTTGTGCTGTTACTCCCGCTGCAGCAGCGATAACAAAGAAGTAAAAGTAGACCTACGATCAATCAACCATACTATAGACCTTACCGTACAGTACCGCTTTTGGTAAGTATCTGGCTGATTCAGCCATCAAGGCGTACCCGTTGAATGAAAGTACCTTTTGTTCAGAAAGATTTTGCCAGCTTCAGAGTACGAAAACAGCTCTGTGTTTCGTTCTGCCCGGATGAATCGTCTGGTGTCACGTGCTCCATCGTCTGATACGTTGGAGCCTGCTATTCAACGGCAGCAGTGAAAAGGACAGACGGTGAATGGAAGTGAGAAAAACATACAGAAAGCTACGGGAGTACCATCCCAACGTTACCAGTCGGCTAAGGCTGATCCGTGACGTTCCCGCCTCAACGAGTTAGATCGCAACGCATTCTTTAACAAAGCGTGACCATGTAAAGTACGCTGCGAGAGTAACTCTCCTGCTGCTTGACAAGCGTTTCGGGTCGATCGACATGCAGTTTCGTGCCATATGGGACAGTGACCATTGCCCATACGTGTAACGGGCAGCAAAGCGATCAAAGCTGTCTGATAACAAAAAGTAGCCAATGAACCTAGGCGAAGTAACCACACACTCAGAAACATCTCTATATTTCGCATTTTACGTCCGGTAGCGGCGTTAGGCATTCCATCAAACGGCTGGCTCTCAATACAAAACGAAGTCTGTCTGTTTATGCCTGGATTCGAACCTGGACCACAACGTCTTCCTAATATTAGCAGGAAAATACGTTACCCACTAAAAAATCACATCCTTCCAAGATCTAACCGACACAGATTATTGCGGTCGAGCTTTTTGATTATCGACTGAATCATGTGTACCAATTGTAACGATAACCTACTTGGAATATTTATGGTAGAAACGAATCCAAAATCTAACCCAAGCCGCAAATTTAGCAATATCTCAACTCAGTATTCCATTATATCTATATACCAATTAGCTGTCATAGATTACTTAACGGGTGCGTGTTTTTTCCCTTACAAAGGCTGCGAGTCAATCACTCATCAGATATACGGTGTCTCTACGCATCATACACGCTGTTTTCTAGATATGATTAGCCTATTCCCCAAATAACTGCTCAATACTAAGTTTACCATGTCCATCTGCTCATCACTATGTTAGAGGGCACTATCAGTAAACACTATATATATATATAGCGAGTTCTGTCAGAAATTCATTGTTCAACCTATACCTTAACGTACCTATTTAAACATACTATCACGTAACTACTTCGCTGATGAACAGCAACTGCAGCGATCACTTCGCGATCCTGTTGTTACTTTTACGTGCGTACCACATTTGTTCCAATCACTCGGTTGACCTCCACATTCAGTTTCGATGTGTTTAGTTGGATTGTTCGCCATATATAGCCTAATCAAAATTCAGTCGGGCAGCAAAGTGGGGCAACCAGATTTAACTAATCGACCGCGCGCAGCAGTGAAGAGGGCATCTTCACAAGTAGTGTACTACAGCAACGGTTATTTTTTTTTTGATCGTTGTCTTCGTTTTGTGACTGCTATAGCATCTGGCCGCTGCGTTTGTCCGCTGCCAACGTTATATTCTGCAAGCTCCGCATTTGTTCGCGCTATTAGAAACGCCCAAAACACAACGAACGAGACAAGACCAGGTTTGCAAGCGGATCAGACAAGTTATCATGACATTAGCGACCAGGACCATCTAAAAGATGAAAGAATGTTTTGGCTGACTATGAGCAACTTAATGAATTTGTAATTAGTGTCATTCTTTGCTTCACTCAATCGCGTATCTTTTTCTGATTACAACCTCAGAACAGACCATAATGCTGGGCAAGCTTCGAGATACTTCTGTCTCATTCAGAGACTCAATGTTATGCCACATCAGTTTTAAGTATAGTTCAGTGTCTATGAGGAATAGTTGCTTAAAAATAATATATTTTTTTTACTTCTGCATGCATTTGCATATTATGAATTATCGCCATTAACTATAAGTGTCCGATCCAGCTTAAAACAATATGTACGCACCGTAAATTCCAAAGATGTCTTTTGAGAATCTAAAGATTTCTTTTTGTCAATATATATTTCGAACGATTTGTATGAATTATCGCCGTGAAATAAGCCTCGATCAAGGACCGATTGAACCGACCATGGTAGACTGCTCTGGTTAAGTTGCTGAGTCACGGTTGCTATCAATCGTGATGGATGGCCGGCCTGTTAGCATTCATAAATGATACATTTTAAGATCGAAATAAATATGGTAAAGGTTACGCTAAATCCATTCTCTATAATTGCCTGCGGTATATAAAACGGAGGATCATCATTCAAGCACGCTCGCTACACCATAGATATCGGTGTTAAATTAGCCACCGAATTGAATAGAATTGAATGTACACAAGCGTCCAGACACAAAGCTGGCCTTTGTTTATATTGAATAAGTACTAAATAGAAAATCGGACACCTTTCCTTCAGGAGCAATGGCAGATGAAGCTATAGGACACAAGCAAACAGTGATTATTTAGGGCACAACAATGCGCCACGTCGTAGAAGAGTTTTTGATAATCATGACAATTTTAGCATAATGGGCTTTAAAAAAAACGACAAAAAATGCCATGCCTTTCTGCAAGAGCTTAAAAATAGCATCCCAATGCAAAATTGACTCTTTAAGACTTGTCCTGCTAACCCTTTCCTGAAGATCCGGAACATTTCCTTTCACCTCATGTTTAGCCGGCATCGTCCACTAGACCGCTCATTAGGATCATTTTAACCACCGCCTTCATCATCATGATCATCGGCTCCATCGTCGAGTCATAGCAAATCCCTAATAAATATTTATGCTCCGCCCAATTCCCACTCATAGTTTTTCCTCGTTCGGACTACGAACTTTAACGAGCCAGCTGTTCTTAGTTGAGACATCGATTTTCCAAGATAACAGAGGGGTGGGCAGAGCATCCAAGTAGATGCTTCATCACAATACTGTTTCACTTCTACAAACACCACACCCACTTTCCTCGCTGCAACTTGCTGCCATAAGAAGAGAACTCCCCTGATGAGCGCCACTACAGGTGCGTGCGTGTGTATCTTTATGCTCATGTACTTATGTACATTTAATACCATGTATGAAAAAGAATATGTAGGTCCTGCTAGCAGAACAGCACGAGTAAGGGTGCAAAATCAATATTAGAATTGTATCGCTTTAAGGACGCTATATATCATGCTTACGATGGCAGAGGCTAATATTATAGAAGGTAATAGTGATGCTTAATATTATCATCTGCTATGTATTTATTCATGAAAGCAGACGACTAAAGATGGCACCGTTTTAAGCTCAAACGAGCCAAAATTACCTGGCGTTTTTCATTACACAAACTCGCATCAATTTAAGGAACCCTACCGTCATTATAAACACAAAGTGAAGCTACAACGACCGCTTACACTCTGTGTCTTAGCTTTAGGTTACTTTGCAATCTTTCGTACTCAATAATTGTATTTAAATTTAATTCAGAAATCCCATTGTAACGTCGCGGCCGTAACGTGTACATCAAATGGAAGTATTCCAGTCATGTTGGCTCGTTGCGTGCTGTCTGATCTACACCGATGTCTGCGCATGTCGATGATGCAATTGTATTTCGATTACGTCACACCTATATAGATCTAATGAGGATTGGAGCCTGAGCGAATAAAGATCTGAAATTAAACTCCGGTGTGTACACCATGTCGCACAAAATTGCAGTAGCAGATTCATACGGCCTATATATCCGTTTATTTTTTGCCCTAAGAATAAACTAATATGGCCTGTGCACCCCAATGACGCCTGATCAGTCAAGGCATATTATAGATGCCGGACGGTGTATGGCGTACAAGTTTATTCACTTGTATAAATCAACCTATGCTAAAGAGCGCCTTCTCCATTGCTGAAGCCACAATTTGCCTGCCGGACTAGGCGGAGGAATGGCCTGTTGTATTTAGTCCTACAGTATGTGGTCACAGTGCCCTATTCACAGTCAGTCGATAATGCTCGCTACTCACAGTATAAGAATTCAGTAAGAAGCTTCTGTAAAGCACTGTAAGCATGTACATATCACACGTTACCAGTGCAGAAAATACTAAAAGAAAAACTGACGGCGCTCAGCGGGATTCGAGTGGGTTGATATAGGACCCAAATCAAAATCGTCGTCATTAGCGGCTTTAGCTTATTAGGCTGTAGTGGACATCTTGCTTCCATTCCGTCTCCTTGAGAACTCAACAAATGCCAAAGTTAGTGCCGTCTCATGGGGTAAGCTAAATCACACCCATTGTAACAGAGTCGAGAATTTACTAATTTTCATTCTCTTCAGATATCTGTTACATGATGGATTCGATGTGAAGGTACGGGTTTGTCATAATCACTGCAAGACGTATGCATGTTCTAGACGGAGTCCTTCTTAAATAGCGGATCATTATGTCTCTGATCAATGAGGCAGCGAATGAACCGCGAACACATCCAAAGCAAGCTGTTCGCTATAGCCTATATATATATATATATATATATATATATATATATATATATATATATATATAGCCATACACTATATTACCGATTGACTATTACCACTATTATATACGAATTACGAGAATATTATCATGATTGAATGTCTGCATATATGGAGTAGTAGACAACAGACCATATTTCCACATACAGATTATCACTACATATTTGGCGTTTGCAGAAGTGGGCTAGGAGTTCTAAGAGATGTTTGATTTGCTTCTTGATCAGTCACATAATATAATGCAGAAGATGAAAAAATGCATATGCCGGCAAACGTACTTTTTCTACGCAAATTTATGGCAAAATCTCATCGTATTATCTGCATATAGTGTATACCAATATTTGCTACAAATGTAGGATGTATAGTTTGTAGTGGCACTTTAAAGAAACGTAATAATTACCTCTATCTCCTAAGAATGAAAAAGAAAGGAATACGTCGAATTTAGAACGTTCTAGACTCGACATTCTGAAGAGGATACTGTTGTATGTTTCCATAAAACGTTCATTCCAACAGCGTGGCCGAGCAGCAAACAAAATGGGCGTTTATTATTTCAAATAGTTTCATTCACGGTCTGTCATAGAGCGAAATGACCATTTTGATGCAGTTATTTTTTCATACCTGGACAACAAGGATACCGCAAGGCGCGTACGAAGTAAGTCTATATTTTGTTCGCTATCTATATATAGCCCATATAGAGCCGATAATATGGGTGGCTGTACGATATGGATTGTGGCGACAAACGCCCATTAACAACTAATCAATCTCCCTTAATTATGCCATATATATATATATATATATATATATATATATATATATATATATATATACGTGTGCGATGCTCTGCAAGTCAACAGAGACCGGTAGAGAATTGTTTTTGTTCCCGTTTAATTCAGCCAATCGCTAAGCAATGCCGATGAGGACTCTATCCATACCTCATTTACGAAGGCCACGAACGACCATAGTGATTAAAACTTTTATTGCCTTTGTTATCGGTCATACATATATACCTGTAATCAGGATCATGAAGCAAAGCATTTGATGGTAGATGGGACATAATTCGATATCACGGTGTCGAGAGCACAAATCACTGGCATGTTTAACTTGGAATGTCTATTTTAATCAGTGTGATGACTTGGATGATTCTGTAGCCTACCGAAATAGACACGGATCAACAACAAAAAGCTCACATAGAGGACAATGTGTGATTTTCTTATAAAATTCAAAAGTTCTTTAGAAACGAAGTGCGTTTTAGCATTTTTAGATTTCTTGTTTCCAAAGTCAGGCGTAATGTTCTCGACCAATAAAATACTCAGTTCGAGTCGTTTGCTCTGGGCCATACACGTATTTACAGATTGCTAATAGTACTCCTAGCAATAACTAGCTCTAACCTTATAACCACGACCTGTCTGGCCACATAATTTCAAAAATTATTTGTCTTTAGGCTCAGCGCTTCACTATAGTTGTGTATCTAGACATACAATGAAATAAGTGTTCGTTAGTCACGCTCTTGATCCGAACGATTTGTGTGTAGCACTTCTCCACGGCCGTATGGTAGGAAATGATATTGCGACACAATTGAAATCGGACCATCAAACGTGACCCTTCAACGAAGTGGACGAATCCTATTCTTTCGAAGAAATTCTGGCTGCAATGTACGAATAAATGGTTACGTATGCGCGACTCCTGTGGACGATTCTAATACACCTTGTTCGCAAAAGATACGCATGTCCCATTGCACAGACCCAAATACACACATCATCAGGGCACACGCTGCATTAAACGAGCACTTCGAGCAGAAAAACTTGCTCGTGCAGCACTGTTTATGTATACGTTGTAGCAAAAATGTGCCTTGTCTGCAATTATTTCTACATGCAATATCTAAATATGCATGCCTTTGTGTCACAGAATTTTTGTGGTGGTCTACCACCTTTACGAAAGTCGAATCCGTGTTGGGAAAGATTGACATACACACGTTTTGCTTAGATTCGATACAAACCGGGAAAAAACGTATGTTAGATAGAATCGAATAGTGCTTCACGATATGGGCACATGTGTGCCTTAATTTAGAAATGGTAAGTTTTTTAACGCAAGAAATCCGATTTTGTGATCCGTTTACACAAAAGTCACATATCATACCGCGGAAGATATACTGACATAGTTGGCAACGGGTATAAATATGCTACAATAAAAAGAATCGTTACATACTCTAGACAAGGTACAATCTATAGAAAATTCAACAAATGTCGATCTTACATTGTCTTTATTAATAGGCCGAACTATTTCTATCATAGTTGCAGTGACTCGATTAATGCCAACGTTATAGATATTTAGTTTTTTTTTTTATTCAAGATGTCTTAATCGTTGTCGTTTGTTCGCTCCGTCGTCATCGAGGGAATCTGTATGTTGGTGAAGGTCGACATTGTATTCCTTCTGTCACTGTTATTAGCCCGCCAACGAGCAACCGGTTACGTAAGCTTGTCTTTCTCTTTCCGGCATGCGGACGCTTACGCGTCTTGCGATGTTCGGCACACGCGAAGCCGAAGTCCTCAACAAACCATTACCAACGCAAGCCTACCGGCCCACCAAGTCTGCGCTGCGGTCTATGGTCGGCTGGCGGACCATTGCTACAGAGTGATGTCCGTGGAACGGGCCTGGTGTCTGTAGGCGGCATGGGAAACCCAACAGGCAAATAAGTTACTGACAGTTAAGTGAATGCGGTTCTAGCTCTAGTTTCTTAGCTTTTGGGTATTTGCTGAAAAATACGTTTTTAGAATGGTGACACTCGCAGGAAGCTGTATGGAAAAATGAACTATTTCCTGCCACTGTTAATCTAAGAGAAACAAAAAGATAAAATAAACAAAACAGATTGTGGTGGTCGAATTTCAATTATTAATTCGATTCCATACGACTGTATGCCGTGCGTCCGTGATAAAAGATCGTCCGACAACAATACCAAAGCAGAATGCAGCAACAGCAGACAACATAATAAAAATAGCCAGAAAAAAATATCTCTACGTTAACGTATGTAATATATATTCATATACAAATTAGTTGTAACAGTACGTTGACGCGGTATATATATATATATATCGAAAATGTCGGATATTTTATGGGATCACGGATGAAATCACGGTTAGCGTGCCGCTGAACAGTTAGTTGATTCAGTGATATTACACTTAATTATAAACAGATGTGAGACATTCAAATACTAGTAGATGGTCCAACATAGAACTTTAGCAGACCTGTGTTTATCTATTGCGTTGAACACAAAATAAGTTTATTCAAGCTTCGATCAAAGCGGAGGCCGTCGGTTTCGACACGGATGGTTTTCGTCCGGTTTAAAAAAGCGCAGATACAGGGCGTATACAATGGGATGCTGCTCATTTGTGCTAACAATGATCGATGCGGATAACCCAATGATAACCCAATGATAACCATCAATTATAACGGTAGCTTACAACACATCATTACACCTTTCCCATTGCTAATCGCAGCCCAGCGAAACCACGATCATCAACCTATCGAAAAACGTCAAAAACCGTCTGCTTATATCCGCACCGTTGCGAGGGTGTCGGGTGTAATGCGCGCATGAGCCGAAAGGAAAAAGCTGGATTGTGCTGAAATCGTTGAAGTAAAAAGAAATAATATCTGGTCTTGTCGACATCGTCTCGCCTGACGACTTAGCAAAGCCCAAACTCTCGCTTGCTAGTCCCTCAGCTGCCGCCTGCAATCTCCAATATCGTATTCCGTTTTGCCGCGTACATTTTCTCTTACCGCGTCGTGATTGCAACCCCATTTACTCGTTACTGCGCTGTACAGATGCAGCATGAGTAGAAGTCGCGTGACATCGAGGGCTTGTCGTGAGTGTTTCGGACTGTGCTAAACGACAGCGGCAGCAGCAACAACTTCGATTAACATCTTACATGTCTATATGATATACTTCAGTAGGTTACTATAGGATTGGCTATTTTTTCAACTCATATAGTCGCCTGCCGACATGCGCGTCAGATTTTACCCTTTCATTTTGTTGCCGACTTGTTGCTTCCGCCCGCAGCAATGGCACCGGCCGAATAGACGCCATAGAACGATAGGGTAGTGCAGACGAATAGGTGGACAGCGCGTCGTCGGTCCAGTAGTGATTATTATTGATTGTGATCTTTGTTGGCGGTGATGACTACCAGAGCTGCTGGCTGACGCACCACCGACTGTGAGACTCACAACAGCATAGACAATTGTGTAGGGAATAATAACAAGCCTTTCCTTCATTGGTACCTTCCGCCTTTGCACATGGGCAAACAGCAAGCAGACCCATATATATAAACTGGAAGCGAAATATCGTAATCATCATCATCATAACCACATTTATCACGCTTTTTCATAAGTAATAATAATCATAATAACCGAACTCTTGGCAAATAAGCCTTAGATACTTAACCAGTTGGAAATTAAAACAGCATCTAGCCAGTTAACGGCGGTGGCGTGTCCTGATATTTGGCAATGATAACATCAGCGGTTACCGTTGGTAATGGTAGTATTAAACATACTTACATTTATACCCGATGCCTTGGTCAATGTACTTCCGCTTCACAGCGTTCCCGCGACCGGAGTCGTGCGTCTACTTGTTTTTTTACAATGAGAGTTACGGACGAGAGTGATTCGATTAAAAAAATTATTAGCCGAGAGCGATGGTTCCGTTTGGGTAATTAATCACAACTTCCGCTCCAGAGAATTGACATTCGCAATGGACTAATGAAAAACAGCAGCTTATTCCAAGACGAATACAAAGAAGTATTGCTTAGCTAATAAAGTTTTTATATTTAAGAGGAAATAAATATTGTGCACACTTTTTAAGACCGCAGTTGGGTACCACACAATAAAGCGAATATCGGTTTTACTTAAGAAACCTCTTTGAAATTCAGCCACTTTTCATATTATTGTACAGCCAATATTAGAAAACTTTCCGCTATCCTTATACCGCTATGATATGAATAAGTTTACGTGGCGTTGATTGATAGCGTTCGTGGCTAATACACGTTAGCCCTTAATAATTTTTGCTGTTTTTTTGCACTCATCCAGCACTGAGACTGCGTTACGTCAATATATTTTGTGTTCGCGATTGTCGCTCGAGTTGAGTCGTAATGGTTTTAAAACGTGATACATGTTCTCCACTATGCTGGTTCAATTGTAATTATTGTTTTTCTGTGCCGTCATCTTTTTTTGTGGTCATTGTTTTCGCGTTGACACCGCTCACTTCGTGTTAGATCGCTTCTGATGCTGACGCGGGAACGTCTCCAGGAGATAGCACCTCAGGCTGGTACAAAATTGAAATAGCAATCTTTCTTGAACCGCTCTGTTCAGTGGTCAGCGTGGACTTGACAAGAAACCTAATCGCACCCAACACCGGCGGAGTGGTAAGATCCTTAGGTTCGGACAAATAATCGAACAGTGACCTTGTCCTGGAGCCGCTTCCGCTTTTATGTTTCTGTTTCTACATAGGTTTTACCTTTACCACAGGCAGCCTGATAGGCGAATGAGGCACTCTAATTTTTTAACCCCTCTTACTACAGACTCTGCCATCCTTGCCAGCTCTGCTAGCCAAACAACCGCAGACCTGGTTGACTTGCGATCTTAGCAGCAGCTTTAGACTATCAGGGTACGGCCAACTGACTGGAAATCTCTTTATTTTTGGTTTCCAGAGAACTGCTGTTTTTTTTTTTTAACTGCGCGCGCTTGTTCCATTCTCTGACGCATCACTTTTTGATCTCTAAAGGCGCCAGTTACTAGTAATGCAGCCATTGCGGGTTTTTCTCTTTACACCGTCACCAAGGTAGAAATACCAATACAGGCCTTTTCCGTCTACGCTACTCAGGGGCTCCCAGGAGAGGCACGATATTCCGAGACGGCAGAGCACTTAATAGAGGTACTACCTACGGCAAGGTACGACCTTTTTACTTTGAACGATGGTATTATGATAGTCCGTCCTCTACATTGTTCGATGAATGACGGAAAAAATACCCCCTTCTTCCCCCTCTTACCTAAAAGTCTCCACTTGGGTTTACGAAAGCCTTCTTCAGCTCCTTTTTATCGGCTTCTTTACACAGCAGATAACTAGCAAATAGAAATAGCAAGCCTCCAAGCCTTTAAGCTATTTCTAGCTGTAAATTAGTCGCAGGCAAGAGAAGTGAATACACACATATTAATGACGCAGCCACATCAAAAAGAAACGACGGAAATAAATAAGTTTTTACAGCTATCCGTCGGAACTCAAAAAAGAAGAATGATCGAAGTCACGCAACACTGAAGCTATAATGTATCGGAGAAACTAGGCGAGGCTCTAAAGGAGAAATACGATGCTTTATTAATGGAGATATGGCATAAGAAATCTGCCTTTGAAAAGAGAATCCGAACAAAAAGAAGTAGATTTAATTAGGTCAAAAAGGAGATGCAGCTTTTTTCTATCTCTTCTTTCCTGCCAGCATCACACAAAATAGTTGTTTTTACAATTTAAGACGGCATCTAGTGCAACCTCTTCACAGTAGACCTATAAAGAAGCATGTTGCTGTCACCCGTCTACCCCTATCCTCACACCCCCAAGCAGAACCGTCTTTGTAACGACAATGAACCTCGTCACGATTACGATACGTTTAAATGTCATCCTTTCGCTCTACTTGGTCTTTAGCACAAATCTGTTCAATAAAGAAGGACACTGATCTGTGATGACACAAAACCATTTCAGCACATTATACTTGCAAGCCTATATACAGTATATGTGTAAAGCTGAGCAGCTGTGGCCACATATGTTGGCGTGATATGTATATGTGCACTCCGCTCGTGCCCTTGAAGGGCCATGGCCGTGGAAGAAATAATGTCCTGCTTATCTCTAATAGCTACTAATGAAAATATTCACATAATTTATATCCATGTAAGTATTGATAAACTATTTCTATTTTCTTCAGTTAATCCAAATGGGTTCTTGCATCAAATGGTGGCTAGTAATGTAGATCCTCTTTACGTCCATCGCATCCTACACTTTTCCCTATATATAAATATAGCCGATAAAAGCAACAGAATATTCACCACATGTTCACATAAGACTGTGTACTCCCGAATGACGTGCTGCAGCAACACGTACGCGGACAAGTTGTTATGTCAGTTCGGCGGAAGACAACAGAAAATTACTATTTAATACTTGCTACGTCTACTATTTATCAGCCGCATATATATATGTATATATATATATATATATATATGCAGCGAATTTGATATATAAGATGTATGGGCGTACCTAATGTGACTGATTTTTGCAGGGTTCGACGAGTCATGTCCGATACATACGTTAGTAATGCGAGCATGTGTATGTTCGATAGACTTCGTAAGAACTGAATAAAAACTTTGCTAGATATGGGCCCGATTTCAGAAACGTCGTGGAAGCATGACAAGCGCAAGAAACTCGGTGTACAAGAGGCTATAGATGTCTTTGCAAAACATAATGTCTTGTAAAAGAAAGCCTTCTCAAACTATCTAAAATTGTCTTCCTTCATGCGAACCTATAGCCACAATACGAGGAAGCTTGATCTATTTAGTTCACATCGTAACATACAGCACGTATTTGTCGGATGCTACACGTACAAATTACGTAACCGACAGATTTATTGTCCGAAAATGGAACTCGTGTAATCGCTTAGTTCATTGGCTAGTTAGACAGCATTTGAAGATTATCATTTACATCACCAATACACTCATTCACGATACATTACCTAGCTAACTCCGCTATTGACGGAACGAATTTCGACCGAAGGTGTATCATCTCTGTAGGCGCGCCGATTTCATCCTGTCCCTCGGGTACCTTTTGCTATATTTCCCATAAACGATACCGCAATCCATTTATATGACCAGTGCTCCCCGGCAGCTGCTGCAGTTTATTATGTGATTTGATTAGGAAATACGACATTGCCAGTAAATTAGATGTATTACTATTTTGCATTGACGTCAAGTCTTCCGTCGTGTTTTAGGTGAGTAATGCCTAAAAGTCACTATCTAAAACAACTGCACAACGTTTCTCTCGATGTACAAACAGTTCCCAGTTGATCACCTCACTGGTCGGTATATTGTTAGTATAAAAATGCATTTATGACTCGTCTCTCAACATGCCTTCAGATAAAAATCGGTTTAGGGACCATCAGCTAGAAACTTTTTTCCACTTAATCAACGCTTTCCTTGGGTCCGCAAGCAGCGTTGCAGTCAAAATACGAATTTTCAATGATGCATGTTTTGCTTTTACCATACTTCTATTCAGGTCTCTTTCGTGTCCAGATCAAATGTTTATTAATGACCTAAGCCGGCGTCCTCAAACGCAATAGTCAGCCGAGTCATCAGTATTTATAAACGTAGTATAACTAGTCGGGGAAGGTGTTTACTTTGAAAAAAGTGGAAGTTCGGTGAGTATACAAGATCTCCGATAGCAAAACTAGCATGTCGAATAGCTTTGGAGATTAACGAACACCATTCACAAAATTTGTTTATTTTCAATTTGGTATTGTTAGGACAATGAGAAAAATGGTCTCTAATCCAATAAGCGCTGCAAGACATTAAGTGAAACGGCGCCCACAAAAGCGTAGGCATTAGTTAGAGAAGAATCAATATGAACATGTCGAAAATGAAGAAAAAAAGTCAAAACTAAAAATATAATAGCGATCATGATGGTAGAAGTGCGAGTAGATTAGAAAACTCGGCATGTTCCTGTCACATGTATTATAATGGCATTGTTGAGGTTCAATTGAGGTGTCAAACTTGAGGAGGCGAGGCTAAGAGAAGAGATGGGTAGATCTTTTTTGTCTATCTATGCTCTGCACCGCGCCCTTTTATACCAGTACATCAAACCCATTAGTTTGACCCTTGAGGGATACTTGGGCCAAACTTCTACATGCACATAGAGATAGACATCAGTAGGCAAAGATGACAACTGCTGTCGTTGTTCACCATGCTGTTGTTGTCCAGTTAGAGAATTGAAGAACATTAAGTAACCCCAGAGGTCAGCACTTACGGTCATGCGTGCCTTGCTTAGGACCTTATTGCACCTATAGCAATCCTCCAGCCGACGATAAATGAGTCAATAAAGCATTTATATAGATAAAAATCCCAAACTGATCCGCCTACTCACATGTTTCTACTTCTATTTATAAAAGAGAAATGATACACTCACAAAATATCGATATCGTTTCGTCTCTATAGCTCCATATTTTCTATTCACCTTCTACCTGGTACAAGTCTTAGATAAACTATACTCTTTCATGGTGTAACGTTAGTGCATAATCCAGCCAATGAAGCGCGCTGGTCTAGCCAACGCTTCGAATAACTTAGATAATACAGGTTCTACTACACCTAGTAATCGAATCATTTAAAGATTCCGCAAAGTTTTATAAACGTTTGCATCTACGTTTACATGAATTGCTTGCTGCGAACGGGGCGAGACAAGGTCAGCAAGAGCGCATCTCTTACGAGGCGATTTTTGTTCGATAGCGCTGCCACTTCGTTTCTGTGTCCAACACAGTGCAGACCGCGCAAGGCGAAGGTGAAACCAGACGCATTGGTCAAGACAGCAGTAGAAAGTCGTCACTGACGGCCGTTTCTCATTTTCTCACACAGACTTTACTACTCCGGGGCAACGCTTTGGGTGGCGTTAGCGATACGGAGCGTGCTAGCAGACGAAGGATCCGGCCCAACTCGGCCGACTTGCTTTGGCTCAGCAGCGGAACAGCCAGCCAGAACCCCGTTCTTGCTGTGGGCTAGCCAACGATAGCATCGCCACCGCCTCCGGGCGTACTGGACTTCCGGGCTGCTTGTGGCCGTGTATATATATAGGCGACAAACGCATTACAAAACCTGTCATCTCCTCTTTCGTACGTATTTTTGGCAATTTCGATTGACGTGCTCTTAGAAATTATTCACACGCCTTTTCTTCAACTAGCAAGCACGATACTACTGTCTGATTAGGAATGAGCAAAGTGATAATTATTGGGTAATTTCATGTTTTACAGATTAAATATAACTATAGTCTAATTGACATGATACGGTAATAATTGTTTTGGATATGGTATATCATATGAACTTGGCAGATAAAATGTGCTTCTTTAAGTTCATATTTCGCATATTACAATATAATGCGTGTAATACAACAAATGTATAACAATTCTATGTTCTGGTAGTATAAAAATCGCTAAAATTCGATCTTCGCCGGGGTGCTCGTTGACGGCAGAAATGGTTGATTAGACGAAGACTAGTATACAGTAGTACATTAGTTTTTATGGAGCAGCACATATGTTATCGCAACAGATGCGTGAATATGTGATAATAACGATTGTTTTGGTAGCGTACATTTTTTAAACTGTGCTCTTTAGAATTGATCATCGCTCGAAGTTGATCATCATCATAGAAACACAGAATGTTCTAAGACTGTCGACAAATTTCGGTTGGAACACTCAAAGTCACAGACTTTTATCAGATACCAGAAGTTATAACACAACCACTCTACGGAACGAAATTCCTTGTTCAATCGAATAAAATGGGGTACAGCTTGATATATTTAATCAAGAAGATGGACTACCGATTGCATTTGTTGGGGTCGTATAGTATTACTACTAAGTTGCACATAGGGACAAGGGAAGTTTCTTCTGCTGAAAATAATGTAAATAATTTCCACTGCACGAGGGATCAAGGCGATAGGAACATGAAGGTGGCACCACTATAGGGCGTCATTTTCCGGTATCGAATTTTATGGGCTGATTAGATGTACAAATAATAGGTAATTTGTTCGCCGACGGCCGAATAGGCTAGAAACGGTTAGCTACAGCTTTACCTAGTGGTTGTCACATTCAGTCTAGATATTTATCGATCAAGATCCGCCACCTTTAAAGCAAAGTTATTCCTTTAGCGCCGTCGCTGCTGAATGCTAGTAACACTACACTGAAGACTTTACGGAATTAAAAACGTTCATAGTAGAAATCATCCAAAATATTTCCCTACCTAGCAAGCAGCATATGGCAACGAGAAATGAATAATATAATCTTATAACCGTGATGGGCGTACAGCTATGGGCTTCGAGGATTCCAGAACTACGAACATCCAAGAAGACGGGGACGACGCATTCGTGTAAGGACATCCGATGGCAGGGTCAGGAAGCCAATCGCAGCGGCTGCTGAGAGCAGGCGATAGTCCTCCCAACAGTCAAAGGAACTTCACTTACTATTTGTCCATAATTTTCGTAAAGCATCAATTCCATGATAGTCCAACCGTTCAGCGCATCGGAGCTTCTGTTAAAGGTCACTGAAGGGAAGATGGACACGTTGTAACGACTAGGAGGTCAATAGTGGACGCGGATGAAAGCAATAGCACCGCAGGGTGACACTTTACGATACACAATCACCTAGAGTGTCATGCCAAGGGAAGATGGGAAATATATGGAGCGAATGGTCTAATGGCACGTGTTCACCCTTGATAAGCCTTGAACCATATTTTTGCCTGCTTGAACTTTGCTCATTTTGTTAGCGGGCGTGTGCATCCACATTGATTATAGTGAGGCACTCATTAAATTTAGCAAGCGAACTTTTAACTCAATTATACCTACCGATATTAATAAAAGGTAGGTACCATTTAATTTAGTGAAAAATTTCTGAGTCACAGCTCACGGTTCTTTTTCTGAGTTCCTGAGCTGAGTTTGTGCTCTGAGCGATGTTTGCGTAACTCTATGGTCACGTAATTATCAAAAACGGATAATGCAACATGATCAGTGTGCCCAAACAATTTTCCATCTCCTATTTCCCCTGTGTTATCTGCTCTAGCACCAACAAAAAAAGATATCCTACAAGTTTAGTTAGTAATTAGCTAAAAGCGAGTCCATATTTTGTTACAACGTTAACAGAACTCTACTCATTCTGAACAACAGCAATCATTCAAACAAAGGCCAAAAGACCTTCCAGCAGCCTCACGAAGCGGACCGTTTGCTTTCTGTGTTCATCTCTGCAAATACGTACATATCGCGGTCTCTTAATGCGATCCGCATGTATTTGTCTGAAACCGAACTGCTCGCTCTTACCGGCCGTTAGTCACGTCAAAAGGAAAACGCTGAGCAATGTAAGATCGTACAGAAGGCAAAAAAAAAAACTGCCAACGCCCACCAAACCATAGCAACCAAATTGAAAAGCCGTCCAACAAGGTAGCCGCAGAAAATTTTCAGCAGGGTAAATGTTTGACTAACGGGTATCGAATAGACGCTTGTTGAATTTATTGTTGTGCTAGACTCCAGTAAAAGAGAAGTCAGCCCTTCGGGTACCGAGCAGTTACAGCAGAAAAAGTTGAGCATTCCCGCCATTGGACCGACGGTCAATACAGAAACTCTAGCACTGATATTGGTCGAAGGGAAAGCACACTGCCAATGTTATCGACAACTGCTGTTATAGCCACGAGCTGCCGCCAGTGAACAAATTCGCGCGTGTTGGTTTGACAAGCAGAACATATAGGCTGTTGCGAGTGCCTTGGCCGCTTGAGCCACTCGTAGCAGCAGCAACAGCATAAATGGCCCATCGGTGTCACCGTCCTCTCTTTCGATACGGCCACCCACGCGTATTCCGGACACACATTTTTACAAGAAAAAAAAAACTGGTAAAGGCTCTTCTTGGACCACTCATTACAGCATCGAGTCGATAGCTAAATACAGAGAGTTTGAAGAAGCGGGGAACCCATGTAGCGTGCATTCTATACGGGTGTTCCTATGTAGTTTGCTGAGCATGAATGCAGGCCAAATGGACTTACGAATATGGATTTAAGCTTTCTACGTTTGGGGAGGACAAGTCAAAGAGGCAAATGACGAAGCATCTGTTGATACCTTTTACTGTTACCGCAGAGGCCTTATCTGCTTGCTTTAGCACAGAAGCATTGGTGAAACAATGCAGGCCTGCACTGTCGACTCGTTTCTTCATAAGTAACACTCGATAAATGGAAATGCGATATACTCTTTCTATTTAGTTCAAATGTCCATGTACGTTTTTTTCTGTAAACACATCAACGCACGTTTACCATTTAGAAAATACCGGAGTTGCGCGTACAATAGCAGAAATTATGTGTGTTTAAGGAAATTTACTGCAAGTGAAACTACCACTCCCAAACTGTAATCACTGCTTAGAAAAGTATTACTCGTCTGCTTTGTTTCAATTTCCTGCCACGGAAGTGAACTTTCTATTCGGGTAGACATATCGTCAAATCAAGCGAGCAGGGGCGTTCTTTGCGGTGCTTCTGTGACACACGTTGTCCAATGCACTCGAGCAAAATGTTTTCTCAATGATGTATCTAATGCATATATTGACGACAATGCAGCTTTTCTACTTCTTAGGGTCAAACTATCGATCGGTAACCGCCTAGCACTTCCCCGTGCTTACGTCCAGCGATAAAGAGATAAACGAAATTATAACTTAATTGCGGCACGGTACACGTGTACGTACACTAGGCAATATATGACCACATCGTTCGTGCTTGTACTGCATCCAGTGTCCACTATTAAACTAGTTAGGTTTACGTTACATTGCTCTGAAACTGAGTAATTTTTCTTCACTTACAAATCAATAGTGATTAGTCAATGTTTCAGTTAGTTTCAATAGCGATAATACACAACCTCCCGTATTATCTCCGCGAGTTGCTCTTGTCTCTGCCAGTGTCTACTGTCGACACTTTTTATAGTTTAACATGAAATGTTACTGCCTTTTGGCGCTGGTCAAAAACGGATATGGGCTTGTGTATTACTGCCTGCAAGATAGTCTTAATAGTATTTCGTCAGACCCCACAACCAAACGTAAGTGCTCTGACGATTGATCCCGGTAGAATGGACAATTTCCACTTCCACTGCTACAATCAATCGATCAGAAAGAAGCTCGGCCCACAAATGTAAGGAATCATAGTTTTACTAGGCCGGCCAAGTTAAGTTGTCAAAGTTTGTACAAGTTGTGCTATCCGTCTCTGTAGCGCTCGACTTATTTTTTGGGTGTAGAGATAACTTCGACACATCAGTGCCGAATGAATAATGACATCAATAATGAGGACTGTTACCTTCAGGATGATAGTAACGTCAGCGGCCTCTGACATTCTCACTTCAATACTGGTCAAAATCGGTGAATCGCTAGTGACAAATAACATCACCTCGATCACTTTTAAGCACTTAAGCACATAATCAGTTGTACATGGCGAACGTAATCCCGTACTTGTATGTACATTTATATTTGTTGAGTCATTTAGTGTTCAATTCAATTCAAGCGACAGATTCATCTTTACCATAGTCACAATGATTTTTTGCTTCTGCATAAGGAAACGGCTTGTTCTACCCCACAGAACCGTTAAAAGCAACCCAACAACGGTTGGCCTTTCAGCGTTAATTATATGCGTATTGTTGCTTGATATTTAACATGTGCTGCTTTATTACAGCTTATGAACGCAAGCGTACATTAACATAATAATACCAGTCCATTATTTGTTGCCACTTAACAAGAAACAATATCACAACCGTTTGTGAAAAAGAATGATCGTTAAGCAATAGCGCAACGATATGTATTTCGTCCAAGTATTTATTATAAGATCATTTGCTATATTCCCAGAGCAACAACAGCTGCCAAGGTAGAACAGGTCCGGGACAGTGACATGCCTACGACGAAAGGGATAGCAGTTAACTGATTAACCGACTGCAAACACACGGAACATTGGCACCTAGAGAAACAACCAGAATAAGTGGACAACAGAAGCGTGTGTAGCTGTAAATATATTCGCAATGGTCATTGCCGTTATTGCTCATATATAAGCATAGGTAAGTGAGCCTATAAGATAAGTGAGCTGGACAAGATATACTTTCCAATATAGTGTTGACATTCTTTGTCTTTCGCTTGGTAATTACAGACCGCACTGCACTTTCCCATTGCAGATATACATAAAGTAGACCGAGTAGTAGATAAAGTGGACACGGCGTCATCTCGAACGGGCGGTTGATTAGTCGGTTGCCAGAAAAGCTTCATACTTCGAGCATCATCTATCATGGCTCTGACCATTTTCTGCTGTTGCTTCTTCCAGTATGCTACGTCCCTCCGTACGACGGGTGTGGAAACTGCCGCCGTTGCCATATCGCACTATCGTAGCGCAGAGAACATAAGCGTACTCTTCATTGGCTTCACTGTATGCCTCTGTAGTATGGCTCTGTTGCCGTAGCCGATGGTACCAATCCGTCAGCCGACACACGGACTTCGTTGCTTTCGTAAGTTATCAAACTGAAAAGAGGCTCGCACCAGTGACACGCTAGTTTCGGCCGAGATGTGTGTTTGTGTGTCATAGACACAGGCACTAGTGGACGGATGGAGGTAGTCTGTTGCGTTCAGGCTACCGCTGCTATTGCTATCGTCTACCATAATAACGGCGCAATGTGGGCCGCGGTTCTGACCCAGATCGATTCCAGCTCCAGCCGAAGCAACTATTCGCATGCCACAAACTACCACAGCTCTATAGTCAACTATGAAGGGTTATGGTGAACCGCTATAGTGGCAGCGGCACTTCTGTCGTCGTCACTTACGTCCTCACATAAGCACAGCAATCATGACGTACCTCCGTGGACCCGAATATCTGACTGGAGCAGACATAGTAAAGTTCTGTTTCTGAATATACGCTGTAACAACTAAATATACTTCATACGATTCATTTAATTACGACGACGCAAAGGCATAACGTCAACATGTTGTTATTAATAAAGCATAACCGGACATGAAATGAATCTGTCGATACGTAGAAAAACAGCTTATATATACATCTGGCGACTGCTCGTTATTAATTTGACACAAGCTCAAGAAGAAGCGTTTGTAATATCGAGCAACACCTACTTAAGGCCACTAACTTATCTAACCTCACGTATCGCCGCCTCTAATCCTTAAATGTTTTATTACTCTATAACCATTACTTGATAGCCATATAAACATCATTCTATCGATAGTATGGTGTGTAGGCAGCAGCCGTCACTGGCGATATCGAAAATAACCGTAGTCATTTATTGCTAGAAGTAGCAACAACAATCATTGATAACCTTACGTAAGACGCAGAAAAATATTTGTTAGAATAGCTCCTGTCATCGTCAGCTCAAGTAACCACTTACCGTTTTCAATATTGAAATCTTCTCTCCGATGAACTCCAGCTCACCTGCCAATTGATTGTTTAACTTATCTTAATTTCAATAATTGTTCCCTTTTCTTTATTTTTATCGTCGCTATTGCTGGCAGTGGTGTTGCTCTCGTTGCTGTGATTTGTTTCTGAGGCCCTATCCCGGGACGGCTGCACCTGCTTGTGTACATCTGCACCAAAACTGCACATCACCATTTTTTCTTCATCACCGATAACAACTGCTGATAACCACAGTATGAAGTGGTTTTCGCTGCTATTTTCCCTGCTTCCAAGAGCCAAACCGCCCTCTTCTCTCGATTTTTTATAGTATTCTAAATCTAATGTGTTAGAACGCTCAAATATAGCGAGGGAACTCGCAACATTGCACGTACCGCTCGTACAACTCTGTGCCTAACAAACGCTGACGGATCAACTGACTAATTTTCTTTACTTTTTGACAGATAGAGACAGCCATTAATGCGACAATGGGCACTTGATCGAACGAACCAACAAACAGCGGCTCCACTCTTAATAAATACCATACGCACAATGCACCTTTTGATTTTGCAGATCTGGCAAAGGATGCCCGCCTGGCTTTCGTTAGTCAGCCGATCGACCGTATTTCCGACTGACGAACGTGCGAACGCCTGTGACCAGAAATGCCTGCGTGACTTGTATTCACTGACGTCGACCAACAACAATAATTTTATCATCAATAACAACAACAACAACAACAACAACAACAATCATATTAGCCCCTGTTGTCTCAGGAGAACAGAGCAAGTTGTGCTTTCGGTGCGTTACTGAATGGGCGGCTTTTGTAGAAGCTATACGCTGATGGCTAAACAACAACAGAGCATGGACCGTTATTTTCACTGCTTGCGCTCTTCCGTATATTCCAAGCTAGATCATCACCACGGCCACTGCCCATTGGCCAACAGTTCATAGCCGTTTACGCTGTAGCTGTTCTGCCGAGTCGCCGTCGTCTTTTCTGCTTTGTCTGGTTAGATTCGGTTGGACGGAGGTTATTCGGAGCGGCTGTTCCCGCAAAGAGACAACGTAGTAGGATAACTGAAGTAATGTAGAGAGCAGAGTGAGCGAGTGATTGTGTCAGCAGCGCAGTAGACAACCAGCATCGTTCAGCATAGAGCGTAGAGCGCACCCTCCACACTCACTATCTCTAGCCCGCTGTCTACCAAGACGAGCGCGAGCGCGCCCACTCTACGAACAGTCGCTGTTGCTCGTCATATCGGCAGTACCCAGAGAGGCAAGCAGCAACCTACCTCTCAGCTCTTGCCAGCCTACAGCAATAGCTTACCAACGAATGACAACAGCGGGCAACTCAGTGGTCTAGCTCGTCTGCTCGAGCTAAGTTGGGGCTGCTACCGCAGCAGACAGCACTCGGGGACAATGACAGCGAACGGTTAGTGGCGACGATGTGCGATGAAAACAACAAAGCACATGGCACAAGCTACACAACGGCGTCGTCGCACATGCGCATTACAGCCCTCCCCCCCTTCCCCGTTTGCCGGCCAAAGCAAGCGCACAATTAGATAGCGCCTGTGTCTGCCTTACAAAACAGCCAAGGCGATGACAGCGGCGGCGGCGGTGGCGGCGACGACGGCTAGCAGACGACAACGAAGAACGGAACAGCTTCGAATGAGCGGAAGAAGTTGAACCTCTACTGGGACGGGCCAAAAAAGGAAGGAACTAGTAACGGAGCTGAGGAAACAGACCATGATGGATACGCGGCTGACAATGTGCAATGTAGATCATGAAATTACATTTACTTGGATTTCCTTATTATGCTCATTATTACATGAATAAGACGTACCAAATTATACTTACTAATCTCCCTTGAAAGCAACAGAATTAACCATTGTAGTTAAAATATTCAGCTGTTCTTAAGGTCAACGTTCATCTGCAAAGCTTCGCCAGCGGGCATTAGGGAAACAACACTGTAAAGATGTAAGCCTAGCACAAAGTATCTCAGATGAGATTGCTTGCAATTTCTAAATAAGTTAATAATAACAGGTGAATAAATTAATCGAGAATGGTTGATGGCATTGCCGAGAAGATAAATGAGACGTACACACATACAGTTAGTCTACCTGCTAACGTTACCTTAAGTTACTATTAGAAAATGCAACAAGACGCCAACTATTTACTTGTTTACTTTAAATCGTAGTCTATTTTTCTCACAATCAGTTGCTGTCAAAAGTCCAGTAATGGTTTTTGCCCGCATTTTTTCGTTCCTTTCTTCGAGTTCTTTCGCCGATTCAGGCTTTCCCCTCCAACGTTTCACGATTTGACATCTGATGTTTACATTCGATGCGATACCGATTGCCCCATTCCACCATACTTCAAACAGTGCCCAACAGCTTTCCCGCTGAATATGTTCCGATTTCCGACGATTAACGGTACCGCTCAGTGCTGTTCAAAGTGTTTCCATAAGGGCGGTAAGGGCGCGAGGAGGAGGAGGAGGAGGAGAAGGGCTGCGACCACAGAGCGCAGAGAGATAGATGCACAGGCAGCCACTGCCGCTTGGCAGCACTGGCAACAGCTAAGCGCAGAGGCAACACAGTCTCGGGTCGAGTGAGGAGTGCAGGTAGAGCTACACGTACGGGAGAAAGAAGGCGCACGGTCGTTCGCGGCCGCTGGTTACCGAGTGAAATAGATACAGCAGAGTAGGCACGACCTATTCGTTACTTGCTTTTGGTTTACTGTGGTGCCGTATGCTCCTAAGATCTTAGTTGGATGTCGATGCAGTAAGTCTGTGCGCTTTTGCAGCCGTAAACAGAAAGACAAACGTGGAGTCCTCGCGTGTAATTAAACGTAATGCACTTGCTACATTGTACCTTGGTGCTACCGTTCATTTGGGGGCACTATATGTCGTGATCTTGTGCTGTGTGCTAGCATCATCCACCAGCAAAAACAAGTTATCTGACAGTTGGAGAAGACACAGAAAGGAACCAACCGGCAGTAAAGTGTGTGCCTGATCTGGCATGCACCGAAAGCAGGCATGAAGTTCACCGAGCACCTGGCAGCGCATATTACACCGGAATGGCGGAAACAGTACATTGTCTACGAGGTTCGTTAAATTCATAATAGTTCAAACCGGACGCACACAATAGCTATACAAAAGAAGGAAAATACAAAGAGTATGTATACATTATTTGCGTCAAGCCATAGAAGCATACACACTTCAGGGACGTTTAAATTTGCTAGCTTCTCTATTCTATACTCAGCGTGTGCGCAGGCATGTTCTTCTTTATCAGGCCATATCTCAGTTGTCGTATTCGAGCACGTCTGTTCGAATATGATTGAGACAAAAGGAATGATATATAAAATCATTTATCTATCAGCGCACGGGACGAACGCTTCGTTCGCGGGTGACGCGTGAAAGAGGAGAAGACCGGCCCACTCTATGTGGTCCAACGGTAGGAGGAGCGACTTGCGCAAGCCGACGGAGTGCGGTTCAAGGAAGTGCCTGCCGTTGACTGCTCTATTTTTGTTGGCGACGCGCTCGTGCGGCAACTGCCGTGCAGCTCCTTGTGGTTTCTCCGTCATTCATTAGAGGATCGTCCAAATCGGCGCTGATAAAACTCCTGACTCGAACATTGCCACCGTTGAAAGATGGAAGAGATTTCCTGCTTCTGCCTTGAATGGGATAACAAGAATGGGTAGATGAAATATATGAGTAGACGGCGATGGCAAAGGAGGCGTATTAGCCCGTGGTGGCGATGGAGGGGCCGATGGTCTTCTACCACTCCGCCGGTCACTAATATTGTAGACTTGACTATTCGCTGTCCTTCTAGGTTCGCTCTTTTTAGCCAGTCACTGCTTTGGGCATGGATGCGTGATTACTGTGCGATCCAAATAGTTGCCCTCGTTGTCGCTGACTTTTCTGGCTAAGATTATTATTGGTATCGTCATGAAAGCAGTGATCATACGAGGAATCGGTTCCACGACATGATTCAACGGGCGGCGATTTGGTAATAATTAGAATTTGAGCTGACCTTTGCTGGTGCGAACAGGCCAGAAACAAGTTGCATTCGTCTGCCCAGTCTTTTTCTAGTCTTCGTTGGTTACAGAACTAAGGATATAGGCTGTGGAAAAACGAAACCCCACATGATAGTTGATGTAGAGAGCTTATATAGAAAGACGGGACGGTAAATCAATAAGGGGCTATGGTTTATGATACGGTATTGGTGTGAGGGTCAAAGCGCCGAACACACAGAGAGCGAATAAAGCCAAGATCGCTCTCTATTGCTGTCTGAGCATCCTCGTTCGCGCCCCTTTTCTACTCTTCGCCAAGTGGCCTCCTGTGTATTTCTGTCTGTATGTTCAACTGACGAGCAACGATCGGCAGTTTGTTAGGCAACTGCCGTGCAACGCCGGAAAAAGAGAATGTTTCCATCTCATGTGGGCTTTTTCTGGAAGATTAGACGAATAGCAAGCGACTTGTATGGTTGCCATGCGTTTACTTGAACTAATGAGCCGAGCGCCATGGCGTTCTGTAATCGCTGACTGCTCCTCGTGTTGTTCTCGACGTGTGCGCATCTGTTCGAATAAAGTGAGCGATTGTCGTAAATGTCTTGAACGTAAAGAGCAGATAGAGTCATGGTACACTGGCACAGTTCGGCTAGCGATGCTTACACTGGTGTGTATCATGCCTTGATAGGCCTCTTTGGTGTTCTGAATACGACCCTGACTCGTATACATCAACAAGAAAGAAACGTTTTACACATAGAAAAGTATTCAAACACGTAAAAATATTTTGGAGTGAGGGTAAAAGTCTTTGAAATCGGCGGGAGACAGGCCAGACGAATGGAAGTCTATTTAAACACGGGCTAGTTGAAGGAGACGGCATATTTTTACATAGTACCGACAGTACTGATTCGGGAGATCGCGTGTATATGGAGTAGGTAGTTGTGAAACTACCTTGTGTTTCTCTGCTGTCCGCGTAACACCTGAACAGTATCCAATATCCGATGTAATGACAAATATATCCATTTGTTTGTTTACAAGCAGCTAGATAGAGATGGAAGATCCTGCCGCACAATATGGCCGCAGTCTGAATCAGCGATTGAAGTTAGCATATGAAGATAACGTACGTGCTTACAGCTTTAGCCAAGCAAATTATTATTAATTGCTTCGCGTAACGAATCATACTCGAGCTCGATTTTATGTTTAGTACGAGGAAAATTATGCGTTGTCGCACAGGTCGATTTGCTGAACATTTCTCTACCGGAGCCCCACACCGTGTGTAACTGTGCTGGTAAATTAAGCTCATCACCATTGTTTACTGACCAAATCAAACCTGCTCCACCTTAGATGATGCACGATCCCCATCAAACTTTAGGACCTCAACTCAAATAATATACATTACGATATGATGATGCATCTGTATATCTTGAGCATTCCGGGATGACTCAATAATTTTTTGTCGGTAACCACTAACGGTCGCTTGCGAGTCGCGAGGATGAAGTTGTGTCATTCGAGTTGTGATAGCCAACGCCAACTTTTTTAGCGTTGACATTAATGATGTCACTGTTTAATAGAATCTAACTTTAGAATAGCCGTAACAGGAACCAGCCCTAATGCTGCCTTATTCTTACATCCAGATTCAAGCCCTTTGACCACCATAATGAAATCGAGATCCTGTAAGTTTCAGGTAGGCGTTGTTATATAAAACCGATTCGTAACTTTGTGCAACAATATTTAAAGTTGCTGCTGTCCAATCATTATGTCGTTACAAGGCTATTTAGGACGCGTCTTGTTTTTAACGACCGGTGATCGTGTCAGCTGGATCCTGCCGGTATACGAAAGCTACTTTCCATTGATATACTTGGTGGCTTTCTCCAAGCTCTTCGTAGTCAGGCAGCCTAGCAGAAATATGTACGTATACAGCCTAACGCCTGCTAGTATTCGAAACTGCCGCTGATTGCCTCATGAAAATGTTGGGAGGTTTACCTCATAATATCCCTTTGGAAACGTGTAATGCAAGCTGGTATATAGCCCTAGACGGTAGCTATACCGGTGGTGTCATTTTCAGCTAGGTATCTTTACTATAGCGCAGTTTGCGCTCGTCTCGTGCTTCATACTGTATAACTTAACGCAAGGGAGTCGGTCGGAGTTAACATATATATATATATAATATAATAGAAGTCAAATACCATTACTTCACATCCCTTAATCTTTTTCTTTTGAAGAAAAGATATCATAATGGGCCAAAAGCTGGTAAAAAATATGTTAACATTCTGGGCATTGATAATAAAAAAGTGAACATAGAGAGCTTAATCGGTAAACGCCTTTTATCGCACACAATAATGTACGTCTACATTTCATCGCTGGGTATGCTTCAAATCGAGTCTTTCTCAAAACGCACTCGTCTTTAGGAAAAAATCTAGCTGTCGAGGGGAGTTAATCAGCGGATATTGACACCACAGAGATTTTCATGTTGAGCTTGACTTTATAATAATGTGTGCTCCCCGGCAGCATAGACCACAGCAAGAAGACTAATCGCAATAAATAGCTTTTTGGGCTTGTTAAGCTATCCTTCGTTCCAGATGGCTTTCAATCTATAAGATCTGTAAAAGGCGCCCATTGCGGCTTAGAGGGGTAAAAACATACGTTAGTAAAGGCCCTCCTGTTCAAGAGTACACCTTCTTGCCTGGCAAAAAGTTTCGACTTGCTCGATCTCATAAAAGGCCTTAGATCTCATTTTCTAGTTTCAGCAATTGATGCCTTTTTTAAGAGTTTTAGGTCTAGAAGCAGAAGTGTACCGCATTCGAAGGCAGCTTTTAAGATAAGGAAGCAATGAGGAATAATGCCCAGAAAGAAACGAACCGGGCAAGCCTTCGTATTGTCACCCCATTCGCAATTCGGGGCTTACACGATAAATTACACATAGATGATAGTTTTCAAGAGCCTAGTGTAACGGGCATAAACTGTGTAATACGTCCTTAAATTCGATCAGCGTTGCCCACCTCCTTTTCTACTCAATTCATTACTTTCGTACTTGAAAAGTGCACTGCACAAATACATGGTCAGCAGTTATCTATAGGTGAAGAATATATATATAGCCGCTAACTTCAACCGCATGTCGTTACTGCGATCTTGATTCCTAGATTTCGAAGAGTGAGCAGGGGGGTTCCTAGGGTTAAAACTGACCAAACAACTTGACCTATTGCCATCGCGTCACTCCCTAATAGCACCTTTTATAATAAGAATTAAGCATCGCCATTACGATTCTACATACTAATAAATGCAAATGGAAAATACAGTCTTTCTCGCAGAACATATCTTGCATAAGACAAAGCAGCTTACCTTTGTAAATGCTGATGTATGATTTATTTTGCAATGAAGCCGTGTTTGGAGCTTTCCTAGCCGGCTTGCATGATGCGTTATTTGTTTCCATTCAAGCGATTGTTGCCTGTAGGCAACTATGATCGTAAAGTAAACCAGCATTTAAGGGGCAAAATTTATATCAGTGAAAATTAAGCCTGTGAAATTAAGCCACTGAAATCATTTCTAGCTACCCCGTAGTTAGCCTTAGTCGTAGTATAACTGGCCTACCACCATAGCACAGTTTCGTCATACTTGGGACAGCGATCTGCCTTCATCAAATGCTTGCACCAAAATAATGCTTTTTTTATTTTCGTGACAGGAAATGAAGACAAAATTGTACGAAGCAATCGAACGGGCACCCTCATCCGAAGGTGAGGATTTTTATCGAAGCCGTCATTACTTTTCATAGGGAATACTGAAACAGTATTATATTTACGTAATACCACTACTAATGCGGTTTTTCGCTCTCTTTCCGAAAAACCTACGTGCTTAGAAAAACAACAGTGTTTGAATGAATTTAAATAGTCTTTTGACTTGTGGAGTTGTTAACTGAGTTAGTTATTTCACCATTCTCTGCATTATGATATAGACAAGCTCACGTTTTTCTATTGCGCAAATGCGCACAAAACCAACATGAGACAATCTTGATATGTCTTTTTTTAGCTACACCTTCCTTCTGCCAAAAAAAAATGTTCCAGTTTGTTCCAGTGTACTTTTTTTTTAATTACTAGCGATTGGTCGTTGCTTGAAGCTCAAATTCGTGTAACTTGTGCAGCAATCAAACTTCCTGACAAGCTAACTTCGAGTCGCGGCCTGAATTGTATCTTCGTACGCCTATCAGATTTGTTAAGGACAGATACAGAATTGTCAATTTCGAATCATTGCATTTGCTTCAGCTGATTTAGCCTAGACACCTTCAGGATGTATGGATAAAAGGTTTCAATAGAAAGATGGGAGTGCTTACAATTAGTAATTAATCCGTGATCAAACTCAAGTTCAGAATTCTGAGCCGTCAAATTTATATCAACGCTCGGATGCTCAGTCGGTGGTAAGTTTCCATATAGGAATGAGTGTAAAATTACAATACCTTTACAAAGCTCCGTCTCTCAATGTAATGAATAATGGCGGTTCAGGTTAAAAATGTTAAGGACAAAATACAATCCATTTTAGCCAATATTTTACTACTAGGTTTTTAAAATTATCGCTCCATGTAACTTCATTATTACTCACCGATGTATTTGAACGATTTTTATCTAAATGACTAATATTTAAATTGTAAATTAATTTAGGAAAGAGAAAAATAATTTATAGTCGAGTGTTTCCGATGTGAACCTGAAAATAGCTAAGTGGCATTATTTTGTGGTAGGACGTCATAGGCCTCTTACAACAAAGCTTAAGGTTCTGTTCTGTAACGAGAACGTTCTGTTTATAACCATAACTCTAATCTGAACTTCGTGCATAATAGTAAAATTATTATTAGAACGAAGAAGCGATTGCAGGAGGTCGGAAGGACATTGGTAAAACAACGAAACGAACGTGATGGTCAAATGTGAGGTTGAAACAAAACGAGAAAGTGATCATTCATTATTTTTTCATTAATAATATTTGGAAACGACGAAAAAGGCGTAAGGTAATTATGTGCCGGCAATTTTACTAGGATGTCTGTCTTCTAAATTAAACTGTTTTTACTTATGCTGTTTTTTTGCACATGCTTAAGTTAACGAAATCCGTTTTTCTTAAAACCGAAAAATATTTGAAATAATACAATTGTTGACTATGAATCATATGAAGGCTAACAAGCGTTCTGTAAGCGTGCTCATAAAATAGGTTAAAAATTTGCAAAATAAACTAAAATTGGTTCTATTGGTCCAAATAAAAAAACGTTCTAAAGTAGAAAAATGATAAATGCATTCGAAAAAACTCTATTTCGCCATATACTTAGCATAAGTCTATATTGGAGGTTGCTATTCATTGTGCCCACTGTAAAGCAGGCGCATTTAATCCTCTCATATTCGTTCTATAAGGACTTGACACCTTCACCCTTCACAA
Source organism: Varroa destructor (assembly GCF_002443255.2). Lineage (NCBI taxonomy): Eukaryota > Metazoa > Arthropoda > Arachnida > Mesostigmata > Varroidae > Varroa > Varroa destructor. The sequence continues at coordinate 40,351,534 of NW_019211454.1, read as the reverse complement.
AATACCTATGTGAATATAAAAATAAAATCAAGTTTTCATATGTAATTTTGAAGAGAACGTTGAATGCTTCAAAACGATTGAATTATAAGCACCTCTTAGCAACCGAAACTAGTACCATCTTAATTCCCGAAAGAAACTCACAGCGCTATAGTTTCTAGCTCCACAACCCAAAAATGTTGTTGAGCACGGAATAGTTTAAAAATGATAACCGGAAACATCCATTTCTATGTTAGACGTTTTGGTTTATTGTTAACGTAGCCCTGCCTACATTGAAACGCCAGCTATCTGTTGTACTTCAACGATTCAAATTCCTGCTTGTTTTTGTTTGTACTTGCTTCATAATCTATGTGCTAAATTTGCGGCAAAAATATCTCTATGAGCTTGATTTTTTTATTTTTGAGGACTGTCATTGTGTAAGGGCTGCTTGAAATGATCATTAGTCCCTAGCGTTTATATGGGTAATTGTTCCAAAGATCGTGCATATATTAGATATGCCCTTCTCTTATTGACACGCTAATCAAAAGGTTTACTAGAGTCATTGGTTACGAAAGACGGCATGTAACGGCTTGCGTCAGCCTACCAATATCTTACCAGACGTTAGGATCTCAGTTGTGACCAAGACTAACGTAATAGGATTCTAAACGAAATTGTATTGATGCCACTTTGGTTTTCTACAAAAAAACATATCATGGTGTTTCCTATGTACGGTAAAAAGGTGTACCGCTAAACACTGTCAGATCCTCAATTCTCATTTTGATTAACAGAAATGTGAATGAAAATTTGTTTTTTTCATTTCATTCAAAAGATAAAACTTCAAATTACGGGAACCACTGATCAACAAGAGCGGACTTTAAGGACTAAAGGTCAACAAAGTAACCAACATAGGACAACGTCGGAGAACAAACGTCGTTTGCAGATACGGGATAATGCTAAATGTCAATATGTGTTTCGTCTTTCGCATGGGTAGACAAAAATTCGGGGAAAGGCCATCTAAGTTTATCGTATCATTAACACACAATTTGGGTAATCATTCCGTAATACCTTAACGTTTCAGATTGCTTTGTACCAATAAATGCAGATATTCAATTATGCACGCATAGTTTAGCGTGATGATCGCAATTCTACGCGATTAAAGTCACGTGTAAAACAGATTAACAGCTTGCGTCTTGTATTATGTTGGTGTCCTCCTGAATGCTTTGTTCTTTGAGTACAATCGTAGCTCAGGTACTTGTTCAAGGTACTTTTCTTTTTCAATTGTATGAGTAATTTTGAAAAATGCTGAAGACTCGCAGCCCTTTACCGTAGGGTTGTGTCGGTAGCATGTGTCGTCATATTGTCGGTTTCTCTGATCGGACATTCTTCTGTAAATTGGGATTAGCTAAACACTATACTGATTAGGTAAAGCTGTGTATAAAAGGTTTACAACCTCACGTTACAGTTTGCGCGTCGAACTGCTAGTACTTACATCGATAATCTTCAACATGCTACTGTAACCTAAAAGGTCATTTATGATGTGATTGATTTACGGTTGATACGTCGACAGGTTCTATGCATTATATTTAAAAGGTGTTTGGGCATATGTTCTCTTCTATGTCTATCGTAACGGAAGATCTAGTCTGGAATAACGCTTCCATGAGGTAGTAATTTGCATTTCCTTTTTTCATAATAGCTTCGTGAGAAGATCTTTCGAGTAAGATCGACCATTAATTTAAACATTGGAGTAACCACTGGATCACCTGGTGTATTCGACAGTGGTTTCAGATGTAGACTCACGCACATGTTTGTGTTAAGAATGAATATTAATTTTTTGTTCTGTCTGCTCCGCTGGGTAACACGTTTACTGTCCTGTTGCTGATGCTGACTTATCAATGATTGGACGGACGAACTCGTAGTGGTTGAATTAAGTGTTATCGAACGCTACCTCGCCACGTTCGATGAAGGCTTTCTTCAGTATTGCGATAAGGAGCTGGCCAAGATCAACACGTTCTACGCTGAAAAGCTCGCTGAAGCTACTCGAAAGTTTAGCAACCTAAAGGCTGAGCTGTATAATTATGTATCGAAAGTCGAAGGCGGTCACAATAAGTTCACCAATAAGCGGAAGTATGTACCACCACTAACATTAGTTCAACAACGTAGTTCAAGGCATGGAGAAGTCAGCTAAATGAAAAAAAAGCATTTCATTCTCATCAACAGCTCGTCATGTTTGTTACGTACTCCTCTAGCAGAGTTGATTATATCAGTGTTCGTTTACGTCAAATTCTACCTGTACTGGCTTTCGAGCGACGGTTAGTTAAAAAAAAAAAATAGAAATTCTACTGGAGAAGTTGCTATTTCAAAAAATATCTACAGAGTAATAGTATATCGTACTCGAATTCTGTAATTATAGTCTAAACAGAAACATCTAAAAATATAGCCTTAAGTTGATTACAAAATGACTAGTACATGAAAAGAAGAAAAACACATTACGTTTTGATAGAAAACAATCTGTAAGATAAGAAATCCTAACCCTTTAAGCGTACCGGGTCATTTATGATTAGGTCTTTTATATGGGGGCATACCTGCTATCGTATCGTTTCCCTATCAAAAGGAGTCAGTAAAAATTTATAGAAGTAAACTGTGATGTTATCTGTGCTGGGCAAAAAAGCCGATCTATCGGCCCGTTAGTTGTGTTGCCCAATAGAATTAGCCCAATAGAATAGTTTTGTTGGCACTAGTCATTCTGTAATAGTATTCGCCCTAGCCGTAGCAGTAATCTTGTCTATCGCACTACATGGCTTCGTGGCCACTTATATATTATTAACTTGGTTCGCTCGACTTTTCTTTGCTGCAGACAGGGAGCGTAAGTCACCATTTTTGACATATTTTTATGTGTTATTTGTGCTCAGTTTCTGAGACGTACGTTTCACAGTCTATTATTAGTACAAGTGATGTTAAGAGGGTTCTAACTACAATTAAAGCTTCTAGATATCGGAGTCCTACCAGGCATAAACACAGAGGCGCTAACTGCATGCCAATTATATATTCCCCATAGAAATTTCGTATTAAAATATCTGATTACTGATACGAGAATTATTTTTTGAAAGAGACTGAATAAAAAAATGTTGCCAATCGCGCAGGTGGTCCTGACCGACACTACGACCTAAATCCATATGATCAATCCGTAACGAAGCCAAAATCATCCAGTTAGCGGGTGCTTTTAAAAAGACCACGGCTATAATCGATGGTCAAGAAAATGCTTAATCACCTGTCTGTCGCTATGCGTTGCGGGGCGAGGGCTTAAATATATGTGAATGAATCTTTCCTATTGTATCAGGTGAACGATTAAATGCAAGTCCTAGGTAGCGTCTATTTTTCTGCAGCATGCCATCTAATTGAATCTCCATGCAATAGTTTTTTAGGGTTTCTGATTATTTTCGCTTGAATCATTAACACGCATGCAGAAGTTGTTCGATTTCGTCATATAGTTTTCATCTCTCCATTGGTATACTGCGTTTGGCGAGCAGTCGAGAGTTCGGTGCCTCATCGATGACACGCTTACATGACGGGGGCTGTGCTTGCTGCTATCATAGTGTGTTTAATATGGCAATAGTTTACGATTTTTTTTATTACTGCAGGAGTGTTGCTTTGACAACACTTGTGGCTCCCTTTGACCGCAAAGCGAAAGAGGTTAAATCTCATACGCGGAAGCTGCACGACCTAAAGCTCGCCTTCTCAGAATTCTACCTCTCGTTAATATTGCTTCAAAACTATCAGAACCTTAACTTCACGGGTTTCCGAAAAATACTCAAGAAGCATGACAAGCTATTGGGTAAGTGAACACTTGACTAGACCTGAACTGGGCTTTTGTTCTCAAATAAATTCAATGTACCTCAGTGATTAGTGTCCCTTCTTTACTGCTAAGGTTGTTTTTTTCTGAAACATATATGGATCTACTTCTATATTTAGTAAATTCATAAGGCTTTCATAAACGATGTCAGTTCATTGCAAAAATGCCAATAACCATGTCACAGGTTGACGATGATAGTAATATGGCCGTGCAAAGAGTTAATGGACGCAGGGATTTTTTTTTATTTAAGCCCTTCAAGACTAAAAGACGTCGGTGGGTAACCGCTAACGTAAGAAAGAGGTGCAAAGTCGTGAAGACGTTTCGTCTTGCGAAGCTTAATTGAACAAATATTTTGATTCTCACGCAATGTCGAAAAATTATTACTGAACGGCAGGGACCAATTCTGGTGCTCAATGGCGCCAGAGTCACGTGGAGACAGCTATGTTCTACACGAACAAGGATATCGACAAGATCATCGGGGAGGTGGAAACTCTTGTTACTTCCCAGCTGGAAGGTGGAGATCGGCAAAAAGCAATGAAACGACTTCGGGTGCCTCCTCTCAACGATCAACACTCGCCCTGGATCACTTTTAAGGTCGACCAGCACTGATCTCGTATATTGGATTATATCCATACGATCGCAGCTTATCCAAATGCCAAATCGATTCCAAGCGAACAGAGCAGTAATAAGTGAGAAAACCGAAATCAAAATAGTATACTCATACACGTATGTAAGTTACTATTTAATTCATTGCAAATAATAATAACTTAAGCTAATTACATCTGCTCAGTTGGTTAGCACATTCCGTTACAGATCAACATAAGTAATAGACCTACTTACGTTTTTCTAATTCTGTAATAACAAAATGCATTTATTCGATAGGTTGGGTTTTTTCTCGGGGCCTGTTTGATTTTGATGGTGGCCGTTGCACTGTCCGCAGTTTACACTCAGGCGCGTAACGATTGGCGAGTTGTATTCAGGCTCTACCGAGGAACTTGTCTTGTTGGTAAGTTACACGTCTAAACATAAAAAAGAGCAGATATTTTAAGTAAGGCTTTCAAGCGAATTTTTGTTTTGAGTTGGCATGTTTGACGTTACATGTTTGTGAAGAAGCTTGATTCTGTTAAATAGATAAAAATTATGGACGAGGAAGTAATGATGCTTTTACTCAGAAGTCTCTTGTATCCGCGGTAATCCAGCGAAACTGCATTGATTGTCGATGCTGAACGATGGCTTTAACATAAACTAGAATTAATAAAGAAGGTGCGATCAAGAAATATTTGAAACTTCGTGGAGTCATCAGTTTCTTTATTTGCACACAAGTCTTTTGTGCCGTATTTAATCAGCTGTACGGTGACGATAGTGATATGTGTAGTTAGTGAAAGACCCCACAAGCCCGTTAAGTGTCGAGATGTTTATCAGTTAAATATACAGTCAACCATTTTCTTTGCGACTATGTTAGATGAGGCCGAAACAGAAAATTTCCACTGCCGCAAAGGTTACACGGAAGTTGGATGTGAGCTAATACCGCTACCTACCGATGCTGTAACGCTGTTCAAACAATCCATTTTCTGCTGATAGTAAATAGCTGCTTCTTGGCAAAACCACTGTACTAGTCTTCCTCTAATGTGAAACTGACCATCCTATTTTTGTCCTATTACACACGTAACTAGAGTATTATCAGCGTATTCTCAATGTTTACCTAAGTTGTTGTGTATTCGTCAGTACTAAGATCCAGCAGCCCGTGCGGTGTATGATACGCGTTTAGCACGAGTGGTTATAGTGCTCTAGGTCTTTAGGGCCAAAATTGCCCGAGATAATGTCAAGAACTTTCAATTTGGTTGATCTATTAGTTTTAGCTGACATTACTGATGCTATTTACAGAATAGTACTTATAGTACAAAACAGAGCAGGCAAACGAACGCTATTGCTTAGCGAACAACTGTGATATGATTCATTTTTCTGTAATGCTCTCCGTCAGCCTCTGTTTGGGATCTTTTTTTTCTACAAGTTTTCTAATGTCTACGTATTCTTGCAACAAACAAGACATCGTTGGCCTAACAGACTGTCTCCTCGTAATCATTTCATCGTTACATTGTTGGATTAGATCTTCCTGATTGAGGCTGCTGGCCTTACGTTGAGCAGGAATAGCGCATCAAGTCTTCTAACGCGAAATGTAAAGGTCACCTCTGACAATAAACCCAAGCGCGATAAACTGGCCGTATCTGTCAACATGGAAGTGTTATCATGCCGTTGCGAACGGGATGACCTTGAAGTGATAGACATGCGCCAAGGGCGGACGACCTGTGGCGTATGGATAAAATTTAATTTTCGTGGTGTATTGTATAAACATTGGTGAAAAAAACACTTTACTCATAACTGCTAAAAGGAATAGCATTAGCTATCGGATGAATCGAGCGGACTCTTTGAAGCGTCTCTGAATAAGGAATGAGATTCTTGCACGCAGACGTATATGAATGGGAGCTCAAATGTTTGAGAACTCCGCAATGCTCGAAAGGATCAAGATGGCTGTGTCAATATGAGACCAACAACATGCTTTGTAGTAGGAGCCATTTATCTTGAAACGAAAAGTGCTTAGTTGAAGGTGACCACTTTGTAGAGCATTCTTTTTATAATAGGTAATTTAATATTAAAGACGAATGACATTTTTGAAAATTTGCGGAAAAATGGAACAGAACACATTTTGTTTAATCAAAAACTTGTTCTTGAACACGTTCGAAAAAGACATAATGATCGAATGAGTCGGTGCAAAACATCTAAAAGCCTCAAAATCTATATATATATATATATATATATATATAGCATACTTCTAAATTGAGACAGTGAAAAGCTACTGGAATGGTCTTAGAATCTTTCGCAGGAAGAAACGCAGTGCCTATATCGTCGCACCCTCCTCTATATCAAAAGGACCAGCAAATGATAACGTATCGAATGATTAGGGTAATAATAGCAGCTTTCGGGTGTCTGTGCGAGTCTCTTGGACCGATATATCAAATGGTTAGCTGGATGCATTGCGTATATGAAGTCAGTATAATTTATTTCAGTAGCGTTATTTTATACCTAGATACATTATATAATTAGACGGATTAGTAATTCAGTTTATCGTCTTTGAATTTTTGGGACGTACCTATTGCTACGGTGATATCAATCCAGTGTCTCAGATCGGAGTCTCATTAAAACAATAGACGACTTTACGATTAAATCAGGATAACGCTTGTAGTGCTTGAGGCGATTTTACAATATCTGGGTCGAAATGCGTGAAAAATCAGTTGTGTTAACTTAAAAGGTAATTTCAATGTCTTGCTACGATTGTGGTGTGTAACCTAATGCGCATGACTATAACTGAGCAGACGCACTCAAGCAATATTAGAATTACATAGCATAAAAAATAGAAAAAAAAAATGTTTGAGAAATTTCTCTGGAACTATATAGATGGTTGCCTTCGTCACCGCGTATTTGACTTCCATACCGTGAAATAGTGCCTTCGAACTGCTGCGCATCTGGATAATTACGTAGAGATTATCATTAGTTAGTATCATAGTCAAACGTAGCGATCATTACGTTAACGTTCAAAATAGGCCAGAGTATGGGGTTAAATGAAGACCTCTAAGGCCATAAATAGAATGAAGGGTAACTTTTAATGGTAACCAAAGTGGAGAATGCGATAGGTCAAACATTAACCCACAGACACAATGGTACGGCTAATGCTGCATATGTTTGTAGGGACGCGGTGTTCCATTCAGGTCAAGTAGAAGGGTCGCAGCTTAAGGATGGCCATAGTTCACCATTATTCTGGTTTGAGGATCGGTAGCCCCTCCGACTGCTGCTGTTTTGCAGAGGTCCCCATATTAGGACTACACATGAGCGCAACAAGTTATTGAAATATATCTGGTTTTAGACACTTCTCTTATATCTTGTATTTGTACGTTCGTAGATCTACAAAGTATTCTTTAGTTTCGAGGTCCTTACTGAGTAACGTCCCCAAAACTTCGTGTTGACACAATAACCCGTTTGAAAACTCTCTTAATCTGAAATGTAAATGTAAACATGTTTCAGAAAATCTCTATTACAGTGAAATAAATAAATCCAGAAGTCAACCGCCATTATTATCGATTAGAATTCCATTTATCAACCATTTAATAGAAAAATTAACAAAAGAATACTAACAAGATAAGTTATAACATGTAAGTACTAACATTGTTACGTCTTAATATGTGCATAAAAAAACCCTTTAGAATGTGGCTATGCCTGAGCTTAACGTCTTGATACACTGTGACGCCTGTTGCCATAATGCATTTCTTTCGATTTATAGTACATATTAGAAGGTATTTCCTTCCGTATACTTTCTTATCTATTCCAGTTATCTTTCTGTTTCTAATTGGTATAAATGTATATGGTTGGCGAACTTCGGGAGTCAACCATGTCCTAATTTTCGAACTCGACCCACGGAACCATTTGAGCGAGCAGCACTTAATGGAGATGGCGGCGATTTTCGGCGTCTTATGGACACTCTCAGTTCTGGCGTTCCTTTACGCTCGGCCTTTGGGGATTCCCACGTATGCCAATCCTCTTGCGCTAGTCCTTTTCATGCTCCTGTTCCTTCTCAATCCAACGCATACGTTAAGGCACAACGCTAGATTCTGGCTGCTTCGAGTGCTCGTGAGTCCAGATTGATTCGGATGAACAGTTCACAGCCATTAATCTATAATCGTTAAATAACTAATAATAAATAATAATAGTAATATGCAAATATCGTTTAAATTTAATTGCTGACAAATGAATTCGTTTTTAAATTATATTTACATTAGCACTTAGCAACGCTACTCTGCTATTGTATACATGTATTGTATGTGTTTACGTGCAGACATTTTACTCTCTGATCCCTTTCCATTGTCCGTATTTGTAAAATCGATTTGGGAGCGCTATTAACCACATCCCGTTTGTATTGTTGCATGCTTTACTTTTGTCCTGTGGTTTAGTGCCGTATTTTCGCAGCACCCTTCTTCTACGTAAACTTCGCGGATTTCTGGCTGGCAGACCAACTCAACTCTTTGGTTCCAATCTTCACGGACGCTCAGTACTTCGTGTGTTTCTTCGCGACCGATTTCAATTGGATGGAGAACACGGGTAAAGACGAGCCTACTCTCATCTCGCTCGAAGGAGGTACGGAATCGCGCCACGACCATTGCCCATCATTCAAATCTCAATGAGAATCAAGTATTGAACCTGAATTTCAACCGCCCCGCCCCTTCTTTCTGCACTGTACCACACGTGGACTCGTAACTTTATCAGAGCCTATTTTTAATCCTAACATATCCATCAAAAATTGGGGAAAATTGTATTTTAAATGTGTCATATCTTATAGCTTCTTCCCGCTAAGGTTGAAGGTTTCCGAAGGTACACTAGCTTCATTTTCTATGGGATAGTCGTGTCTTTGTTGGTTGATTTAATATAATTTACTAGAGTAGCTATCTACATCTATTTACTACGGGATCTACTCGTATGCCATAAACCTTTCTGTCAATAAAATTAGCTGTCGGGAATCCATCCAGAAGGCTTTATATCTTCAACCAAAATTTTTATAAAATACATTAATTTATCGAGTAACAAAACGCGTATTGAAGAAGTTGTTGACGCGCTTATAGGATGTGCTCCAAGTGGTTTTATCTTCCCGTGGTGGTATATATACTTGACGCGTGATGGTGCTTCTGTCATTGGTGACGGTATCCGGATCCTCAAGAGCGGTAACGCACGCGCATGGAGTTACGCATCGACGAACAAGCACGAAACGCCTCTGCAAGCTGCCGTGTTTCGGTTGATTTTTCGGTTATCAAGACTCTAACTAGTTTTTGTGTGACCTACTTATGTTCTCCCATCTGCTGACTATACTGAGATGATTACGTTATGTACTTTTCTTTTAAAATGTCATATTTATCGCATAGCGTTTTGTAAATAGAGTATCTCAAATATATCGCAATCAACCGATAAACAAGTAGTTCGCTAAAGCAGTTCAACAAAAACGTTACTGGTTGTTTTTCTTCGAGATAAATTTTGCCTTGATGTTCTCGTTTTTATATGTCTAGTTTAATAGAGATTAGTAGATAGTTACTGTCTAGCTGGTGCCCTTTACCAAACCTTCACAATGTTCAGGTGTTCGTTAGGGCTCAGTAGATCGAATGGGTCACGATCTCTCAATTTACTTACTGGGCGCGTACGGCTTAAAATAGCTTGCCGAAACGTAATAGTTTGATAATGTATCATTCGATCATATCAACAATTATTGGTATTAAGGATGGGTTATGTTTCTGCGTTCAAGAGCATGGTTTAGTTCCAGTCTGCTGCCTGACTGCTTAGCGGCATGAGCCTAATTCGAGCAATTTGTTGTATAGTGTTTGCATAACCCTACATTGTAAATCGTATTAGTAGACAGTATTTCTACCGCGTTGGCATTTGCCGATGGTCATTTGTCCGCGTGCCTTTTTCTTTGTACCTGATACAGATGCTTACAAATGCATGAATCGTACGGCGAACATCATCCTTCGACCAGTGCTTTCCTGCCTTCCAGCGTGGTTTCGTTTCGCGCAGTGTCTTCGGCGGTATCGCGACACAAGAGAAGCGTTCCCTCATCTCGTTAATGCGGGAAAATACTCGACCACCTTTTTTACCATCACGTTTTCAACGCTCTTCAACCTTTACAAATGTAAGCAATGAATGAGCTGACATTTGCCGATATCTACCCATAAAATATAGATTTAATTCCTATGTAGGAATACAATATGTTATTTTGATCATAAATAAATAATCCTTATAGAATTGTTTGTCATGAATAGAGAAAAGACTTGAACTAGCGTGCAAATAGTGCTGTTTTTTATATTAATTATCGCTACATTCCCCGGTTTTATAGTCTTCATCGATCTTCCCACAAATGGCGTCCTTTCTACCGATGGTACACACGTTTCCATAGTACTTTAAATACAAACTTGACTACGCTTATTGGAGCTTCCCAAATTTTAAATATTGATAAGATTTAACTCTATACGGGTATTACTTGATGATAACAATGTATTTTTATTATGCTGTGTCTTCATTTGCATTTCAGCCCAGTATGAAAGTCTTAGCTCGAATCCGTTTTTCTATCTGTGGGTAGTGTCAATGATCGTGTCGTCATGTTATACATATACGTGGGATATCCGTATGGATTGGGGGTTGTTCGATGCGAATGCTGGTGAAAACCGTTTTTTACGCGAAGAGATTGTTTACTCAAGTATCCACTATTACTATGGAGCAATTGTCGCTGATCTCTTGTTACGGTTCGGCTGGACACTTTCGCTGTCTCTCACCGAACTCGGACTTATCCATGCCGACCTCATGGTGACGATACTTTCGCCGCTTGAGGTTTTCAGGTAGGAAACACGAATATCCATCAAGAATGTTAGAAAAACAGTATAAGTACGAGCAAAAATGGTGCTCGTTTATCCACAGACATATGCGATATGTTGTCTAGGTGGGTTCACTTCATGCTTCTTGATTCTTACAGACTCACGGTGTAGCGTGCAATCTCTTCTCCTTCCTGATCGAAAATACGTTTATTTATCCGTGCGCCGCGTAAATCTTTGATTATCATCGACTGTTCTGTTACAGACGATTCGTTTGGAATTTTTTCCGTCTGGAGAATGAGCATCTGAACAACTGCGGTAAATTCCGTGCGGTTCGAGACATTAGCGTAGCTCCTTTGGATAGTTATGAGCGGTGTGGTGCAGGAGGCGTGAGTCCAGCATTGCTCATGCGAATGATGGACGAGCCAAACGGTGTCATCAATCGTGGAAATAACGTTAAATCCAAGAAGAAGAACAAGTCGGTGTTATTTCGTATCAGTCAAAACGATCATGTGTACAAGCTAAAAAAATTGATTTGGATAAAATGTTTACTATTTATAGTGCCACCATGTTTTATGATATCGTATTAGCTGGGGTATAGCTTAGCGTAAAATATCGTTATAAGAAAATCAGGAACGGATTTGGTCGCACAGGGTGTTATCTTCTGTTATTACTACGGGTTGACTTCATTGTCTATGGTGTGTTTATATTAGGAAAGATTTTAACGGGTTGTGTGTCGTAAGGGGCATGCGTTCATCGGCTCCTCGTGACATTAACGGATGCCAATTTTTCCTAGAACCAAACAGTAAGCTCGTCATGATAAACAACGCGTCGTTTGGAATTTGAACGGAAATCAGGAACTATACCATCTCTGCTAGACGAACCCCACTAAAATTAAAAATCTCTTCTTTGCCCTAAATCGAAGGAATACGTTGTTATTCATTTTCATGCAGTTTCTGGAAAATTAACTTTCATAAAGAAAAACGGATGGTCTTTGATAGGGTTAAGATTTAAAACACTCGAAAAGATATCTTTAATACAGAAACGTATGGCCACTTTAGGGAGGAGAACATCAAAACAAGCCGCAACGATCAGTACTTTTTTCTACTTCCTAAAAATACAACTGCCTGATTATGAAATTGTATTCGTTTCTTCACAAATATCACAACTTATCACAGCTATGACGGTTTCCCCTATTGATGTGATCGTCTGCTAAAACACCTTTCCTTTTCTCGATTTTTCCTTACGCTCACCTTTGCTCGTTGTTAATCGTTAGAAGTCATAATTATTGTAAGGTACAAACGTCGTCTCAGATTCAGATGTTCGCGTTCGATCATCAGCCTCAAGAAAGTGTATTTGGGTATGGGTCTTTGATGGCCTACTAGCCATCTAGTCTTGTGCGTATATTAGCTGTGACAGTACACTGGCGAGAAAATCAATTGACTTTCGCTTAGCCTTGCCTCTTCTTAACTGTCTTGCGTGACCACCTTTTGCTGACCCAAACATGCAAAAATTCAAAGATAAAGAAATGACAATATGGCTTTGGAGAGGATCACTTTAAGGACGTTTGACTGACTCTTGCTTGCTGTTGATTCCGGTCGCTTTTTATGCCGTTATCTCCCGCCCTTTTGTCGAGTGACTGTTTGTTTCAAATAAAGCGCATATGCTCAAGTTCCGTGCGCTATTGGGCTCTACTTCGCTATTTCATAGGCCCAGTTTGAGGACTTAATTTTCGTTGATTTTTTGGGTCAGTTATGAACAGTTATTATGTTTTTTCAAAGAGCTTTGGTTCAAAATAGCTAACCATAACTTTGCTTTGTTAGTTATGATTGAGTTGTTTCACGCAGTAGAAGGTGAACGATCATTTGGTTTTTTTTTTTTGCTGGCGTTGCCTGATCTTACCTTTATCTTTTTCTTGTCAGTCGATCAATATATTACGGGTGTTGACACTATTTCGTTATCCAATTATTGACGCTATTTTTGCATAATGATAGATAATAGTGTTTTGTAAGTTACTAACTTTTGGATTCGACTATTAAACATTGATAATTTCAGGAAGAATAAGAGGCTTGCACCTGAAACCCGACTACTGCTCGAGGATTCAGAGGGACATCCCGATGTGTAATCTTCTCTCACTGAATTACTGCGCCTAAAAAGTCTCCACAAAGTCGATAGTTTTGTAAAATCCAGCTGAGGGCCTGAGTGGGTTGCTAAATAAGCGGGTTCTTACGACGAACCTTAGCGTTCTCATAACAAATTATCCTACCTATTTTATTAGAAATGTCGTCTTTGTACAGTTCCAGTCTATTCAGTGTACACTAACTCGTTGTACATAGTCATCAAGACCAGCTAGAACTCACTTGACACGTGATTTCTTCCACTTATATACAAGCCTGCACGTGACGAGTGGCTATGTGTACCTATCAAAGATTTTTATATGGATGATATAGTCAGCAAAACACCAAAAAATGGTTAGATATGGCTGACGAATTAATGCGGAATAGGCGGTTTGACTTCATGATAATTTATGTGACCAAAAATTAATGCAGAAAAGTTTCTCTTTGTCCACTAATGGCATACGACTCATCAGCCTTAGGTTATACTATCAATCGATTGCTTGTTGAAAGAATCCTTTTTAGACGTGACACTGCCTGAGCTGGTAATACGTCTTCGTTTTCATCAACTACACGTGACCATTTCTGGCCACGAATGGGTGCGGCTCGGTGCAATAATCTTAAAATTAGGCTATAGCAACAACAATAACATGTGCTTACATTTATACATGTATAAGTACATATGTATATATATAGGAGTAAATGATTAGGTAGATTTGCATTTTATAATATATATATTATAAAATCTATAGAATGCATCCATATATGTATATATATATATATATATGGATGCATTCTATAGATATGTGCGTATATTTACAAAACATGCACAAATAAATACATCGGTGCGATTTGGGGGATTGTAAAGCTGGCATCGTTTTTGTTTTCGAGCTTCCGATGGCTGCTAGACATCTCATTGGCGCCATCTCACACTCGTACAATCACACTACACAAACCATCGATCAATGTTTTCACAACAAATAATCTACGAAGTGTTTGAAGGAATGGCTTCGTTTGTTAGGAGCAGCCTTATATTATGCCATCCGTTTATAATGGGCTAGTAGTGCTAATCTGGCCGAAAAACCTGCGTCGAAGAATTAACTAGGGAAAACAGAAGCGTCATTAGCAATCGTGGTAATACAAGTCACGCATATATAACGTTCCCCTTACTTGTAATGTGTTCGATTTTTTTCCTAGCCAGACTTGGTACATATTTCGCTGGTACGGTTCTTGCCGGCCGTATCATTACTCCATGTTTTTTCCTGTGTATGTTTTAAGATGTATATCTGTGTTTTTTTAGGTACGCTTGGCTTTTTTTTCATGTTTCGATACGATGCGGTAGAGCTGAGAACCGCAATAAAGCCGTAGATAGTCAGTAGCATTCGAGGCAAAGATAACAGAGGTGTAAGCATAGCTAACTAACGACAGTTTTCGATATTTCCCCTATCTGTTTTTCGATTTTGTCCTCGTTATTCAACTGGTCAGATCCGTACACAGAAAATTGAAAAATGCGACAAAACGTCATATTCCAGTTTGATGCGATTAACTGAGGTGACTGACATGGTTTGGCCTTCAATATGTCCGCTGACTGACATTTGTAAAATATGATTTTACATAATGACTGTAATTGTAATCATAATATTTGAATATGATGTGATAATTGTGACGATAAATAAAAGAAAGCTATATTTTTCGACAGTATGAAACGTTTTTTATTATCAGTTCCACTTTTTTGAGAACTTAACGTCTGTCAAATAGTGCGAGAAGCTGTAGAGACCTCTTCGAACCAAACTAGTCTTAGCTGATTGCGGAACTGGGTGGCTTTTCAGCGTCAAAATATACCTAGGGTGAATTTAGGACGATTTGAAAGACGCACATAACGACTACCTATGTTTGCTAGCCTTACAATATTATTAGAATTAATTAAAGAGTAAGCTTACCATCGGCGCAGTGTTTTATAGAATTTCTGAATGATTCTTTTACAGTGATATTTTGGACTGGGTCTTCTGTTTACTATGTTATATGTCTACGCTGGCCTGCAATCATCTCCAGCACAGCAGCAAAGAACGATGTCAGGACAGCTCCTGGTCCAAAATATACACTGTAGTTTTTTTTCTTCATAGAATTTATTGTGTGTCAGCAGGGTACTAATATCGAATAAACAGGTTCTAAGTTAGCGTTCTGGAAAATAGAGAATCTACCCAGAGTTCGCATCATTTAGGATTTGATTAAGCAGGCCACCTTAGGATGATGCGCCAGCCCCAAACAACCCAAAGCGCAGGATCTAACTAAGTTTGCCTAAGAATGTCCTAGCAATCGGATCGTGGGCCTTGTACTTAATATAAAGACACGCCCATGCAATTCATGCTGAGACCTGCCAAACGAGCCATACACCGGGATCTGAAATCGGCGAAACTAGATGATTAGGAATGCATTGTTTATGCACATAAGGTAGAAGTCCGAGAAAAATCTTTTTTGCTTGGCTAAATCCATGACAGCCTGAAACATGCTTGCAAGAACTTCAACTGGCACATAGCGAACCAGTATAGAATACTTGTTATATGAGTGCTAAAAACAGATAGTAAACAGTCTTACGACCCATATAGTGACTGATAGCTTAAAGTTACTAATCTGTCACGTACAGTTCTCATGGCCATGAGAAAATCGTTGACAGTTCCACGGAAGCTTCCACAAAGACGGAAAGCTCTAGAATATTGATACAGTTTGCTAAACGGGGTACGTCTGGTCCCCCACAATGATCCCCCCATACGTCCTGCACCTGGACAACAAACAAAAAATCGACTTCCGCATCTTTTTGAAATCAGTGAGTGTGATCCTATAGACGACGACGACGACGATGACGATGATGATGATAGCAACCAGTTGCATACGTGTGTATTGGCCCGAATACTAGGACTAACTTCAGAGCCTTTCTTGGAAAGGTAGCAGTGGGCCACTTATTTCTCACACAAGCATCATATCCGCCTATAATAATCAGCAAAAAATGTAGTGCCAACTGGCAAATAGTCAGTACTGAACTTGTTTTGTCTGTTAACTATCTGTTACAGGCCGTACAGCCTATCGACAGCGATCGTGTTAATCAAATTATGCTATGTCATTTATTGGAGTATTTAATAATATAGCTTTGCTATATACCCACGTTGCTAAAACAGCAATGCTAGAAAATAACATCATGCTAACGTTTTTGGGTCGTCACAACGCAAGAGTGACAGCAGTTGGTCACGTAGCCCCGAGTTTATTCATATTTGCGTGTTGTATGTATTTAGCCATGAGCTTGGGAACGAATATGCACCTATCTAATAATAAACATTATGGCCCACCATTACTATTGCGATGCGGTTAAATAGTGGGACAAGCAAACCGTCGAAATAAACATAAAGTAGACAACTGTGGTCGTTTATAAAAACAGGCGGATCCAGACACAGACGGTCAGTTACATTGCAGTGCTTGTTCTAAACGATCTTATTGATTTTCGATGAATAGGCGACCTGGCATTATTCCACAAAGTCAACCTGCGGGCTTAGAATCTAGTCATCGGCAAGAATAAACTAAACAACTGATCAAATAACGATTTTTTTCGATGGTATTGTGAGTGCTCTAGTGAAATTGATAACGAGAAAAGAGCTAATCTTGAATGATGAGAAAATGACGGAGTGGTACTCCGGTACGACGGAACAAAATTTACGTTGAATATTTTAGTTACCATGATACCATAGGAAGCGGGATATGGCTTGTAAGTTAATCTACCTCGTACGTTTTGGCGGATGCGTCACTTTGACATATTGATATTAGCGAGAAGGAAGCTTTTATATTAACCGTTATTTCGTGACCTCGTGCCGTACAATGTCTCTGAGGAAAGCCTCGAAGTTGATCGTAGCCCCAGGTTAGTATGATGTCAATCGACATGAAAGCATGCTGTGTAGCCGATGGTCTGTATCTAGGGCAGCATTCAAAACCTTGACGCAATTACCTTCGAGCTCTGCGGAACTGGCTCTAACAATGTAATTTGAATGAACACACTGACACCCACAAATCGACGACCTACTTTTATTCCTCATTCATGAAATGAAAATATTTTGCAGTTTTCGTGTTCCCCTATCATATATAGTAATAGACAAGCTAAGCTGCTTTCGTATTTTTTATCCACTTTCGTCTCGGACTCTCCCTTCATTCAGATTAAAGAAGGCATTTTTTTTTTCGAAGAATACACACCTGTGCAGGCGTAACGCTATAGGCACGGTTTTTGTAAAACCGCTTGGTAGTTAACTGGATTGCAATGCAACCTTAAACTACGACCCACTTTATGATTGTCATAGTTGATACATTGTGACCTGTCAATCACAAAATAGTAAACGACAGTAGCTGGTACTTAGCCGCTAGTCAAATATGGTTTATGTGTGCACGTGCTATGCTACTAATGTGTATATAATAAGCTAAATAAACAACCAGCCCGAATTGTGCATTATTATAACTAAAATTATGTCGTCCGTCTATTACATGTAATCGACTTTATTGAAACGCTACCAGATCACACTAATCCAATTGTGACCCCCGCTATGTTAGCAAAAATCAAATTAAAACTAAATTAAATGCTTATCTGCAGATGTCTTGTGAAAAATGATGAAAGTGCACTATGAAATAATGTACGAGAGAATCAGTCTGCACTGAGATCTATTAGATGGACAGTTTTGCGCAGAAACAAAATATATGATCATTGCTTGAGCAGGTTCTAAAGGTGACTATCGATTTCCTCCAGTTACCGCTTCGGTGATGACAGATGTTGAACTCGACCTTGCGTACCAATATCAATGCCTGACGGCGACCCTGTACATCGACAAAACTACTCCTGGGCGCCCTTGACTGTGTTAGTCGACTTTTCGGCTCATAACGAGTAACTCCTCGTCGAAGAAAGTTGAGTCGCCAGTTATATAGCTAAAACAACAAGTGCTTCGCCGACTTGCGTAGAACGTTCCGCTCCCCTTCAGTGTCATCTACGACAATTCTCTTTGCTTATTACAGACTTACAATACACAACTCTACATTGTCACCGCCGTCTAGTATGCCTCCCGGGGAGCAGGCCGTTTTCTCGATTGAGAACAGGAGTAGAAGAACCGCTAAGGAGGGTCCTACTCATAAAGCTAAATGGATAAAGACAGTCCTATCTGATACCGTTGAAATCGATGATCAACGACAATGCCGCGAGGTGTTTAATGTGTTCGGCTCGTGCTTATGGCACTTGAAACTCTGCGGTGTTTGGAGAGGATGTTTCGTTGGCTGTATTGAAGGTGTACCTAATGCGCACGGCCGGTACAAATGGTAAGTCGTTAGAGCCGCTGCATCATTTCTTCATGCCACTGCCCTTAGGGGAATATTGCAGAATTTGTTAAATCTCAGATCTTGCACGTCGCTCGCTGAGCGAAAAAGCGACTTCACGCGTATCCGATGGATATACATTTAATTATATCTGTGCAGCTTAAACTACCAACAGAAATTAAAAAGAAACATTCATATTTGTCTAGGGCATTGCCGCGTATGCCGCGGGAGTGCTTCAACAACGCTCATCTAGAGGGACTATTGTTGCAGTACTTATTTACTATAAAATTGATATGTATATTTCATCGAAATATTACTAGCGTTTGCAACATAAATTATTCTCTGTATGTTTTCTATTCACCATAGGTTTCAACGCGTTACGGCGTGGAGTATTGCTCTATTGAGTTTGGTACACTTTTACTTAATCATGAGCTTTTTATCGTTTGTTTTCGCCATCGGAACTAAAGAATTTTGGGCCAGCGTAGCGGTTTTCATTCGGACGGGAGTTTCCGTAATCACAATCGACCTCTTCTACGTCAACGAACCAGAGATTGCGCAACTTCTTTGCGATTTAAGCAATTACCCCATCACGGAGGATCGGCTGAAGTAAGTTGCAAAAGGGAAATTACAGTTTACTTGACAAGTTTATTATGCTGCATTAAG
The DNA here is from genome assembly GCF_002443255.2 of Varroa destructor. Lineage (NCBI taxonomy): Eukaryota > Metazoa > Arthropoda > Arachnida > Mesostigmata > Varroidae > Varroa > Varroa destructor. The sequence continues at coordinate 40,332,200 of NW_019211454.1, read as the reverse complement.
TGCATCTCAATCCATCGTTTAGAGAGCTTCTACTGTGGTTGGTAACTAATAAATCCTTTCGGTAAATTAGTTTATTTATATTTGAATATTCGTATCGAAACATGTCTGAGTGACGCTTTTCTGTTATACGGGATCGTCAGTTCTTTTCGCTATTATGCTATTTCAGTTGTGCAGCAAGCCAACGTATAAAATAGGTGCAATAGGCTTAATTTGTCGCGCTTGCTTTACAAAACCTTTAATAGATGTACGTAGAACAACGTGCAAGAATACAATGTCGATGCGCGATTACAGGTTTCCACGAAGCGCATTAGAATGATATAACATGTCGTGAAACAGATTCAATTCAGGTAATTAAATGGGGCATTCATACCTTAGCTGTCGGATCACTCTCCAGAAAGGATCGTCAATGGTCACTTCGGTCCCACCAGCTTCAAGAGCAATTGTGATTAGGCTACTGTGGTTATAGTGAACCATGATAAATGTTTTCAGCATTCGGTATAATATCAAAGTTTAGGTGGGATGGCTTTTCCTGGATCTATCTGGGTTTCTTCAAGAAAGTTATGAAAAAGCATTGCAACCATGCGCCAACACTGAAGTTTGATACAGCGATGGCCTGCGTCGTACGATCAGAAGTTCTAACTTGTTTCATTTGTGGACAAGTAGCATTGTTCTGTAAAATACTATGCTTTGCGAAAGTGTCAAGAAGTTTTCAAAAAGCACACGTATTTTAAAAAAACTACCTATAGCTACATTCTACAATATGGGTTTCATCTTACTCTATGTGGGAGATTGGGTATATGCCTCAGGTGGCACACAACATTATATATTGCAGCACCTTCGCTGAGCAGTTTCTCTCATTTGGCATGTTATTTTAGAAATTTTATTTTATACGTTCATGCTATACAGCCGCACTGTGGTATACATATAATAAATATGGCATTTGAGCGTATGCCGAATTTAGTGCATGGCCCAGGCTTTCCGACCAAAATCCGGTAACTCCTGTCGTTTTTGAAAAAAAAAAACATACATAACCTCAAAATTCCACAAAAATGGCCCGAATTCATTCAACTAGTGGAGAATAGCGGACCTATGACGTCGCTTGCTTCAGCAAAAACTTTATTTCTTTGTTCTATTATCAGCTTGTGCATAATATATACAATTTCAATACTGAATATTAGGTACTTTTTTTAAACAGCCAGATGGTCTAAGAATTCGGTATGTATGATTGTTGGTATTCGAGATCAAAAGAGTTTAAATGCTTCTAATCTAATATTTTGTTCTAAATAATAGACGTATACACAAATATCGAATATGTACCCATATGTATAATACATACAAATGTGCGTATCTTGAGATAAAAGATCATGTGTTGCGTCTAGTGACTTAACTAGATTAAGGCAGTAACTTATCAGATCCTGATTTTCTGATATGAATTTCATTTTTAAAAAAATAAGGTTGAGTTTAGGAAAGAAAAAAATAAAATAGATGTTATTTTTGACGATATCAAAACTGAAAAACAATATATATATACATATACATACATTTTTGCAGGAACTTGGAAAGTGTAGCACGAGCAAAACGTCCGTTGGGGGTTAACTCTGAAACCCCATAGTAAGCCTATTATTCATTCTTTTAGCTACATCCCAAAAGTGTTATATCAGCACAAAATACTAAACATAGCAAATTTAGACCTTACACTCAGGGTTGCTAGGATAAAAGCAAATGGCCTAAGTCACCCGACCGGTTGAAGTTAGCCATCTCAACAAAACGCATAAAAGGCAATTGCTTTAACCATATCTTAAGCAACGTATAGACCCATCCATTAGGAGATAGATTTGGTACTATCGAAAACAAAGCCCAATCAATTGCAGTGGACATAAGACCACTCTCCCATCAAAAACGGTAAAGTTGGTGCCAGCATGTTGAATTACCATCCATTGTTATTATACTTATAAATTTATTTTAATTTATCATTTTAAATAGTTGTGACTTGTAGCTATATACTAATTTCTTTAGAAAATATGGGTTTTTGAACACTCGCTTTTACACAACTAATAGCCCAAATGCTATAAATTAGATATGCGGATCTCTTCGTCACAGTGCTGATAGTGTGTAGGCCTATATGTTTCGAGTTTTACGTCCGGTATCGCCGTCAGACGTTCCATCAGAAGCACGAAAGGTAGTGTGTGTTTATGCCCTACGGGTTCTAACCTAGACCACAACATGTCCCTAGGATTAGCATGCGTATACGTTACCCACTAAGATACTACGGGTGTAGTGAGTGTATAGGCCGATCAACAAATGAAGTGTCAGAACAGAAGAAGCGGAATTTTTTCTGACCTGTTTGAGTGTTTCCTATAACTTTGCTATACCTCGGAGGATTTTGTTTTTAATTAATTCAAGTGCTTTACGACATTCGACTTTAAAGTTCCCCTGGCTGTATATATAAGTATATCCCAATCAGTACGAAAAATCCACAAAATTGGTTGCCTGTAAAAGATATAGTTCTTAGTAACATAATTAGTTTACTATATTGAAAAAGTGCACTGTATCAGCTGGTATAAAAGAATAGTTAAAAGAGATACAAAGGACGGATCTTATTTTACAGCTACTGTGCCAATATTTCTTTCCGGTTTAAGGTTCGCTTTTATAAATTCATCTTTGAAATTATAAACACCGAGCACCTCACTGATGGTGTTATTTAACGAATTAAAAGTAAAACTGTTTCTTATTCAATTTTATATTCTATACCATACTAGCTTGAAGAAATTAATTACCCGTTTTAAGACAGAAAAATGAAAATCCGCTATTAGCTATTTTTATTTCCCTGCTTGCAAGATCTGAAGACCCCCGACTCGAGTAGCTCTGTCATACGCGTGCGGTCTGAGTAAAAAGGGATGTAAAAATAAATACACTTGAGGCTTGCAACCCCGTTATTGTACTACGGTAAAAAAAGAAGGTCAAACAGTGATAGATTTCGCTAGAATTTTAATCATAGGACAGTTGAGTAGCTGCAAACTTGCGCTTACATCCGATCGTCTGATCATTAATATGTCGATCGTTAAAATTTTCGTTTCTTTTAGCATTTCTCGTTATCGTTCTTACCTAAACAAGTCTTTGGAATCACCTTTTTTCAAGTACATTAAAGTAACTTCAGACGTACCATGCATCGCTTCTTAACAATAGGAACTTCTCTATATACCTGGGACTCCTTTTAATGCATGCATACGATTAAACAAAGACTATTAAATAAAGATTCCCCGTTATATTAACGAAGTAACAAGGACACATTCTAATTACAATATTTTCTGTCTTCTTTTTAGAAAATGTTGGGAGATAACATTTGTTAGGGTCCTGGGCCTTGTTTTCGTCGACCATTGAATTTTAAGACGCTGAAAAGTATATGTTATAAGAAAAGCGTTTTTACGAAGCAGGATTACTTCTATTTTCACGGGTTCTACCTAGTACCTGTAAAATTCGAGTGTCTTCCTTTTAGGCTGTTATCTCAGCGGTGCTTTCCTTCTGTTATTCGAAAGATGTTAAAATGTGGCTACCCTTCTAACGAACACGCCACTTGTAAATAGAACACTGAAAATCCCCACAGGCAAACCTCGCTCTTCTTGTCATCTAAATAGCCACTCTGTTAGTCTTACATTGAAAACGTATCTATACGAATATATATACCTTTTGCATACGAATCACGTGTGATACCAAGTACAGTGATGATGGTGATGCAGCTGTAGTTAGTCACCTAGCCTGGTCACTCGTCTGTCAGCAGGTAATCATTTCGGGGCAAATATCGTAATTCTGCTCGTCGCTGCCACTCCCCTTATGGTAACCTATTTTTATATGCCAAAAATAGATGAGTGAAGCTTCGGTAAGGCCCGACATCATCACAAGCTGCTGGCCAACAGCATCGACTGGATTCGACTAGTAAAATAAAACATCGTAATGGCTACCGTTCACTCGCATCAGACCAGAAAAAGCTGCCATTTGGTATATGGTGGACTCACTGCCTTCTACTCTTACAAATAGCGAATAAACAGTATGGTGAATATATATATATATATATATATATATATATACATATTATGATATAGATGCGTACATCCACCAAGAAAGCCTATTAAGCAGAAAGAGATATCATGTAGTGCTACTGCATGCACATACACGCTTACGCATATTTTGGCTGATCAAGCTATTAAGTTACAATGGACAAACCAATCAATCTCTGGGATTCACAGACACAATCGTGTAGCGTCGTTTTCAGTCAACGGGACACATCTCTATACAGATTCTAAGCATGATCACACTCAGAGTTACGCACGTTTATTTTCTACGCCGTAAAGTATTTCTGCATCGGATGTTTTTTCTTCTATGCCGCTGCAAGGATAAATGGCGGTACTAGGAAGCTAGGAAGGCATGAAGTTGATGAGAAGCATTATCCTAACATTAGCCGTACGTACATATCAATAACATCATGTAAGTAGCAGACGTATTATAGTTCCGCCGCAAACACAGAACAAAGTAACAAACAACTAGTAGATAAAATAGCTGGGGTTGTAGTTATTAAGGCTTGATGGACCTGTGTAGTGCAGTACACGGCTTACAGGTAGTGGGCATTAGCAGGCCATCAAAACCTTCCTACAGCAAAAAATGATCGGCCGAGAAACAGCTACGTCGAACACAGAGTATTTATTGACTACTGGATCGAAGATTGGCTTCTCGGAACGATGATGGGGTGGACGACGGAACTCATACCCGGGATTGAGGAACCTATAGCCTGCTATGAGCTCTTGGAGAGGTTGGGCAACAAATACATTTGCAAACTCAGTCAACTGACTGCATCAATTCTGTTTAGCCAAAGATCAGACATTATCATACAGACTGCTGCATACAACACGCTGAACGAACTACTTGGGTATTTTTGTTTTGAAATACCCGGAAAAAATCAATTGTTAAAAACACGCACGAACTTACTGTCATCTGTTTTTTCATATTTGCCTTATTGACTTTTTGTCTACTCCTACATACAGTTCCCTATTCGTGTGAGGTAACCTGTAAGGTCCAAAAAAGGGATTGAAAGAAGTGGCAGGTAGTATGCGAGCGAATACTTGTATCCGGCGGGTATAATGGCACACTTATTTATAGTTCTAGCACAATTCGTGATAATAAACTGTGGGCACAAATAACGTTTTATTAAATTAAATTAAATCTAAAATCTATATAACGTCTTTAACGTACTATTTTTGATTACATGTTTGCTTCCGTAACGAACGGATGCAAAGAACCGTTCGACGGACGTGTCTTGTATCCACGATCTTAGGTGGGCTGTATACGGTTCTGCGCATTTTGATTGACTTCAAGTCGATTCTCACTTCAAATCACGGCTACCGCGACTACCAGGTAGGTGACACCGACAGTGGTCCTTAGAGTTTAAAGTTTAAATGGTAATGACCCATAATATATCACGGTACAAACCGTACAGGTTAGAATGCAGGACAGAATTACAGGACATGCCTGGCTAGGGAAGTTAGTGACCCAAAACTAAGACAAGTTAACAAAACAGAGGTTTATAATTCTTGCGTGCACTATACATTTCGCATTTTAAATAATAACCATGCTTGTAATTAGTTCTCACCTATTTTTACCTTTCGCTCCGTTTCCTAAAGCATACACATACGTCAGAAGTAGGAACAGTAGAGGTAATGACCTATAACGTATCCAAGAGTCTTCTGAAGCTTCCAATTAATATTGTGAACCATTATAATTTGTGGAGGTACGCTTGAAAACAGTCCAACCTAAACGTCTTCTTGCAACATGATTGCTATGCACGTTTTTAGCAGGGATCAAGCCTATATAGCGCTACACGCATGTAGAGTCACACCTATCATCCAGCGTTTACAAGTTGTATACGTAAGACATGTTTAAAAAAGATCGGTGTTTGGTGGAATAAATTGGAAGCTGTTCCGCTATATGATAAAATAACTGTTCCGCAACAACTGATTTTAAAAGAGCCGCTTAAAACATATTGCGAACAATCTTTCTTATATTTCAGTGCTGAAAATAACTGGCTCACAAGTAAGAGGGGTCATTTGGCAACCCTAATATGGATATTCTCTGGTATAGATGCCGCTTGTTTCGCTTACACTAATATTTTTCAGAGATTATTATGTCAAATATAAGACGCAAACTATCGATCCTTTGATCATAAATAATGTAGCCACCGACGAAGGTTTTTCGCACAGTCGATCGCCTACAAATGTACCGTTAAACTTAACGTATCGAGCAAGGGATTCCCAGAGGAATCAGGATTACATTTATTGGTCTTCTCTTAAATTTTCCCTACGTTTGTACTTGTAAATATCATTATATACGTGTATAGGTGCGAATACTAGGATCTGTAAATTGTTTCCCCTTTACCCCTAGTTGTCTACAATTCATAAAGCTCTTTTTGTATTCACCGTAGGAAGCTTGTTTCAATCAGTACTAATAAGTTGGCAATTCTGGGTGTACACCACACATAGCACACCTAATGCTGTGTTGTTACGAAGACGCTGTAATTTATTTACCTTACGGAATCTGAAAGATACGGCATACAGTCTGCGTGATAATGTATGAAAATACAAGCATCCATGGGGATCAGCCATAATAAATATTCCTTTAACCTTAATAAGGAGCCACCAGGCACAATTCCGGCAAAAAGTGTTACCTGCACACCAAAGGTACAGTGTTTGATGACAACAGAGCGAGTCCAGATGCTTTGGTCTTATTGATTCAAATACATCCCACAGAAGTTCTGCCCCATTTTGCTACTAAGAGACCCGTCATACAAAAGCATAATCTTTCCGCATATGCCTGCTTCTATACACCTTTACTAATCTATTGTATTGAGCAGTGATCATAATACTGACCAAAACAACCAAACGAAGAAAGCACACCATTGCTCGCAACAGAACCATCGGTTTACGGATTCTCGAACATTTTAATACACTTTTTATCAACATATGTATTTTTCCTTGACTTAGACAGACTTTCTATGGTGCTATTGGCTGACAGTAAGGTCGCTGACCGGTGTCGATTTCTTTTAAAAATTCTGCGGATTTCGGAATATCACTTTCATCACTGCACGACTATGACCCTTTTTCCGTTATTCCAACCGCCGGCTTTTTCTATCGCATTGTTAGCTCGCATTTGAGAAATATGCATCAATACCTTGAGATTATATCGAAATAATGAAGGCAGTGTCCCAGAAACGCAATTAGGATTAGAGATACCTTTTGGATACACATATATATACACGGTTTTTTTGAACACATGCTTACTAAAATAAACCTCGAATGCTTTCAGAAGAAGAAGCAAGAAACAGATCTGATTAACTGAGTCAAGCGAGACACTCCATTTAGTGCATATTTAGTGATGGCTTTAATTACAACAGTAGAGATGCGCGTCAAGCTTTTAATCAGGTAGCCAGGCGCACTTCCTTTGATAGGTTCAACTCGATAGGTTCTTTCCCTTTATTGAAATGTGAGTTTTCATTTCTTTTGTTCCTCTCCGATTATCTCACGCGTTAATTTCTACTGGTTCTTCGATTTTCTGGCGCAGACGGAAGCTTTCACCTTCTCTCTATAGCTTTTTTCAACAAAACGAAAATTCATACATACATAGTATTGGTATATAATATGTACGCCAAACGTTGAAGCGGCGAAATAGAAACTCTATTGAGAACAAGAAAAGACATGAACAGATACGAGGTATAGAGTTTTCGAAATTAAGCCTATGACGATTTCTTAGTGTTCGTCGAGATCGATAGATAAACTAACGATTGGAGAAGGTATCTGGTACTACTGATCGCAGAGGAGTGCTTCTTTTTGCGTTTCCTTAATTTTAGTACTTGCGAGAGTATATGATTGGTACTGAGCAGCACTTGAATGAGACATAGTCTGCAAAAGTTTTCCGCCCGTAAATGTACCTTTACCTTATGTATGAACTGATCTTCGTATCAAACATGGGTACGCGATCGATGTCACCTATTACAATTCATTGAAAGCGATGATTTATTTTTTCTTCTATGAAATTTCCCCTATTATTTCTAGATCTATTGAGTTCCTGCCCGAATACGCATTTCGAGCATACCGTTTAATCCGGACGATGTAGAATAGTAGATGATACATAATATACACATATAGAAAGCACGTTCATTGTAAACGGGGTTTGATATACAAAAAAAAAAGGTGTAACCATATTTCTAATGTCAGCCAACAAGTGATTCATATTTGATTGTTTGAATTATGAGTCATCGATGAACTTAGAGTGAATACGTACAATCGTAACTTCTTGTACCTAAAATAGCTTTCTTTTAACCTATTTATCAGAGTTGAATATTTAGAAGAAACTTAGGACCCTTAGAAGGATTGAGTTGTTGTCCTTTTTAGTGGCCACACTACTGGAAGCAGCCATAAAACATAGCTGGCTCAATCTTTAATCAGACGAGTAAATCCGCCGTATTCAATATATTGTGAAACAATGTCAGATTTTGTCAGTTATATTGGGACTGGCGGATTGTCGTCCAACTATGTTATATAGCTGACAATACTACATAAATAAAGACGGTATATAAGACGCACGCTTATCTCCGGCAAGATCTACGTAGTTCTGTACCGTCATACGGAAAAGTTCAATAGCGTACACTTCGGGAGAAACTTGTCTTTGTCTTAGGCCAACTTGCAGTCCATCAGGGGAAATGATTTTTTAAGCAGGTTCAAGCTGTAGATCCAACACGGAATAATTAGATCTGAACATGAGCTGAGTATGTTTGTGTTTGTATTAACATCAAAATAAGTAATATATAATATACCAGTAGTCTGCGCTACGATCTGGCAAAACCGAAAAACTCGTTCAGCTAGGGCTATCAACACGTCAGACAGCCAAAACAATGCAACCTCTCGCACATACGATCTATATCGGTATTATTAAACCCAACCATAAAAAATATCTGCGGACTACAAACTGCAGATTGAGTTGGCAGCTTTATAAAAGCCGACTGTTTTCCCTAATTGTATAGTTCATCCTCGCCCAAACAATTGAAATCTTTATTTCAGGTGCGTCACTGGTGCGGAATTACGCTAGAACCATGGGACCGGCAGTCGGTGGCAATATTGCTTTGTATCGACGTTCTATTCAAAACTCCACTTGTCACAGCCTCGGGAATATATATTGTATGTGCTAGTCTTAGGTCAAGCTAGCGTAGGATCATAGTTGTACTTAATTACAATATTTTTTTGCCCACATATACATGCGTGGTTTATAAAAGTTAGACAACGAAATATAATATCATCTATATCGGAACATTTAGATGCATCTGAAAATTTATGATCCCACCAACACATGATACGACCTGTTTTATATAGCTAGTAAATAAGGAAATATGGAAAAATAGGTTCTGAGAGTTTTAAAGGTGGAAAATTGGTGACATATGTTTGATCCGTTGGCATAGCAGGCAAATGGTACTTCAACCCAAAAATGTCCTCCGAAATATCGAATGATAGCGTGCGCCTATGAAATTAACACTCGCTTTCTCATTATTGATTACACTGTTTAGGTATCGATTATTTCTAAAAAGACCTATGGCTCTATTAGAGCTATCTCAAACGTTTGCTATCTTAAATGGTACAACATGAGGGTGGCGTTCCAAGACATGTTTTTGTTTTATCAATAGCCACGATGGTACGGCAGAAATAGTTGAAAAACTCGTTCTTTTAAAAGTAAAAAAGGTTATCGTTGTATAGGTAAGAAGACAAGCGTCGCAAGTATTGCATCAACGAAAACCTAGGCGAGATAATCAATCTAATGGCAATGCAGCGATATCGAAAATCTCGTTAGTGGCCGACTCCTTTTGACGGAGCTTGTTCTGAAGGTTTACAAGGAACATGCGGAAAGTAATTCTAGCTACGCTATTGAAACGACAGTCAGCATTGCACAACGCTCGTTGTCATAGTGGTTCCGCATTTGAGAACGTTTTTTGTTTGATGTATTATTTGGTAGTGTATGTATTTGGTGAGCGAAGCGCCTAGTTCCTGAAAAATGTTGAAAAATGCGTTTACGATTTACGTATATCACATCCATTATACGGTATATTCTAACGCCAATAAATATTTAGCTAGATAGTGGCCTAGGTTCTCATAGGTAAATACGCGATTGCTTTTTCTATGAAAGGAAAGATCGTAGTCATTAGCCCATGACGATCCATGTTTTTCGTGCAATTTACATTTCCTGTTGACCTACATAACAGATAATTCCGGATGAAGCTATAAGATATCGCTTTCTTTTTTTTTTTTTTCTCTGAAATAATATCAAGAACTGAGAAAGAACCAAAACTCCATCGGTCACATTACCGTACCCTCTTCTTTGGCTTTGATGATCTTGTTTTAATTAACGCCAAAACCTGCTAGAATATACATAGATCCCAATTTTTCCATTTAATCCGAATTATTTGAAGGGGCGCAAATGCCATTACCAATCAACCTGTCAGAATCGTTAACGTGTTGGTGTTTATTTTCTTCTGTCTGTACTATCGATATAGTCTCAGCATGCACTAAAATGAAAAAAACTTGTTGTAGGAGCCGTCGAAGGGTTACCTCGTTGTTATTTATGCTTTGTAATTGTATCAGTATCTTTTTGACGTACCATTGAACCAACTAAGTTCATTACTAACTGAGATTTGATTATTTAGGTCGTCTTTTATTTGACCATGGTCAGTTACGAGAAGCATTTATTCGCGTGTTATAACATGATTGTTCAGAGACACGTCGGCGAAGCTCAAGGAACGAACAAGGTGACGGTATGTACTGTTGTTTTTTACAAAAGTCTGGTGCTAAGTTTCTAGAACTCTCTAGTTAACTGCTAATCAACTGCGAGGGAATCTTCGCCCCGTTTAGAGCCACAACCTTCCACGAGAACGAATAAAATTAGAAAAGAATTGAATTCGAAGGCGTTCTCTAGTAATTTCTATTGTGGCTGTTTCCTCCTTCGCAGCTCTGCAATTAATGTATACATTCAGATCGCGTAACTTCAAACGTGGCAAAGTTTACCGTTAAAGACAATGACCTGTCGTCAACGGCGAAAAATTTCACCGATTCTTAGTTGTCATTTGTATCTGTTTTGTCGATTTGGTGGCAAAGTTTAGTAAGTGGCTAAATACGCTTCCTTCGGCAAGCGTCACAGCACCTTTGCATGAGGCAACTATTCTTTTATGGTTCTTGCATCCTCTATTTTCGATTCTATAGATGCTCACTTAGGTGCCGTACCCTATACTTAAGTGCAAACTTTTGAGCTTCAGAAATACGTAGATTATCCAATATTACAGGTGTCCATTTGGATTTAGATGCACTATATCGCCAGAGCCCACAACTCGAGCCTTATTTAAAAATAAGCTTTAAAGTTTCAGGGAGTACCGTCAGCTCAGAAAAATCCTTGCTGATTTCAGCATGTACTATGAAACATTTTAACCCGACAAATATAACTCAGATATAGAACTCATTGGATCTACAATAATTCCTGCTTCCTTTTTTCGTCCATTGTCTAATTAGTTCATGACACCTTTAATCTCAGCTATATATTAAGGTTAGCAAATATTAAGGTTTGTTAGGAGTCTAGCGCTTATAATAGAAGATGTGGTTCCCTATCAGCTGTTCTCAGTCAAATTTGTCTAATTCATAAATAACGTATAATTTCTAATTTGATAGGTATTCTATATCGGTGCAGTATCGAAGACACAGCCAGATATGATCTAAAATTGTCCTTTAAGACCAAGACGAGCAAGGTTTTTTTGGAATCATTATTTACATCCTGTGACTGGGTCCATTAAGCAAATAATCGTTTTAACGAATAAAAACAACATCTATGGAGCCTATGAATCTACTATCAGACCCTCTGGAGGGTCCACCCTAGGGCTCTAGAAGCGCGATGTATAAGCATTGCTGTCGTACAGATCGACACGACAAAAGTATCACCAGGCCAAACGAGAAGAGAGAATACAAAAACACTTAATTTTCTAAGCATTTGCGTTCTTTTCCGAATTTTTACAATTTCCGACATTTCATTATGTTGCTTTCGAAATAACGCAAACGAGTCGCGCTTGAAATTTCAGTACAGCTACGAGTACAAGAGTGTCAAGTAAGCTCTGATGTCAATTTTGTTTCGTAGCGGCCTGAGAATGCACACGACACTTGACAATGATTAGTCAAGTAAAAGTTCTATGGAACAAACTGTGCGGGCTGTGCTTGGATTGCATTAGGACCCTTTGTTGGGTGCTCCCATGTTATGGAAGCAAATCAATTTTTCTTTGTAGACGACATAGTTAATGTTGCTACTCTGAATTTTTAAGCGTTTGTAGCTGTGCTCACGTTTATGGTCAACGTAAAGAGGTTCAAAAATAATAAAACCAATAATCGAAGATCCATCGACAAGAGTGGGACCACTACCGCATAAATGTCATCTTTCAGAAAGTACTCTTGAACATATTTGATGCATTGTATACGAAACACCCCAAAAGCAGAGAGGCAACCCATATTAAAAATTGATATATTTTTTGACTATGTGCTAATTCTTCGTCCGTTAACAACACAGTGTTCATATGTCTCTTGTCAGTGATGATAATAATAAAGCCAGGATATGCAATTAAGTGCTTTATTCAGCTCTTCAATCGTACTCGCTGAAGAAGCTCGAATTTAAGCTAGGATAGGTATTTTTCGATATAATCCTCAGAGATTAGAATGGACGCCTTGATCTCCCATAGCTATCCCGCATCTCAAATCAGGTCACACTCGTCCAAAAAGTTTGAAATAGTTAAAGCTACTTGAAGTATAAATATTTCATGTAATTAGTCATTCGAAATTATTCTGTTGTATAATACTGGCTCATTTTTTACTTTTTTTTTTGTACTACGATTTGTTACTACGATAACTAACTACAACCACCTAACACCTCCATGGCTGTTAACTGTGACAGGCAGTACCGTGTCTGTATGGTAAATAAATACAACGAAATAACCATAATGTTATTATAAAGCTACTTTTGTCTCTCCATCATTTATTCTCTTTGTGGACTGGATAAATAATTCGAAAATTAGTTAGATCAAAACCGCTTGGCAAGACAAACTCCGGCAAATGTCACTATTTATTTTCTCTAATTGCAGATGAGTCTCGTCGAGCTTCAGGCTGTGCGCCGATTACAATCCAACTTGAGCAAAACAGTCTTAAAATCGGACGATCTTTTTCAAAAAATGGCCTTCTTCTGGACTGGCCTCTTCGTGATTGGTGTCTGCCTTGAGGTTACCAGGTTTGAGGACTTTCCAGCTGTTTTTAATTCCACAATACAATCGTATGTTCACTCTTTAAGCCACAAATGTATCTGGCAGCGTTGAACGAAAATACCTAAATACAATTCAATCTATACGTTGTATAGCCTATGTGTAGCCCCGTTTAACTAAGCATGCGTAAATGATGCGGCAGGGCCTTAATCGAGCTCATATTAGTATTGTATCCTTTTTGGAGCAGTAGATTTCGTAGGCGCAGCCAGTAGGCCACGGATAACGTTCTAAAAATTCAATTGGCAATGGGATGGCCAGCAGCGCGAACTTCATCTTGTCATGGTTTCAGGTACTACAATGGAAAGGCGTCCGATCCAGATTTTGACGATCCAAATGAGCTGCTGCAGCTCTTCGTAAACCTAATGAATTTCTTTATGCTCTTCATATCTTTATCGATTTTTGGCGCCAAACTAACTGAAACTGCACATGCATGCACGATGCTTGTACATCGGATGATCAACCACGCGCCAACGGAGGAAAATCTCGAGCTCTTTTCGCAGGCCCATCTACTAGTCGCGCAGATGAATAAGCCGGAAATTGCCATGAGCGGTTAGTTCAATGAATATTTGTATTGCGACCATTATCACCAGCTCTTCTATGACAAATCTTCAATTTTTTGTCACTGTCTTCTTGTAACAAACGTCATCTAATACACGTTACACAATAATACTTTCTAACTGATTTGACGTCCTGGTAACTGAGGACAACGTAACTAAGTTAATCGACCTTTAAGCTCACGGCAAAATATTGGACGACCAATTTCTCAGCACACGTATCGTGTTTTGCACTTGGTACCTAACGGAAATTCCACATCTATTCCTAAGGTCCAAAGGCAAACAATTGCTGGAACTTCCCCAGAGTACCACAGAATGTGTGTAACAGTGTCATACTCTACGAATGCATGCATGTGCCATAAATGCGCTTTGCTGTAAATCACTCCAATCACACTACATTGTCACAAAGATTATGCCTGCATTAGCATAGCATAATGAATTGGCCTCAAGAAAAAAGGCACTTGATCAGGGCTCAACTGAATCGGTAGGTCGATTTCACGAGTGGCTAATTGCTACGCAGATATCGTCTATCTATAGCTTTTTACGTATTTGGCGTTATCCAAGGGAATTTTCCCTAGCAGAGGCGAATTCTCTTGTTGGTAAGCCTGAAAAGTTTGGGTTTATCATCTTTGTAAGCTGGTGTTTGCAGGTTTCTAAGTATTTCTTATGTAAAGCGAGTACCTTTATGCACACGCTCATCAACTTTGTATTTCATGGTTCGGTCTGCAATTGCTTTTACGGTCCAGGCTTAGGGCAAATCTATATTTTTCAATCATTACATGTTGAAACAGCTTTGCAAGACAGTATTCAGTTACACCGTTTGAGAATAGCTCCATGCCACATATTGTAAAGTGTAAGATATCTATTATGCCACATAGAAGCTTACTTTCTGCATTTACTGAACCAAATAGTTTGATCTAAAGTTTATAGTTTTCGTTAAATACAAATCAACAAGTAACTCTCTGCTTAGCTAATAGTGAATCGGTCAAACTTTACTGGACTCCTATCGTGTGTTTACCATTCCTTCACTCATTATATAGGTTGATAATTCATTGAATCAACAGAGATTTATTTAGGAATGCTAGCAAAGGACAATTGCCGTTAATTAATCGCTATAGATGTTATCTTTATGGGGCATTGTATTGGTAATGACTTTTCTGACCCTGTATCTTATTTTTAGGCTGGAACTTCTTCACGTTTTCGCGCAACTTCATTCTAACAATCGGCGGAGCTCTGATCTCTTATATTCTCCTCATTATTCAGATGGCACCGTCGAAAGTTAAAGACGTTACAGTGGCCTCAGATATCAAAATAATGGCAAGCTTATATAATGCTACGGCGAGTACCGTGCTCAATAATATAACGACACGGAGTGGTACCTGGTAAAGCCGGAAAAGATACTTTGAAGAGCATATACAGATTGGTCAATCGTTGCGTATTAATTACATATAATTTATGAAAAAAGCCCTTTTCCTTGTTGAGGACCAGTTAGTGCAACAAAAGGTGAATATGTTGTTTTTGTTGACCAGGAGACGCTGGAAGTTAAGCAAATATAATAATAGATCCACGATACCAGTCATATATCTCAGTTTAATACTAGCTATTTAATATTATCGTAGCTTTATTAACTCAGCGATATGGACTTGGTAAGAAAGAAACCTTAATTTTGGTATCAAATTGAAAACTAAAAATCAAAAATTGTCTTCTAGCTCACGATAT
>NW_019211454.1:40288532-40316458 GCF_002443255.2 Varroa destructor | reverse complement strand
TATACATATATCCGCAAAATAAAAACGTGTAAGTTTTTCTCGGATAATGATGCAGTCCTTTTTACTGATACAATATATACATTTAGATTGAATTTTTTCATGTCAAACACCATCCACCTTCACAGAAGCTTCAAACGTTTGAGTTTTTAATATAATAACAGACATTTAGGTGATTTGGTAATCGAAGAGACCCAAAAAAGATTTCAAGGGTGTGGCTCTATGAGCCTTCACGTCTACAATAAAGTGATGTGGTTTATGGAAATGAAAACTCATCGTAGAAAGTGCTCTAGATGTAATTACTATAGCTTCGTATTTAGTTAACTAAATTGTCGGAGCTACGATAATCTATGAGCACACAAAGCCATTGAACGCCGCGTACAAAAAAATCTAGGCTTGGTAATATATTCCAACAATGAGAGTTGCCACATGTATACAAGCACCGCATCTGTGGATTAAAAACCGACCTTTCACCAAAACAGATACGTTTCGATAGATATTGAATATAGAACATTATAAGCAAACGTTTTCTGAGGTATTTTAAGGCTTAAAAGTAAACATTCCGCTCATTGTAGGCAGCCTAGTTCTAAATGGCGAAATCCAGCTATGACACTATAACGTGCAATGTCCCATTGCAAATTGCTTGCTATATAAAGCTTATGCTAGGTCCAAAACTAGCAATAAAATAATCAGGTTTAGCTATACAAGTGTTTAGGTATAAAAAATGGTTTTCAATTGATGATATTCTAAATTTCTACGACATCCTCGTTACAAACTTCCGAATCTCGAACCGCTTTAATTGGATAGCATAAAATACATATTGTTTGCTTACTACAAGCATCAGATAGGCTTGCTCACTGAGCACTAGTCTCATAACTGAGAATATTACTATTGCAAGTTATACGTGAACTATAAACTTGAAGTTTCCCTGCCACCTGTTTAACTTGAACCATGCGTTCAGTGCTCGTGACATAAGACCACAGATCAACCAACTCAACGACCGATTTGTTAAGCATTTTTCCTTGGCAGTTCTTCTAATTATACCAATATAGTAAAGTGTCGAAGTGGATAGGATAAAAACCTAGGGAGGTCTTCGCAGCGATAGCGTGTTCTATTAATATTGTTAGTTCTTTAAGAATATAGGTTGTAGGCCTCGGCTTTCAATATGATACACTGTTGCTAGATTCCGGATACTGGCGCAATACGCTTCGCAAACGGCATCTCCATAAAAATAGTACCGCTGGCTTGCATTTGTACTTTTGAAATTATTGACAGTATATAACTCTATTGCAACGCCAAAAGCTTCCACGGAAATATCATTTATTTATCATTCCTCAAGGGATATCATAGGCCTATGGCTCCGCATTAATGACACATACGATACGTTCCGAATGTATACGGTTGTGTTTTGTTTTTGATTGAACATACGAAAGACTCATGCAGGATATACGTCTGAATCCTTAACAAATGAACGGAATCGATGTAGGTCGTATCAAATATTAACCGTGTGAGCGAAAAGTTTGCGGTTTAGATGGCTAGACATTTTTGCTCTGTATAACAAACGCGTACGTTACGAGCGATCGTAAGTGGGTTACGGATGAAGCGTACCATGGCATCGAAAATTTGTTTGGAACACGGCAATGATAGTAAGTGTATAATAGAGATTTTGTCATAAAACAAAAAAAAAAATGCCTATCTGATGTAAACAGTATTTCCATAGAAAAATCACGCAATATTTTCATGTTCTAAATTTCGTTAGTGTGATTTCATTAAGCAAAGAAGCTCATTAAGCACCATTGTCCTATGTAGATCTTCGAAGCAATTGTACTACAACAAAATCTCTATCCAGGTCCCCCCGAAGATGCACCTACCTGCTTGCCTATGTCTATCAGTGCACATATGAATTGCGGCATATCAACGAAATGGGCGTCGCCGCCGCTTACTCTGGAAGTAAAATTGGTCTCGTGAAGGCTGTCCTGACACTTCTTAGAAATTCAAAATACATATTCATTAAGCTTTAATTTAGGTAATCAAAATTAATAGATTATAGTTTATGGAATTCGTTCCTAAGACGGCGAGTTGCGTGAAAGATATTGGTTTTTCCGCTCAACGCGCTCATGTGCAGGATTAAGGTAACTATGTTTCCTGTTTAAGACTAAGATGCAGCTGTTCAACAAAGCTTACAATTAGAGAAATACAGTATAGGTCATCCGTTCAATAAAAGAAAAGAGCGCCACAAAGGATTCGTAGAGCTGGCTGGTTGCAATACGCAAAACTAAATCGAAAAAAAAAAAAAAAAAAAAAAAGATTGTGAATGCCACCCTTGAAAATATACATGAAGATAAATTAAAATGGGAATCATGGGAGTAATTCTTCTGCACAGGCGCGTTCTAACGCTGTTACTTAAAGAGGAATATATGTTTCGAAGTAATTATGTTGGTCTTCCATACATTATGCTTATTAACAACACTTAAAAGTGTAAGGTATCGCTCTCCAATGGGTCCTAAACAGTCATGCAGCGGAAATCTACCTGGCCAGCCTTCGATTCTTTTATTGTGGGCACAGCGATGCAGTACAAACGTTGGCTAGTTGAAGTACTGCTTAATTTATCTACAATGTATTTAGCTCATTTTTGACCTGTGGACAGATTATGTAAACATTGACCAAGTTGAGCTAGTTGTTTCTTAGGTAGGAACAATATGAGTACCGCAAAAACCTAACATTCGCACATCTCTTACGGGCATCAGTAATTTTTGGCTAGATACTACATCGAGTGTTAGCGGATCGCATGCCTAGCAAAAAAAAAAAAGAACGGACGTATCTGCTCATCTAATATAGGCTAAGAGCCCTACGAATGTCCAACGTTCTGTAACTAATTATGGTTCTGATCGAATATAACTAGCAGTGAATGTAACAATAATATTGCTAGATATATTTACATATCGGTTTGCGCGCAGTAGACATCAGACATCCGCTTTCACTATGTGCGCTACCTGTAGAAGAAAAGATCGCTCAGAAAGGCTATCGTTTGCACCATCAATATGGTGTGACACAATGGGTCACAAGGTGAAGCGACAAGACCTCAAAGCGAAAAGTTACCGGTTGATGACGGCAGCGTAGTTCTTCCAAGTTGTTCTGATAGCAGCGGATGCATATATTAGAGGCGGTCTACATGCCGCGTATTGGTTCGTTCAATTCATATATATGTATTTTTGTGTCTCTGTGCGTAACGCCATCTGTTTCTGCTTTCCGTAACGAATCAGCAAGCGTGTTATCGAGCTTAGATTATGCCAACCAGATAGCTCAATCAGAAACACTCGCAGGTGGCTTATTTGGACCTTTTTACTCCTTTTCTATTACAACTACTACTATAAGCAGTTTGCAAGCAGCTTCAACGGCGCATCCGTGAACGGCGATAATGTGTCGAATACAGATAATAGCATGTTGTTTTGTGTTTTACCAAGTTTAATCACTTTATCACAAAGAAAGATGAATTGAAAGAAGGCAAGATACCGGGTGACAACTCAGAACCAAATTTAGGCCGGCACTTAGAATTCTTTTTGAGCTTGATGTTGTGAAAATCCCCTTGCCTTATGTTACGATCACGTTATCATTTAGCAAAGGTGAACAACGAGGCTTGAGGAAACGTTTGGTACCAACAACAATCGTCTGATTGTCACGAGGCACTTTCTAACCGAGTACTGGCATCTGGTAAGTGCGAACCTCCTTCCAAGCGAGAGGGCTTTTCACCACTGGCTAGAAGGACTCCCTTGCCGCTTTACCCGCACTCTGGGCTATCAGTGCAGACTTTTTCTGTGAGCGTCGTCCGTAATAGCTGATTGTTCGTCGGGACTACGAGCCGGGCCGCCAACCGTCCGAAGCGGTTTCCAAGCGTTGAAGTTCAAAACGTGTTCTGTCTCGTGCGTCTGGGTACCCGGACGGACGCTCTACACTAGCCGGCTTGTCGGGGCAGACATGTGCGAAGATATCCATTAGCACAGTGTGTGAGTGAAGCTGAAGCTGAAATGAGGCCTAAATCATTACTACTCTTAGCGTTTATCGCTTGGACGGCAGTTGCTGTAGAACACGAAGACCAGCATCGTGACCTTCGATTAGAGAGGCAACTCGGAGATGACGTCCCACTTGACCCTGAATCGCAAGAGAGACTCGTCCGCATAGCTCGTCAAATGGGAGCTATTGTAACAACCGAGCCATCAATCCATGTGACCCAAACGCTTGCGAGGCCCACCATTGTGATGGACGAAGTTGACTCAGCAGACTGGGAGCTAGTGGCGCCTACGAAAGAGGGTGAGACACCGGATCGAACAGTGCAGGAACGAATTCAACGAAAACCTAGGAAGATCAACCTTAAGTCGTCACCTTTGGTGGAATGGAGAACTGGTCAGCTGTTGCCCAAAGACAGTTTGTCAGAAACGGTGACCTCGGCGGAGAAGAAATCTATTGGCAGGTACTTTGAAACTATCAAAAATCGGATTGGCTCATTAAAGTCAATAGACTTTCCAAAAGCCGAGTTCCGTTCCATATGGTCACACACTGAACCTGAAGATTTGGCGTCGGCTCAGTTTCGTGCCGAAGGTCGTGAAGATGGCGACCCGCTTCGTGAAAGGTTATGGACAATACCTTCGAAAAAAGCTAAGCCGCAACAGCAGTTACAGGCGAAGAAACCTGATCGTAAACCGCCTCGCAAAAAAAGACCATATCAAGGTGTTTCGACCTCGAAGCCGTCCCGGTATATCGCTACCCCGGCAACGCAAACAATAACTAGCTTTCCTTCCCCGAACGAAACGGCCGTTGAACATGCGTTCACTGCAGCTTCTACGTTGCTTGATAATGACGATGCCACTGAAACCACCCTGACTAGTCAAAACACTTCCGAGATGCAGACGGAAACACCTCTAGAAGCGAGCGTCGACAAATATACGCGTGTTCCTTATAAGATGCCATCGTTTGCTGGTCTATTAACACACGACGAAGTTGACAAAGTCATGTCCATAGATGAGAAAACCAAAAATATTCTACAGCAGCTAACTGCGTTAAACCTTTATCAGGAATTGCCGATGGAAGTAGAAGCTGACGAAGACGATGCTCGACTTTCTCTCGATGACTCTACTACACAGCGAAATGAAGAAAGCATTATTGATGACCGCGATGAAGGGGCAGTTGTCGATTGCTCGCGCGAAGTCCACTACAGTGTATATGGAGGTACAGACCCAACAGCGCGACATCAACTACGTCAAGAACTTTTTGTAGGCTCTGGGTCAAACGCAGCATTCAACGGCCAATCATCGGTGATAACGAGTACAGTATACGCGTAGCTTACAAAATAGTTTCATGTTTGATTTATTAATTGGATAACTTGTCAATCTTCTGTGTCACAATGACCTTTGTCACTTTATCATATAATCGTTCGTTTATAATTTGGACCCTTATTCAACCTCTCTTCATCTTACGTAGAATTTATACAACTGTCCAAAAAGAAAATATATCTTGAAATGATTCTCATTGCAGTTACATAAGGCGCATGCAAATGAATTGAAATCACTTTTAAATATTGTCAACTGTTAGATACGCTAAAAACTACACCGAATCATACTGGGGCACTTGGACAAGCAGCGTTGTCCAGAGAGGACAAGGTGGTGAATGATGACCTTCAGCAGCTAACCCTGCATCCAGAGGATATGGAACTCCAATACATCGAGAGTCCAGAAACGGATAGTGACCCATCCGTTACGTACGTTTCCACAAGGAGTCCTAAGTAAGTAATGTATTTGGTACGAATCCCACAAGTAATGGGGGTGCGTATAATCATTCTTAAATAGTTTAAAAGTCGTCAAGAAATCCTTTGGACTAATCGGTGTGATTTGTTATGGCCAAGTGTTGCAACAGTGAAATTTCATAGAAAAGCTTAGGGTTATCTGTGCTTCGGTGGCTATGTACAAGCCGCAGAAGGTAGTGTTCTATCACTTTTGGTATCGAAACGATGCTCCGCTGCATATTTCTTTGTTTATGATAACATAAAATGACTAACTCGCCGACATGCGTTACTTATTGAAATTTTCCAAGAAATATTTGTGTTGTATGATTTGAATAGTTCAATCTGCTATTCCCATAAAGCAGTTCTATGCATATGGACGAGCCAGGTTGAGCGATCCCTTTTGCTTTACTGCAGATATATACGGCATGTATCAATAGATTGAACATGACTTTTGTTATCTCGACAACAACATATAGTACACCACAATGTGATGATGGAAGATATTCATAACAGGTGTAAAAGGGTATTCCAGACAAAATACAATCATGTTCGTACATATATACAATTTCCGTCCGTTCTCCGAGGACAGACACGCATTAATTTTTTTATTTCAGAAATATCTCGTCTGACAACAATTCAGCCATCTTGAGCCGTAACGGCATTACCTCACATGTTACATATAACAGAAAAGTGACCCGCAGACCAACTGAACGTAAGTTTTCCACAATTATAACACCAACGTGCATCTAAGTAAGTAGACTAGGAGTCATCAATAACAATGGAATGTTTAATCTCTGAATTTAACACCGTACCACATTGTCGCTGGCAGCAATGCTCAAGCTACACTAAGAATTATCCTCAACTACTTACATGTGGTTGTCCTATTTATCGCACAGGTATTGTTTCGTAAAAAAAAAAATGCTGTTTCTGCACACTTGCAGCATTTCCCGACTCAATGTTGACGATGCCTAATATAATCGATACATAAACGGCTAAAGACTGGTCCCAAATACCAAAAACTGTTTCAATAAAAAAAAATTAATTTTTCTTGCAGGTATGTCAACAACTCGCCGACCCATGAGACCCGGAAGTTCAAAGCAAACATCAGCATCGACGGCTAGAACCACCACTGCCACCGCCATTATGATAACACCAGCCCCATCAACGGCTGATGACAGTTTGGATGCCACTTTAGAGGAAGTCGACTTCGACAAGCAGAGCCAGGTCACCGATGAACCAGATTTAACGACGGAACCATTAACCACTACGAGTATCAACACGACTATGCCGATGGCGACGATGACAGTGACAACAATGACGCCACGACGAAGACCAGGCAAAACGTTAACGAAGAAGGCATCGCAAGCACCGGCAGGCGGTAAAAATCTTACAGATGATCATAGCACTACTACTTCTACGGCTGGTACCAACAACAGAGTTCACCAGAAGAAAAATAAAAAGAAGAAACAGCAGAGTATGGATTCGACAACGAAAGTACCATCAACAAATGGTAGTTTTATGGCGATTAGTAAATCTCAGCAAGGGTCAAATTCTAAGAGCGATTCAACGACCGTTCTATCACCGGTTACGTATCAAGTGCCGCAGGTGATTTTGCCACCTCCACAGCTTTCAATGAATCCGCTAGCAGCTCTTACTAATCTCCTGCCGCTTCTGCAAATGCTTAACAGGCCGGCACCGCTATTCTATCAGCAGTTGTCCCAGATGGCAAGTCAAACTGCTGGTGTCGGCGGTATCAAAAACAGTGTCAGTCGGCCTCAGCAACTGCAACAGCAACAAGAGCATGTCACTGTTAAACCTATGCAGTATCAACAGGTGCCTCATTATAGCGTACCTCAATACGGCATTAGTAGCCCTTACTACCTTCCTCACGTCTATACACAGCAACTAGCTAACATGTCGGCTGCATCGACAACGACCCCAACGCCATTAATTCCCACCCCACTCAGCAGGCCAATGAGTTTACCTCAGATGATTGAACCGTTAGCAGAAAAGCCGAATTCTGCTAATAGTAATATTGCTAACCCAGGGAAGAAGACGCACTTCCAAAGGAAGCCACAGCAGAAGCCTACGTTACAGTTAGGAGGGTCTAATCAACAGCTTCCAAACATTGCTACCACCATTCGCACCATGATGCATCTCCTGAACGCTAATAATCTCATGCTTGCTGGCAATAACGCGAATAGAAACAGTAAGAAGCATCGAATGCCAAAATTTGTTGATGTAAATGATCCATCATACGAACTAGACAATCAGCGCTTTCCTTCAAATACTAAATATGACAGTAACAAGTATTACAATAATAGTGGCAAGCGAAGGGGCGAATGGGGTAAACAGCAAGAACTTCGCCACGATAATTCGACGCAAGACAAATTTCTCATGGACCCAGTAGCTAGAGCGCTAGATACATTTAAGTCGCGTGCGATGACAAATTCTCAAAGTAGATTCGTTACATCAGAATCCGCTAGAACAAAACCTATGGTATCGTCTGCACTAACTCACAAATACAACGACAAGGTTACGCTTTATGATGAAGACCTGCCGTCTGGTTTTCCTCAGCTCTCAGATAAAGTGGATAGTCACTTCTTAAAACCTATCATGGGACGACGGATGGACATCAATGTGGTAGATGAGAATGACGACGCCAACGTTCTTGGCCGAACTATTGGTGCCGAAAGCAACTACAAGATGCTAATAGGTTTGCTAACTGGTGCCCTCAGCCGGCGGCGAGATTTTCGAAGTCTTGCTAAGCAGACCCAGAGACAATTCGACATTGAAAAGTCCCGCCAGATGGCGAACAATATGGTTATGAGATCGTTACTCTACAGTCCCCTACCGATGTACCAGCGCCTTCCGTCTCGAGTTGCGTGGCCTATGGTGCAGCAGCCTTCGTCGTCATTATCAGCGGCAGGTCCGCAACGGCCGCCAATCAATCTGGTGCACAACATCCCATCTGCTACCATCACCATTGGCGGTCGGCCGGTCCTCTACGGGAAACATCTCGTAGACCGGCCACGTCAGCCGCGATATTATTTTTTTGACGGCGTGCCTCGAAAAGGGCATACCATCAGCCGTTTCAATGAGCGCGATCTTAAAAGCGTTGAGGAAACCTTTGATACAACGTTTCCAAGCGCTCCTATCAAGAGTACATTTCGTTCCATTGAGCGACCAATGACAGCAGCGGTATCACTGCCGTTGACTTCGCAAACACCGGCTAAGCAGACAGCCGCCACTGTCAAGAACGATACACCTCTCGAGACCTCGTCCTCTGAGGGTCTTTTTCCAATTCAGAAACCTCTGAATTTTCTGGGTGGCCTCTCCGTTCGACAGCAAACGCTATCGGCACCTCCAAAACATCAGCCCAACGCGGACCAGCGGCAGCAAAATTTTTCTATGGAAATTCCATATCTTAACACAAGCCTGCCAGCAGGCGTTCGGATTGTGATTCCTACAACGACAAGTACAACTATGGCCCCATCGCCAGTGATTAAATTCACCAATCGAATTGGCGACCGTAGAACAAGGCGCTCTACCACGAATCAGACTGGCCCTCTCGACCGAGACCCTTCTATGATCCACCCTATATATCAAGTTAAAATAAATCCTTTTGTCTACGCACAAGGTTTGCTTGCTACTAAAAAAGGTCAAGCTAACGTTAACAATAAACCTGCGGTGCCTTTTTTTGAGTTTGTTGGTGAGGTGCGTCAGGGCAATTCAAGCGATCTGAATAGTTCTACGGCCTTGCGCAGGAGTTGCACCTCACCGGAACAAGCCTTCCTGCAGGTAAATGACTGGAACGATTTGTTGTATTCTACGGAATTTCGAAGCGGCTTTGATGAGTCGGAAGCTAGTATCAGTTCCACTACACCTTATCGTTACGACCAACGCCGGCCTGTAAGAGCCATTGAGAACTCGGAAATTGACGACTTCAGTCGGTGTTTCTACCCGAATACGACGTTCTCGACGATGCTTAATTGTAACGATGATATTTATTCATGCAACAGAGGCACAAGAAGCAGAGAGGGCTGCTCGTGTGATGACGACTGCGTTATGTTTGGAGACTGTTGTTGGGATAAAGTAAGCGAACTTCAAAAGGAATTTGGCTCCTTGGCAGATATTGAGTATTCGCGAGAGAGGCTTAAGCTACTCACTTGTGTCAGGTCAAATAGGAATATTTCGTATCACATGATCTCGAAGTGTGATCCGTCTTGGAAAAATTATCCTGAGAGCGAGCTGTGTTCAGGATCGCATCCTGAGGACGCCCTGCTTCAAATTCCAGTCACCTCGAAAAAGACACTAAACACATATAGGAATATTGTGTGCGCTCATTGTCACGATGATGTGTTGGATCTAGTTTTTTGGGAAGTCGAATTCCACTGTCGTAAACAATTGCAAACTTTTTCTGTTCACCGAGCTATAGGTAATTGCCCATTCGGAACTAACCCTCCTGCTAGCCTCACAAGAAAGGAGAAACAGTTTGCCGCCAGACCCTGCAACCCTAACGTCGATTATGAAACCTCGACTGATTTAGAATGTGAGCACATTAGCGCCAATGAATCTGCGACAATTCGCGCTCCAAGCAGACATGTCGCTAATAGGTTGGCTGTCATGTGTGATCTCATCTATCTGCCAACAATCAACGTAGGCGTTTCGAAGTGCGATAGCGTATTCTACCGCAATCGATTTTGCGCATTGTGTCGGCGGCATTTGACACGGGATTTAAGATGCCCCGTCAATGCTGCGATGCCTATGCACTTGGACTCCGGTGAGCTGTCCGATGAAAACGAAACAAAATTTTATTTGAATCTACGCTGGCAGAACAGTGATGTGCTCTGCGATAAAGCCGATCATACGTTTGACCCGTGGAAAAAGGGTTGCCGCCAAATATTTTATGGCAAATCGTTGCCGCGGTGTGACGGCTCGGGGCCTGGGTCGTTGGCCAATAATCCGATGAGCTATTTTCTTGTCAGACAGACGTGGTTTAGTTACGTGTCAATAGGCTGTCTCGTGTTAACAATAGTTTCCTATTGTTTCGGCTGTGTTGATAGTAAGATTCACCCGTTCGAATCGGGACCGTCACCGGTGGATAATATCATACTTTGCCTCGTTTCTTCACTGTTGGGCGCCCAGCTCTTGTTTCACGTCTCGATTACAAAAAACAATTGTCATACGCGATTCACTTGCGTATACTTCGGCGTTGCCTTCCATTTCTGCACAATTTCCTGCTTTGCGTGGACCAACGTACTGCTGCATAAGGTGTGGACCTATCTCAAATACGCTGCTGAGAATAGTGACAAGCGGTTATCGACATTCTTCGCAGGTTACTGCCTCTACGCCTGGATCTTCCCTGCCGTAACAGTTGGAATAGCTAGTTTCACTAACCTTACTCTCGACTCGAACGACCGGATCTCGCCATGTTATGGTTGCCACGGCATTTGTTTCATTAGCAACCTTCCTGCTTTCTGGCTGTTTCTTGGTATACCCCTTATATACGCGGTGTCTATCAACATCGTTCGCTTCGCCGAAGTATTTCAAGAATGCCGGAACCAGACGGAGGAGGCGATGTATCATTGTATGGCTCGCTTACCCTTTCGGAGTGTCATTAGCGCAATTTTACTAGCAACATTGATACCGCTAACCTGGGCACTGGCCTTGACGGCCGTTTCTTTACACAATGAACGTGCTTGGCTGACATTTCTATTCTGCTATGCATGTCACGGTCCGATGTGTCTATTGCTTAGCGGGGCAGTTTTTCGTTACCTTCGTCCCTTTAGGCGTATCAGAGTTCTCTTGACCAGTGTACAGTTGTGCACCATAGATCATACCGCATGCCGCGTGGGGGCTAAAACCTCTAGTGCGAACGAGGCCGATTCCGATCAATCACGTAATCCGTTCGTTAAACCGGGTAAACGAGATAAAGAAGGCCGTAGTCAGCAATTGCGCTAACACGACTATTTATCGACCTCATGGCAGCCAATCGACTTTGAAATGTTTCCATAAATGCGTTTCTAATACAGAGATATTGGCCGTTTCTTTTCCACGCTAAGACAGATTAATGGTTATGAACTCCTGCCTTCGCCAGACGATTTACCCACTTATGA
The DNA here is from genome assembly GCF_002443255.2 of Varroa destructor. NCBI lineage: Eukaryota > Metazoa > Arthropoda > Arachnida > Mesostigmata > Varroidae > Varroa > Varroa destructor. The sequence continues at coordinate 40,304,566 of NW_019211454.1, read as the reverse complement.
ATGTTTCAATTAATAGGACCTTTTTAACGAAACACATTTAACGAAAATGAGGAAAATAACTTGATTTCTTTCGGAAACCGCTTCGTAATTTGGATTAGGACAAACCCTAAATTAGCTTCCAGTGAACCCTGCGTCCTGCAAACAAATCCATATAGAAGCTATTTAATAAAGATTTACTTTTCAGAGCTTCGAAACGATGAATCTAACCACATACACTTTGATTTGTTACAGACGGCTAATATCTCAAAGTAAGTCATAATCGCCTAGGACACCATCAGTGTGAGAAGATATAGTTTACGCTAACGTTGAGTAAATTTTCCCTTGGCTCAAGGTGCGGATCGTTTTAGCCAGGGAGTGCAAATACACCAAAAACTCTGCGGCATATTTAATGAGACATAAAAGCTTTATTTATTTCGCGGTCACAGTACCGCGTTGAACACATCAATTATGTAAGGGATGGCTTTTATGATGGCTATAACTAACAAATAAACAAACTATGATCTATTAAAACGTCCATACAAGCCTTATATAATATTGTATAATTTTTTTTTGCGTTTTCGCCTGCGCACAGGATAGGGCTTATGGTATTTGATGCTGCTGCATTGGAACTGCTGTTACAAGAAGACTATATTAAACCTGATAACCATATGGTACTATTAAATAAATTACAATAATATAACGTCACAAAGCTTGTATGATTAGGTACGGCACGTGTATGCGTTTCACTTTTAAGAAGGTTCATTGTGAATCGCCATTTGGATGCGAAGGATTCAGTCGCGTCTAATTAACAACAGAATGTAAATGCCATGACCAGTGCTTGTTATTTGTTTATATTCTTGGTATTTTTTTTTGAAAATAGAGAAGCGTTCTGATTGATGCTTTCTTATGAAGAAAAAAAATTCCTAAAATGTCACTTTTTTTAAGTCAGATAAAGTTAACTAAATTACAATGGTTAGTACACAACCGAATTGCGGTACATAGACAACACCCTTTGGCACGTTTGAGATTTCAGCACATACCAAAAGTCAGTCGAGTTCTTTTTTGCAAATAACTTCTGGTTAGCGTAGCGGCAGAAAGAATGAGCCAGGTATATGCTTTATATATTTAGGTATCTCAATTACTTAGCTTTACGATGAGCGGTTCGCCTTCAAAGACCTTGGCTTCCCGTAATCATAAACTCCAGCTGCCTGACAGCCAGGCAACAATGCTCCCGCGCCGTCATCCCGATTGGTCTTGATCCGCCTTCTTCCACGCGCTCCTTGTCTTTAAAATGTAATAATACACAGAATTTATTATGATTTTATTTCTATGGTAAAGTTATTTGATAGTCGTTTGTTACAGTTGTTTAGCTTATAGTGCTAACCAAGCTTAGGGAGAATAGTCCGTTTACCAAGTACTCTCTGAATCCTGGATGCGTTCTCCTTGGGTTTCAAGAGAAGGATCCAACCGTTTGTTTGTCTAGTGTAGCTGGATACCTCAATAAACAGCTACAGCTACTGTTTTATAAAAACATCGCCATATCTTGTTGTTACAAGAAACTCTAGTAATAAATTTTACAAGGAGGCAATGGACACTCGGGCAACTGTATGCGCCAACGGTATTAATTTGAATTTCGAGTTTAGGTTTTTCCCTGTTGGCTACTGTGTTTTTCGTCTATATTGATACATGTGACGGTCTGACCAATGCAACGTGGTCATTTTTCAGCTTGCAATTGTGGTACACCGACGTGATTTTATTACGTAAAAACAGCACCTATAGATGAGACATCTAGTTCTACGTTGACAAGCGTAGCAAGCGCCAAGTTGTTCAAACAATGTTAACATTATCTTCAGAAATATGAGAAATACACTGTAACTGATCTAGGCTGCATCAACGCTGATATTGTTTGTGGGTATTTCGAGCAGAAAAACCCTATTCAAGGGAACTAGATCCCCTTTTACAAAAGCACGCCGTGCTGGTCTTTATTCAGACGATCAGAAATCTGCTAGCTAACATGCGTACCCGAACAAACATTGCTGTTGGTACTGTTTACAAATAGCATTTGGAAAACAATTCCGACTATTTTTCCTCAAATTTCCTCGTAAAAACAAGTTTCCTTGCATTAATCGAACATTGTTTGCAGCTCTTTGCTGACAGAGACAATTAACACACATGCTAATACAAATATGTGCGGCAGTGGCCAGATAAAAATGGCGAATCAATGCGCTCTGCTATGATTGTACCTCTTTTGCAGACCACAGCTAACCGTTGGCGGCTGCTGTCTCCTGTCTCGTTGCCTATATCTCGTGTGCCCTGGTGCCCCCAACTGTTTACCCTGCTAATATTAAAATGCCAGCAAAACGATTCGATCATGCGAGATGCTCGAGGAGCTGTTTGCAGAGTGAGCAATCAGCTGGAGACGAGCTACCTTTCTCCCCATACTCGTCTAGAAGGAGTCCCGTCGAACAAATTCGAAAGGGCGAGCAGCAAACAAGCATCGTCGATATTCTACAATATCATTGCATTGCCTTCATTGTTATCGGCTGTCATCCCCTACGTTTTCTGCAGAATCTGCTATTGTTCCGCTAAACGGCCGGGCGCGTGGGTCAGCGACTGCCGTCCACGAGGTAAGCGAATGGTCGTTCAGATTTGGGCCTTCATATTCATACATAGATGTAGCTGTAGTAATTCATAGCGAAGTTTACTTGCATTGGCTACATGATTTCCGCTTGAAACCAAGTAGTGCAAAATTACGGCCCATTGAGCGAAACGCCCGCCTAGGTAGGGATACTGACAAATAAGCAAGTCCTCTTCGTTAGCCGGTGCACTTAGCCGTGGTCGATCAACATACTTGCGGATTCACGAGTTGGCAGAGACGTTTGTTACTGGAGTTTGCCTTAGACCATACCATAACCAATCGAGTATAAATAACCGTATATTTCCATTCTATAACATCACCCACATATACTCATCGTCTGCCTCACTCGTTTCGAATTGTTGCGACAATATATTTGGTAGCTGTTTTCGATTACAGGTTCTGTACGGTGGCATTATCAGCTTTCTTTGGCTTTGTAAGCCTTTAGTAAGTGTTTATATATCTGCTTGCTTAATAACAAATCTCTGCGCAGCTTATTTATGTTGTACGATCAGTCTATCTGTTCGGTTCTATATTTTCGTGCAAATAAAACTGCGCGTACACCCTAATGCTATTTCTTGTAATGACGTCTTATGTACTTTCATGTAGTTCGTTCGACATAGCCGTTTGTTGACCCCTCTGAGACTGAACAACCCGATTTTAGCTGGTGAAAATCGTTTAGTTTTTTATTTTTTAGTTATTTGGGTATAGACAGTTAGATTCAGACATATTTTACACTGTATCTCTTTAAATGTATTAAGTTATTAGGTCGTCGGACTTTTTCAAACTATCTTTAGAGCCTAACAAGCCACGGAACGACCACTGGTAACTCAACTCGGTGATAAACTCTAAACGATATAGAGTCTATAAAGAGTCTTGTTTTTTAAAAGTCCTTTAAACGAGTGAACGAATTCCCAAAACGGACCTGTTGTCTAAAAGCCATCACAAAAAAGTTCGTCATTACCCCCACAGGTGGATGGCGTACGGTTAGCGAAGAAAGACGGATTAGTGGTTCTGGCGTGCTTCATGCAGCTTGTCTGAGCGTTCAGTTGTCGGATACTGCGCTGCATGTAGAAGAGTCTCCCCTTTCTTTCACCGAAAATCTCTTGCCTGTACTGAGAAACCGATTTCCTTTACAGGGAAGTAGTACGGGGAATTCTTAACCTCGTAAACTCGCTTGATGCTAGCAATATATATTCACCTCTAGGTCTCTCCCATAGCTGTTTACGTTAAAATAAAGCTAATAGCACTCAAATCGGTTAGAGAGGGAAAACAGCTAACAAGATCTTTCCTGCTTCCTCTCCGCTATATATATATATATATATATATATATATATATATATTATACCAAACAACGTTGCGGCGACGGAGCATTGTAGAATCGCATAAGTATAGAACTGTGGCATGGTAATTCCTGGAATAATTAGCTGCTTCTCTCTTTTCACTGGCGTATATATATAAAAGTTGCCAATTTGAAAATGCTGCAGAGGCAGGAAGAAATTTCTAACAACAACGTTCGCTGCTCAACATCGCTCCCGTAGCCGTTGCGATGACGACAAACTTGCTTTCGTATCGTCGTCTTGTTGTTGACGCTTCCTGTGAAATATTATAGATCTACAGAAGAATATGAGAGAAGTACATGAAGCGAGTACAGAGCGTACGACCATCGCGAGTTGAAGTTTGCAGATACGATCACTGAACATAAACACAGAGAGACTATGTTAGAATCGTCTCCCAGCCGGTTGGAATGATATCCGTGGACGAACGGCAGAACATCATTTATAACACACTGTTTCTTCGTTCATGGAAAACAGTGGTAATAAGAAAAATGTTGCTTAATAGTAAACGCCGACTCAAATGTAGCCGTTCATCAAAAAAAGTGATAGATTTCAAAGCTGACATAATGTTTATGATTAAAATTAGATTAATAATAACAATGGTTGTTGAATTGAATCCCGCTGGCGGAAACAAGTCAGTAGTGGACTGAATCAATCATGCTGCATGTTTATATCATGCAGGATGTAGCACGTATGCAGGATTTAGGCAATGATAAGCTTTACAATGGTTCTGTTAGATATATTATATTTTGACGTAACTATAAAAGGATCGAAATATATTATATAATATACTTTTTACTATCCACACCTTTTACTGTACTTTATATATTCACGTCAATAGAAACTGTTGCTCGAGATTCATTTCGGATGAATTCTATAACATAAGCATTTGCTACCGCTAACTTCAAATACAACTTTGGACAAGTTTATCCGATATTTCTTCATGTAATGTGAACGGATAGTCTGTCCGAAAAATGTACTTATATACAACGTCGAGTCAAGGTCTTTTTTGGTATGTTACATTAGTCGATTTTAAAAATACGTGTTGAAGCTTGTTGTATAACAGCTCATTCAAATGATCCTTGCTACTGAACTAGATGAAGGTAGGAAATGTTTTAGACTTAATAGAAAACCTGTGCTTCAAGTTAACTCAAGTACGCAGGTGGTTAGTAGTATGACCCTAAAGGAGCTCTGCGATAAAGCGGAACACACAGAGCCTTCTCGTTGCTTGGGGGAAGTACTACCGAAAGAGGTCGTCGCCGCCAATACACCAACTATGGCTGCCTTACAGGCCAAAGTTTCCACTGAACTTGGAGAAGTGCTGTGCATGGCACTCGAGAACGATTTCAAGCTAGAGTTGGGGAGAAGTGCCAAAAAAAATGAAGAGGTATTTTTAGAATGCTGGGTTAATGCCTGGATCTGTAAATTATGATAATAATGGAAAGCAATGGGTTATGGCTACGGACGGAGTAAAAATAAACATTTTTCATACCCCCCGATCGTTTTGTCTTCTTGAGAACGAGAGGTCCTATATAGACAATCCAGCGTAATCCACAGACACCAAAGCAAACTGCATGAAAATACTTATCGCGTATAACGGGCGAGTTTTTTAGCGGCAGACATTTCTTCTGTATGGTCGCTAATAGATAATTAAATACTAACTTACCAAAGGTAACCTAAACGATTAATCAACTATCGCATAATTATATTTATTGATAATCGACCCGTGGGGCGAACGCCTGCGATTTTATTTGGTTCAATAAAATATTTGAAATATTTTTAGCCCGATTTATATATAGATAATTACGATGTCTATCAAGAAAAAGTAAAAGCATGCACTACCATTATTTCCTATTGTCACCTTCACTTTAGAAGCTACAGAAATAGTATTATTAATTCTTGTTTGTTTCACTGCAGATTTGTATAGAAACAGCTGTTTCCCAACTGATGACGTAATAATGGCCAGTTTGCTAACTATAACGATATCTTTGAAACAGAGTTTTTAACACATGTAGGAACAGGTTCCTGAAATCTGTACACAGAAGCTTCTACGGACATTTTCGTCAATACAGATGCTATTGATCCTACCGGCTCCAGTACCGTCAAACAGGCTAACTCAAACCTACGCAACCATAATACAAAAGTACTTATCTTGTGTTTTTATTATCGAGTGTAAAAGTCAGCCATTTTGCCGAACAGATTATAGGATAATATAAATAAACCCATACATATGTGGATATTTTACTTGGTCATAAGGGAAACCTTGCAGGATATCAGTAAGTTAGATATTACCTAAAATGCGACCGCGGGCATAAACTCAACCGCAACGAAAGGATGGAATCGCAGGTAGAATATTCAATTCGGATATATGCGTCTCCTTTGCTCCGTCTATAGTGGGTGTGTCCTATAAAACAGTTGGTGAATGTTTGTAATCAACGAATCCGTATCTGCCTAATTCATCATATGTCTGGCCATTGGTCTATTCGTAGTGATTAATTCAAACGTCTTCTGACCAGCGCTCTACCAGGTCCTTTTTTCAAGGTCCTGTCCTAACCATCTCTCCCGTAGTAGTTCGTTCCGTCTCTTCGCGATCCACTTACTTGAGTAAGCAGCTCCAGCTCTCCGATGGCTGGACCAGGAGGTCGTCTAAGTGACCCGTTGCTTCTTTAAACTGCTAATGAGGCTCATTTCATGCTGTTTAACATACGATCAGATAAACCACGTCCATCCGAGCTTTGCGAACCTTGCCAGCCTAAAACTGCCTGGCTTATAAATAATAATATATGCATCAACCTACGCTTATAATAGAATTCGTTGTTAACCAAGAAGTAATAGCTAGAAAATTGAGTTCGTTTAATTAATACAAAAATAATACAATATTGAAGTTTTAATTTACATTTATTGTAAATTGATTAGAAGAACCGTAGCTTAGGCCGTCGCTGCCTAAAGAAGGCATAAAATCATGTCTTGGTGTGAACTTAAAAACAACACAAAACAGATAAATGTAACTCGAAGTTATATCTACATTTCCAGTTTTGGTAAAACACCAATTAAAAAAAAAAAGCGTATCCAATAATAATAATAATTCGAGACGTTATAAAAAAAAAGTCGAATAACTCTCTTTTTAGAGCCGATAATGAAATAGATGGTACAAAGCCATATGTGCAGTAATAAACCAATCAAGATATTGATAGAAACAAAAAGTATGTGCGCTATATTTGATACGAACAGAAGTATCAAATATAGCGCAAATATAGTTTATTCAAAATCACAGCGAAGTATAGCGCATCTATTTGTAGCAAAAATGAGATAGATAGATAGCTAACATAGTCGGATCCAGCAGATTTCTCAATGAAAGTTATCTACTGTTGGAGCAGGTTACTACTGGTAACCTTCATATGTCGCTCTATTAGGCAGACAACAGTTCCAGATAAAATTATATACAAATGTTATTAACTATTAAGATAATTTTAAAGATGCGAATTAGACGCGTGCAAAGATGAGGCTTAAGCATCGCAGATTCCTATTTGACGGCAGACAAAGCTAAGAATCTTTCAGCGAATGTTCTATTCGGTACGTTTAAATACTATGATGCCAAAAGCACGGTGGACTGAACAGTCAGCACGAGCAACAATCGTAACCTCTTAGAGAAGCCCTATTAATGATTTTTTTTTCCTGGTTATACTGCGTTTTTGACTGATGAACCTGATTTAAAAGCCGAATTGGGTTCTCTAACTCAACAAGCGTTCGATGGAGATTTTGTAAAGCAGATGAGCGAAAAGTCATTGCAAACTAATTGTCTCGGTGCTGTAGAAGTTAGCCTATTTTTATTTGAAGGCCTCAATTCCCAACCCCAACGGGTCCCCCATGACCACTCAATGTGAATATCCTGCAGTTTAATAAATCTATCTGCGCATTTATGGGCAGTCTTCTATGTGCCAGTTTACTTGCTAACAAAATCTTGGCGAATGCTTAAAGGTGAAAATGGCTTAGTCTTTAAATCGGATAACTGTTTGTTCCCTTTGATACATGTCATGGCCAGGCGGTCAACTAGGCCCTAAAAATACACACCTGTGTTTGCAATAAGTGATAAAATATTAATGAGTATTCTGTATAAATAAAACAGTACAGACAATGCCTAACGTTTAGTAGTCTGAAATAGTTAGTTAATTATAGTGTGGGGATTTTCGATAACGTATGGAAGCAACCAATTTGGCTATGTTGAAAGCGCGCCTATTTTTAAAAAAGGAAGGTCGAATCTAGAGATTTAAAACGGAGGTTGACCTAGTTTCGCAGCTACGACCAGATTTTAAGCTGCCACAAAAAGATGCTGTTACAGTGAAAGTAGACTGGGGGTGTTTAACGAGAACAGTGGGCGTTTTGGTAATGCTGAGCACAAGCCACATGGAATGGTAGACAGCAAACGCAAAGAGGGTAGCTTCCCAGTGCGAGGTCTTTATTGATACATCCCATAATTTTGGTGGTCGAAGATTTTAGCTATATCGAGGAATATTTCAATCGTTGCGGTGACACCAACAACATGTGTTTTATTACTGTCGAACACAGCTCGATAAGTTTACTAAGTTAGACCTGGCGAAGAGCAAAATACTCAAAACGGAGCTAAATTTAAACATTTTCACGAGAAAGGTAGCAATGCTTATGTGCCTCTAGGAGCCGGGATTACTTTTTGGGCCTTTACCTCTATGAACTGGAGTTAGTGTAGTTTAAATGCAGCAAATATTGTACAGATGGGAATGAAAGGATAGATAAAGGCCATGGAAACAATCAGAAATTGTCTATTGAACTTGTTGACTTTCGGGATCTCGCTACAGTCCTTCCTTTACAGCTGTCACAAAGTTTAACGATTAGAGCATGACAAGGAAGTCAGACTGGGAAAACGGGACAACAGCTGAAAGATAAGTACGGGGAGAAAGGATAGCAAGTACTCTCGTCTCGGTTAGACAAGTGTTTACTACTAAGTTGATAGTCGAAAGAGATGGGTGGGTCATGGCGTTGTCCACTGAAGAAGTAATTGCTCAACTGGCAGTTGAAGAGCTCCGAGCCACTTCGAGCTCGCTGCGTAGAAATATTGCCGAACTTTCTCTTTATAACAACGGCAGATTTTGAGATCTTCGAAGCTTCTTAACAGTCTCTAAGGGGATCTGCTGCTCATCCAGAGAAAATCACAAGATGTCAACAGACTCGTCCGGGTCGGTAGCAGAAAATAATCGCTCCTTGTAATGGTTGGAAATTGATGGAATTTCGTATAGTTATTGGCGTTTAATACCCTGCAGCGACTGAGCAGTGGTACGAAGAGCGGTCAGAAGGGATTTTGTGTTAACGTGACTTCAGCGGGAAGAGGGCAGTGGTCCAAAAGGCTAAAAGTATGAAAAACTTGACCATCAAGAGTAGGTCTGAATCAGCAACCCAGAAACGAGAAAGACAAGTGCCAGTGTGAGGTCTAGTGAACGTATCTTTAAGGTGTAAGAACTCAGACGTGCAAAATGACTCTCATCGCTAGTATGTTTTCGTCGGCAGTAGACACGTTAACTTACATCGAATTTCATAGAAGTAAAGTTACTGATTAAGTGAGATATTGAAGCAGCCTCAATAAGACGCCAGTATTGAAATAAGTTCAATGGAGAATCTACAGTGACATGTTGGTTACGATATGCATTTTAAAATGTCCCTATTTTACGATTGTAATTCTTAAACAGCACCAAAGGAAAGTACTCTCTCGAGAGGCGCTTTCAACGGCCAGCCATGATAATGTTTAAGCTAAGCAGAAATGCCTGTCACCTGAATATCGCGTCGTTTACGCGTTTCAGTAGGAATCTGAGTAAATTCAGATTACGCAGTAGTGAGCAACTGAAGACCACTACGTATGTAAATATTTGTTCTCTTTCCCTAGTTTTAAGCACAGTCTGAGTGTATAAGATTAGATTCGACAACACCACAGAATGAGTGCATGTGATTGGTTAAGTACGTCTACATAACTCAAGATACTATTTATGATACAACGCATCAAGCCTTTGAATATAAACAGAATTTCAGAGAGGAGTTTCAGTTGTTTACCTTTTAGTAATAACTTTAGTTCCCTTCGTTACTTCTTAACTATTATTAGTAACACCGAAAGGAACAATGCTACACAGATCTCAGTTTTTAATTTCTACGCCCGTATAAAAACAGTCACCTACTTATGTTCCTGTTAGCGGTGCAAAGTTTACATAGAGGTGAAATGTATAAAGTTGAGGTACCCAGATTTTCCCCTCAGAATGATGTGCTCAACTTAGCCTGTAAAATAGCTAAGACTTTTTTGATGTACTGTACTCAATAAGTAAAAAAGAACAAAGAAAGATGTAACAAATGGCAGTGTAATATAAATAACGTTCATGCCAAAAGCATGCCTTTACGTCAGACAGAAGACCTCAGAAATCATATACATTATTGGTTATTTAAAGCTGTTGCCAGCATTTGTGCGTCAACTTTATGTTCAATTTGACCGAAAGGGCTCGGGGGTTCATCAGAATATCAACGACTTATAGGATCCTTTGAAAATTAATTAGCTTCTACACTGGATCTTTTTGGACCGCTAGATTTTTAGGACTCTTGGCCGACTATAAGCCTAAAATCTAAATCTGTTTTGTCTCTAGCGTTTTCGACCGGAACTCTATTGAATAATATATGCGCGGTAATATCGCTGGGCTCATAGTTACTATCAAAAAATTGTATGTAAAAATGGGGAAAATGCTTTCAAACTATTTGTAAGCCGTCTAGACCAGGTCGTTGAATTGATGCCGTAATCGAAGCCCGTGGCGGTTGTATTGAATGTACCGGTGAAGCCTGTTCCTCTCAGCACTCGCAAAACGTTTCGTCTGAATATCGGCTTCCATCCAAATGTAGCTTATGGACAAGCGAATAAGAAATTTCACCGCGACAGGACGCGATGCGTTCCGGTTACCGCAACAGGGCTAAGCTCGTAAGCCCCTTCGAGATGAACATTTGTAGCAGAGTTGCGCGATTCTGCACGACCGCCGAAGGGATTTTAGGAAACCACTCTAAAACGAGGAGTTCGTAGAGCCGACATAGATTTACCTGCAAACGAAATAGTATTTATACTAGTGCTAAGTTCTTAAATATGTCTTCTCTATGCCCTCATGTGGCAAGTGACGTTTCATATGTAAAACTGCGGTTCTCATCACATGCGTCATTTAAACACCGTCAATTTAGTCCACAACTAACGCAAACGAAATCGCTATATCACCAGGCATCTTTTGCGGAGCCAAATCGGGTTGACGAAAACTGGAGAAAGCTTTGGAGGGAATAATCAGCTATCTGGATGGAACGGTCTAAATGCGGCCTACTTTCATTTAACGCTTCTCATCAAGGAAGAAGTATGTAACCTATTTCCTTCTATGCATTTGGCACTATCTAATTAAAAACACAACTGTTTGGTGTGCATCACATTTATAAATATATAACTTTTTTTTTTTTATTCAATCCGCTCTCATAGTTTAGTTAGCCATCTTTCCTTTTGACCAGCTTCACTTTCTCTTTCCTAGTCACTATCCTGTTTACTTTTCTGTCTTTCATCCGTAATTAATATCTGTACTCTGTATTAATAAATAGAATTTACACAGGCGATATTTACACAGAATGTACAATGTTGTTGTGTCTCATAGAATAATAATCATTGTCGCTATATTCTTTATAATCATTACGCTAGTACTGTCATTTCATTCTCGTATGAACATTTGGCGCTGTCAAGACATCATCCGCTGTCCGTATCTGAAATCCAAAGTCTTTGAGGCTGCTTTAAAATTTTTTCCTATCATACTTTCTCTTTCTCCCTCTCTCTCCTCCAATTATTTGCTACTCCGCGCTCGCTAGGGCATCCTGAGGTGTTCTCCATCTGTGTCCCCAATATTTCTTATTTTTCATGTTTCATTTTTGGCATTGGGGCCGATTGGGGCACAGTTCTCGAATATGACTTCAAGCAAGAAAGAGAGAGAGGGAGAAGGGGAGGAGAGATACGGCGGCCGACACAACGCAATCTCGCGTGGTACACCTTTTCTCTTCTTCGCTGTGTTTCGTTCTACAGCAACCCTCGGGTTGTTCCCGACAGTTCTAGCGACTTTCCTAATCATTTCCTCTGACAGCATGTCTAAGACGGATCCATTCCTTCTGCTTTTGCTATTCATATTATTCCTTGTCTTTGCTGTTGTTGTTTTACTGCTGCTGCTGCTGCTGCTGCAGCTGCAAAGTGTACTGGTGCAGCATCAGCTCTTTGTAATCGTCGACCTTCGTCTGTCTTTTTCATATCTCTTGACTTAGCCTCGGCGACGGGCAATCCCGAACACACACAAACTACGACACAGAGTCAGCTGTGTTTTTTGTGTTGCTTCAAGTGTATATAGTTTGGTTGTATACATCTGAACTTCTATTTCTCTTACGAAACGTGGGGCGCGACACGCCTTTCAATTTTTCTCCGCTAAAGAGGAATATATCTTTTTCTCGCTTAGGCGTTTTACCGTGCAATGTCGTCAGGGTCCTGTTCTTTTTTCGCTGTTCCGGTATTTATAGTTACAACACTATCTGTACGCGTTGGTATTTGCCAAATATTATAGCCATTTATACGTAGTACCATTCATCAGTACGGGCCCATTATTGTGGTTGTCACGTCACATATCTCGCAACGTATGTTACGCAATTTAAAAACAGGGATCATAATCATTTGTTAAACTCATTTTGATAATCATCAACAGAAGCGTTGCACTTCCTTGAGTCCCCTCCTTGTTTGTCATATTCTTCTTAAGGATTTGCTCCCGAGAAATACTTGCATTTTCATTCGACATATTCTATCTTCTACATCGGGTTACCTACATATCGAGTGTTCGTCCCGTATTCTTAACGTTACTTGTGTTTGAGATAAGCGCATGTAGGTGACTGTTTTACGTTTTCGCGTGCTGCGTGAGTAACTGATGCGGAAATCTGAATAAAACTTGCAAAAGGTCCCATAAAACATGTTGCATTTGATCAAGTTAATAGTACAGGGAACTTGGTGAGCACAGATAGTCCGGCCGGAGTTGATTCTATCGGCTAGCGTTGCACAGAGCGATAACCTGAGCTCCTGCTAAATGATTTGTGTGTTCAACACCTGGTAGGACAGGTAAAAACATTACCGTACGCTGATGATCATCCTTGGAAGGAGTCGGCCTTATGTCTAGGAAGGTTTCGCCAGCCTGCTAGGTAAAGTAGATAAAGCTGGATTCTTAACCAACATGATGAACTTCCGCCGTAGAGGCACCATGTTGCTTTCGCCATGCTCCATATAAACGTAGGAGTGCATCGATAACCTCAAATACCTGAGGGTGATCTTGTCCATGAATAGCTGAATTTTGCAAAATACATCACGGTCAGAGTTCGGTAGACGATGGTAACGAGCGTCAAAATACGTAAGTCCTCGACACCTTTTTGGTTTACATTGCTGGCATTGTTCGAAATAGAAGTGGCCCTGATTGCTTTCTAGAGAATCCACGTTGTTTGAAAACATCTTCCACAGAAAAAGCTTGAAAGACTTAGCCGGGTCAAGCCTACTTTTTCCGTTGAACAAATACGTGCGCCGTCTAGGTGGCACACCAATATTTACGGAGGATCTGAGAGGTAGATTCAAGCTTCTTATAAGCCCTGCCTATTCGGGGTTCATCAGCATGAGGGAGAGACAAATGGCGGAGATCAATACTGACTTTCATAATACGGAAATTACAACTAATGAAGCCTGGAAAGGACCGGACAGAACGAATTCGCACACAGTTACACGTTTTGCAGTACATAGGTTTCGTCACATATATGAGACAGTGTATTTTTATTTATTAGGGGCAATCGTGTATCTGCACAAGATATTGTGCGTTACGCCGCAGCTGCCATGCGGCGTCACGCACCACTGTACCCTCGCTGAGCAACTAATTGGACAGAGCGATCTTAGAAATTAAAATTTTGAGCTCAGACGTTTGTGCAATGCAACTGTATATCTTTTAAGCAGAAATGAACATCATATATACGTAATTCTTAGACAATTTATGTAGGTGTATCTACATACCTGCCTGTTATGCCAGCGCACACACGTAGGTATGTCGAATTCTGTAGAATAAATGACTGCGTTCAATCGGTCATCATTGCATAACAATAACACATTTTTTTCTACTAAAAAGCGACCGGTACCACTTTGACAACTGCTATTCGCAGACTGTTAGATTAAGCCCATTACGGCTGACAGCACGCGTGGCTCGAATCATGGCTATATTAGTTGCACACACATGTACCTGCATATGTGTATCGTGCATGTTTGTGTTTCGCTGCTCGTTCTCTACCATAGTTATACCATCATCATAGACTTATTTATATTCTTTGTAATTAATTAATTATAATGATAGTAGACATTTGGCCTAACTGTTGACTAGTTAACACCAGTGCTTCTCTGGAGGTTCCAGCTCACGGTGTGCTTGCCTACTGCAGGACTACCTGTGTGACGTCCTAGTCATGGACGCCACTCAAGCGATACCTACATTCAGGCAGACCGCACGGAAAAGCATCAAAACAAAACACGTCTGGAGGCCTGTTTCTAATGTGCGGTTATCCTTTTTGTAACAGACACGCTAATTCTTCATTTTTTTTTTTATTTTTAGCGGTAGCTGACGTGCGTCACAAATCGAGGCTGTAAAAGCTGCTCTGTGTTGGGTTCAAGTCCTGATTTGTTGCGAAGTAACGTTTGTGTGACCTGTAGATGGCGTTGCACGTACTCGGCATCGGGGTGTAACGATATCACGCGACGGAAACATCTCTCAGCGCGATTAAGTTCTCCTCGCTCCACGTACACTACGCATAAATTGTGCGCACCTTTTACGTTGTTTGGGTCTACCGAAAGAATCTTTTCGTAGCACTGCAAATGAAGCAGCAAGAAAAAAAGCGACTTATACACTGACTATTTAAGGTAAGTATCCGGTGAAACCTAAACTAATGACAGAAATACTTCACGTAGACAAATACGTCATCTAGGTATTTTATTGCCTTGTAGATACTTCCAGGTATGTTTTGGGATACTCATATCTTACGATATGATATGAGTATTTACGAGTTCGACAGGGTGCATTGTCTCAATGAGGCTAAAGTTTGGCGGCCATTTTATATGTAGCGACCATGCGTTCATCTGTTAAGCCTAAAAAACTGGTTGTCTTTAAGACTTCTCAGAATTATAGTGGAAAACAATGCGTCAATCAGTATCTTTACGCTGGGCGATGAATGAAATTGAAAATTCTTTTTTTATACTAAACATCTATGGTCTATATTATTGCCCGTTTATATACAGGACTTTAAGTACCTTAGGCAAATTTCTATTTAGCAAACTGGAAGATAAACCTTATAAACCCTACAGACCTTATATAGTAAGGTTCAGATTTAAGGATTTCAAAAATTCATCAAGATGGTTCAAAAGGCTGTTTTTATAATA
This sequence comes from Varroa destructor, assembly GCF_002443255.2. Classification (NCBI taxonomy): domain Eukaryota; kingdom Metazoa; phylum Arthropoda; class Arachnida; order Mesostigmata; family Varroidae; genus Varroa; species Varroa destructor. The sequence goes on along the minus strand of NW_019211454.1, from coordinate 40,289,109 downwards.
TCGGATTTTTGATCGCATCTTTTAGACCTTTTGATAATTTACGTTTTTCGAAATACTCGCTGCTATCAGTCCAAAATTTCAAACCACTGAAATTCTTTTGCATGTAAGTTATTTTTTTTGAGTGCGTTTAAACTTACCGATATTACTTGACGTACGATTAACATTAGAAAGAAGACGTATTTTGAAAATGATCAATGAATGATTTAAGTCCCGAATAGAAAATGTCTTAGCAGTAAATGGTGATTATATTGAATAAACATGACCGCTAGGAATGATATTTTCAGCATATGCCAAACATTTCGTTGAATTATATATTTTCATTTAGACGGATAACTCTATAAGTTGAGCTCTGCTTAGCCGTAGACTGGCCTATAACCTGGGTGTCGTGTCTGAGGTTGATTGAATTATTCCATATCATGTTCTCGAGGATCTTCATTATGATAGGTTAATAGATAAATGCGAGAGTAGAGCGATTAGCGTCGTCCTTTTCGGTATGAAGACCGAACGATCGACACGTGCAAAATGTTGGGATAAAAGCTTTTTAAAAAACTACACTAACGTCGCTTCTTCAATTCTG